>NW_019154092.1:41549842-41615037 GCF_002288905.1 Enhydra lutris kenyoni
GCCCCTCTCTCTGCCTGCCTCTCTGCCTGCTTGTGATCTCTGTCTGTCAAATAAATAAATAAATAAATAAATAAATAAATAAATAAATAAGAAATTCATAGAAAAACTGCAAATGTCCCTCAAACACATGAAAATAATTCATCCCTTCCCCGCTCGGTGAGGAGAGAAAATGTCAGAAGTGGCCGGGCATTCCCGGACCTGGAACATGTCCTCAGGATATCACGGAAGGGCTGGGGCTGAGGCTTGCAAAACCATATGAAAATGTGATTTTATAACAATTTAACAAATTTTCTTTGAGCATCTCCTACATAGTGGGCCCAGTAGAATGTACTTTTTAAAAATCCAAAAGGGATGTGCTCAGATGTTAGCAAGTGCTCTGTGATTGTGGGGCCAGAAGTAATTTTTTAAAATTATTTTTTCTTATTAATTTTGTCTCTGATTTTTAAATAGTGAACATAGGTTGCTAAAGAGATCAAAATAAATAGCAAAAACAAATGGAACTTTATACATTTACCTATTTTGAGCACGCCCAAAATAAGACCTAAAGCGAAGAATATTGGCTTGGAAAAGCAGCAGCTTTGAACCTGCTCAGACACTGGGGATTGTATGACACACCAGGTGTTCTGCCTTAGTGCCCAAAAGGGTCTAGTACCTATTAGGTCCTCAAAATGAACAAACTGAACAATCAAAATTAAGCAGGGTCTGGTGGGAGACTGTACGTATGTGAGCCTCCAGGATGCACACGGGATACTAAAAACTACCCACAGAGGTAATAAAAGGGTTAAAAGGAGTGTTGCATATAAAGCCTTTAGCACAGTGCCTGGCATTTTGTAAGCGCTCAAGAAATGTTAGCTCCTATTAGTACTAACAATAGTAGAAGTCGTAGATACTGTTGCCATAATAGTACCCAGGATCTCAGAAATTCCACCACTTGCGCAGCTGCCCATCCACGAGGCTCTTTGTCGGTCCCCTCCCAGTCGTGACAACAGTTTCCTTTTCAGCTGCCTGCTGCTCTCCTCCTCCTCTCCCTCATCTTCTTCCTCCCCAGGTGCCCACTGACCAACCCAGGACAACTCAGGACAGCCTGAGTCTTCACCTGACACTGGCCACCAGGTCCCAGGGATACCACCACCGGAATGTCCAACGCTCAGGAGCGGCGTTCCTGCGCGTGCGCAGACTAGGTCCTGAGCGAGAGGGAGAAAGAGACACCCCCAGGGGAGAAGGGACTGCATGCCATTGAGTCCCTCCTTAAAAAACAGACTCTAACATCAGTACACATGCACAGAATGTGTGCCAGTCCTGGGGTTACAGCTCAGTAAACGTCACAAACTGAGCATCTCACCTAAACAGCCCCTAGATTGAGCAGAACCTCATCAGCGGCAGGAGCTCCTCTCCTACTCCCTTCCTGATGTCTAGCACAGAGACCCATTTTGCCTGACACTCAGCGTGATACACATGAACTTCACATTCATAGAATCACAGACCGTGCGCTCTTGTCAGACGCCTTCAGCTCAGCGTTCTACCCATGAGGGTCACTCTGCTCTTATGTCTGGTTGTGGTCCTTCGTCCTCGCTGCTGCATGATGCCCACTATATAAATTAACCGCATTTAAAAAAAAAAAAATCTGTTCTACCTTTGATGGGCATTGTCTCCAGTTCGGGACTATTTGAAGAGCCCTGCTATGCCTATCCTTGGACACATCTTTTGTTGCATGTACATGTATGCATTTCTGATACAGGTGTGGTTATCTTTAGAGGGTACTGCCAGTTTTCAAAAATCACTCAACCATTACATGCCCACACCATCTTCAGAAGAAGGTTCGAGTCGTCCCGCTCCATCAGTCCCACACAGCATCAAGGGGTGTATCTTTTAAATGAATACCAGCATCTTTTAAACTCAGCTCCAATACTAGACATGAAAATGAACAGTCTGCAGAAATGACTGGGATGTATTACTAAGTGACATAAGCAGGTTGCAGGCCTATGTGTATACCACGGCTTCATTTATGAGACGTGTATATTTGTGTGTATGTAGGAGCTGAGGCCAAATTTAGAAAGGGGATGTATTAAAGCCTCCGTAGGCTCTGGGAGTGGCTCTGGAAGGCATAATTTTAAATGATGACATTGAAGATGGTTTTTACCTTTGATTTGGGGGTTTGGGGCAGTTTTAAAATTTGAAAACAAAAGTCTGTATAAATAAAAGGAAACTCTCCATCCCCCATGCTCCGTTACCAGTACACACCATTCCATTACCAAGGCTGGCAGCCCGACCCTGTCTTTCTTGTTATTCCCAGCATCCTCTCCTGCTCTGGAATTACCCTGGGCAGGGCCTCTGGGACAAGTCTCCCGGGCACTGTAATTTCCCTGGCTGCGGTGTGTCATTAAAAGATCTGGCGCTGATGACACAAAGCCCAGATGCAGCGAAGATTCCAGGCCCTGATGAGACAGGAACACCTGGCCAGGAGCAGGCCTCCTGGCAGAGATATGCCCGGAGTCTCAAGCTGCCTCAGTGGGATGTGGGCCTCAGGAAGTCTCTGCACCTCCTCAAGGAAACAAACCGAGAAAACTGCACTTTCCAAGCGGCAGCCTCCCAGGGGTCTCGGGGCTCACATCAAGGGGTGTAGAAGGAGGCAGATCTGACTGCTGCTCGGCCGCTCGCTAACTCTGAGGCCCTCCCCGGGCCTCCATCTCCTCATCTGCAAAATGGGATAATGACAGCCCTTACCTTGGAGACACCACCAAGTGCCTGGCAGAGTGCCTGACACAGACTTAGCCTTTGGTAAATGCAGCTTGCCGTGACTGCTGGGGCCCGGGCGGGCTGGGGCGGGGGGCGGGGAACTGTCATGGTCACGGTCACTCCAAGAGGCAGAGTTTCACGTTCACCTTTTGGGGGACAAATGCAAGGGTGCACTCCTTTCTTTTCGCAAATATAAAGCAAGCAGACTCACTGTTGTTGGGGGAAACTGAATTCACCTGAAACTCGAATGCATGTATTTTAGCTGAAAGGTAAGTAGTCACTCCACATTGGTTCACCCAAGGAATATCTTATCTATCGAGGGCTAGGCCCTGCCCTGGATGCTGGGGATATGGCTGCTACCAGAGCAAAGCCTGGGCCATCTCAGAGCCTTGTCTCTGCTGGGAGAGTCAGCTTCTAGCAGAACCTACAAACAGATACATGATTAAGTGTTAGACAGGTAGGGTTCCTACCACTAAGGTGGGATAAGAGTGATAAACTGGGAATGCCCCCTGAGGAGTCAAATCAGTGTGTTCACTTGAGCCGGGCCTCTGCTTTCGGAACTTTCTCCCCTTGGCTGAGTGAGGAAGCCCAGGAGGGCGCTGGTCTTGGCGGAGACTCAGCTGGCCCTGGGCCGGGCTCGAAGGGTACAGGTGGCTTGCTCCTGAGGAGATGGGTGGGTTGAGGAGGAGAGGTGCCGAGAGTGCTTATAGGAGGTGAGGAGCAGGCCAGCGGGGAGGGGGGTAGCATTTTCAGGAGGCCGTGGGGAGACTGTGCCCTCAGAGGGCACCCCAGCTATCCCTCAAGGGACACCAGTACGGGTGACGTTGCGGCTCACACCCTCGACAGTGGGTACTTACTGCGCCCCTCCTACAAGCCCAGAGCCAGGTGTGTGCTCTGGAAGCTTCCAGGAAGGATGAGCGCTGGGGCCCGACCCGCAGGAGCCCCAGCCAAGCTGCAGGTACAAGACCCATCTTCACGAGAAGCAGACGGCACCGCGGATTCAGGGAGCATGGGAGTGTGAGGAACAGGTCCCAGATGCATGTGCACAAGCAAACTGCCCGATCTCAGCCACGTAACACGCAGAAGGTGCACCTTCACACGAGGTCCTCTGTGGGCCCTGTGGCTTCTGGGCGCCGGGATCCAGGGATCTGGGCTTGCACCTTCCAGGTCCCTGGGGCAGGGGACGGACTGACTAGGCTTGTGATGCTTCAACCTAGACGGGGGCCCCTGTGCATCGGCCAGAGTGAGTCGCATGGCCCCGCACAAACTACAGGGGTGGCTGGGAAGGCAGGAGCACATGGCTTCTCCCCGAGTGACCCTTCCTTCCCGCCAGGATGTGGCAGGTTGAGCGGTAGAAGAGGAGTCCCAAAGGGACGTCCTCGGACGGAGCAGACGAGTGTCGTGCTTTGGGAAGGCCAGCCCTGGGATAGACTTAAGGAGAGCTGCCTGGCCTGGCTCTGCCATCCCCAGGCTGGGTGACCCCGCTAAGCCACTGATGTCCCAGGTTCTCAGTTTCTTCTTCTAACATGGGGTTGGTCAGAGCCTCCCTCCAGCACCATTAGCAGAATGTGTGCAAAGGTGACATCATTATCTCCGAATTAGCCATATTTTCGTTCAGGTTCAATGCAATCCTAAGAGACACATTCTCTTTCTACCTCCAGGGCCTCTGTGTCCTGCCTGCAAATCCAAGGCCCAGACTCCGTCTCCTACTCTTCTACCACACTGGGCCTGGGATAGGCACCAACGTGGCCCGTCCCCATCCCCCACCGCAGCCCTCACCTAGCCTTCTTCCCAGCCCCCTTCCCCAGCCCCCACCCCCACCAGCCAGTAAATCATCCCTGAATTAATCAAAGTTCTTGCACTGGTCCGAACTCACCAGGGGCCTCCTCCAGCGGCCACTTTGTGTTCAGCACGTTAATCGCAGCTGGGAGTGGGGAGAGACCCCATTTTTGGAAAAATCATTACTTTCAGAAAGAGAAGTGGGGCTCTTCTGGTTGGGGAAAACTGCTGAGCTGGTAGCTCGGGGCTGCTGCCAAAGCACCAGGAAACCCGGGGCTAGGCTGGCTGCTTGTGGTTCAGTGGGCACAGCTTGGGGGCTCCCCCTCCCCAGGGCCAAGGCACCCCAGCTCCCCACCTGACTCCAGCTAGCATGTACCTCCTGCTCTAGGCCTGGGCTCAACAGTTTGCTGGTGTTCGGAGCAGGAAGGGATCACCCTGGAACTGACCACCCCCCACAGTGGATTGGCTTCCTTGTGTGACCAGCTTGGGCTACACCACACAGAGGTCACGGTCAGCCCCTGCCTGCAGGTCCGGGACAAAAAGAAGTCTGTGGACCCCTGATCAAAGCTGCGGCCTTGACTTGAGCATCTAGCAGATTAAATGATATGAAATTGCCACCTTTGTAGGTCACAATGGTCAGATCGTAGCTGTCCCACGTGGCTCAACCTAATTACCATATGGCCAGCCCTTCAGATGTATCTTCTCGCTGATCCCCCCTCGTGGCCCCACGAGGCAGGTATAAGGTCCATTTTGTTTCAGAAATTGAGGTTCAGAAAGGTTAAGTGGCTTGCCTGAGGAAGTACTCAAACCTGGTCTATCCGACTGCAACACCTCAGGGCCAAGTCACATCCTACTTGGGGTCAGACCCCCATCCCACCTGCCCCCACGCTCACTCATTCAGGAGCCAGGCTTCGGCTGTTTTCTGCCAACAAGCTCACTGACAGAAAGCCCCTCGGCAGGCGGAGTGTGGGACCCGAGTGACCCGCGGGGGAGGCTACGCGTTCTGGGCTCAAGGGTGATCAGATCAGTTCGGTCCTTCCAAACCAGAACTTGTTTTACAAAAAAACATGCCCAACGCAGTCACCCCATGACCCAGGCCTGCCCCTAGAGATCAGATAGCAGAGAATTGGTGAAGTCTGACACTACCACTTACCGGCGGGGGGCAGGGGGTTTGGGCGACTCTTTGAACCTCAGTTCCTTCATCTGTAGAATGGGGCTAATAATGGCATTTCTTTTTAGGGCAGTTGGAAGGATTATATGGGGTCATTCTAATGTGCTTGGAATGCTTGGGATACTGCCTAGCACATAGTCAGGACAGGATCAGTGCTGATTGTTATTCTTACTATTCCTAGCCCAAGCTAAGTCCGGAGTTTTGCCTGCCCCTGCCTCATTCATGCGGCAAGCCCTGTCTAGCATTGGGTCAGGAGCTGTTAGGATAGTGGGTCCTAAGTGGGGCCCCAACCAAGGCTTCAGAGTGCCAAGAGCTCATGGGTTCAGTAGAGGAAAAAGAATCCTACACCCGGGATGGCTCTTTAGGGCAGGCATTTTTAAAAGGCGGAAGGCTTTCTGGAGGAGGTATGGTCTGAGTTACATCCTGAAGGTGCAGGAAAAGACGGCCAGTGAAGAAGCTGGCGAGCACTTGCTTGGAAGCCAGGAGCAAGGTGTGTTTGAGTCTCTTGGGGCCAAGGGACTGGCGGGGGGAGGTTAAAAGGTGAGGTCTGCAGGGGCTGATGCTAAAAGGCCAGCCAGTGGGACGAGAGGAAGGCAGACCACGGAGGCGCTCCAAGGCCCTGAACTGAATCATACGAGTGGAGCCTGAAAAAGAATGTGGGTGACAGATTTTGCATTTTTTAAAAAATATTTTTACTTATTTGTCAGAGAGAAAGAGAGCACAAGCAGGGGAAGTGGCAGGCAGAGAGAGAAGCAGTCTCCCCGCTGAGCAGGGAGCCTGATGTGGAACTCGATCCTGGGACCCCAGGATCATGACCTGAGCTGAAGGCAGCTGCTCACCCAACTGAGCCACCGAGGCGTCCCAGACATTTGCATTTTCTAATCACAGATTGGATAAGGCAGGAAGGGCAGGATTTGGTTATTTCACATGGCAGCCAGGGCCAGGGAGATGAGAGAACCCAGGTTTCTGGTTGTGGCTGAGGTAGCCACGGGGGAGGGGAGATACGGCCAGAGGGATGGGGCTGCCCAGGGAGAGGGCAGAACCCTGCAAGGCACCCCAAAATGTGAGGCGTGAGCTGAAAGACAAAGGAGAAGAATCAGGCAACAGGAAAGCTTTCTTCCAATGTGGGGGGCACCTTCACTGCCCTCCATTAATCCAAACCCCAGCTGTTCTGGAAGCCCGGCCTCCTCTGGGAGGCCCAGGTGGTCCAGGGTACTGACCTCACTCCCCTCTTGGGTGGGCGTGTTGTCCTCCAGCAATCCCCTGAGGGAAGGTGCCCCCCACAGCAGTCCTGGTACTCCTGGCATGTGGAAGGCGTTCAGGGGAGGACTGGGTGGAGGGGATGACCACGGTGGCCAGCAAACCCCCAGGCTTCCCCTAAGCATTGCAGCCAGCCATGCCTCCAGGGGCCATGTGCCCCCACCCCAACTCCAGCCTCCCAGGGCTGCAAGCCGAGTCCAGATAACACAAGAAGGCAGCTTTCTGCCTCCAGCATCAGAGGCCCTGCCGTTCAGGCAGGGGGCATCGTGGTGGCCCACCTTCTTCTGATCTTGAGTTTCAGGGCTGTCACCACCAGGATTCCATCAAATAGAGGTCTCCGCAGGGACCAAGGACGAAGATCTCTCAACCCTGGAGTGAGATCCTGAGCTCTCCAAGTGCCATCTCCCTAAGTGACCTTTGGCAAGTCTTTTAACTTCTCAACACCCACATTTTTGCAGAGGGGTCCTAGTGGGGATTAAGTAATTCCCTTAAATGCTTAGCTTAGCATCATGCCTGGCACCTGGTTACGCATCCAGTAAGTGGCAATTATTATTATTATTAAAGTGCTTCCTGCAGGCCGATGCAAGTCAAGAGTAAACGAAAATGGCTTTGCCTGCTCCCTAAAGTAACACCTCCCACCTCCACCCCTCCTCCACCACTACCACCCCAGAGTTAATTAAAACCCTCCTTGGGTGTTTTCCAGACAATGGGATTTTGCACTTATTCTGGGTTGCAGAACTAGAATGGAGGCGGTTTCACTTCAACCAATAAAAAGCAAAAAGCTGCTTTGATAGGTAGTAAGCTCCCCATCACCTCATGTGTAATAAGCCGGTCCGGATCATTTGGCAGACATGCTCAAGCATAAATGAGAATGCATTAGTATTTCTCACTACACAACTGTATAGTAATTCTATTGAATGACAGCAGTGCCCGTAGGCTGTAGGGCTTTGTGTCATTATTTGGCAAAATAAAATATCGATAATCCTACTTTGGCCCTCCAAAAAGGTTTTTTGAAATTGTACCAGTTTGCAGTATCCAAAAAAAAATTTTTTTTTTTAAAGATTTTCTCTGAGAGACCAAGAGAGCACAAGCAGTGGGAGGAACAGAGGGAGCAGCAGACTCCCTGATGAACAGAGCCCAATGCAGGGCTCTGTCCCAGGACCCTGAGATCATGACCTGAGCCAAAGGCAGACGCTTAACCAACTGAGCCACCCAGGCACCCATGATACCCAACATCTTAACCCCCACTCCGAAGAGACCTCCCCATCCCCTAGATCTTAGGTTCAAGATCTAGACACCTACACAACCCTGTCTGGTGCCCAGTTTGGACAGACCACTTGTGTCAGAGGCCTTGAATCCAACACCTGGCTTAGATCCAACAGCAGAAACCCCAGAGGTAGGGGCAGATCCAGGGAGGTGATTCAGCAGCAAGTGCCACTGGAACTGTGGCGAGCCATCAGACAGGAAACAGTCACAGGAAGAGCTCTGGCGGACAAGGGAGAGATCGCATAAGAGGACCTGACCGGGTTCGCTGCAGCCAACTCCAAGAGTGCCTGGTACAGAGCCTGGGAGAGACGTAGGAGGTGGCATGATCTCTCTGCCCACCGTCAACACTCAACCTCCATCAACCTTCCCTCTAGGTCCTTAGCCCTCAGGGAAAGCAGTCTTGAAATCCAGAGTGACAGTGACCTTCCTCTGGGAAAGGTGCAGTGGGGCTTAGGGTTTGACGTCAAGTAAGAACCAGAAACCAGAGGGATCCAGGTTCCTCCCTGTCCCATCCCCCAGTGCAACCGCCTCCCCAATCAGCGAGATGAAATTGCCTCTCAATCGTTTTGAGCTGAAAAACTATCCCCCAACTTTGTAACTCAGGGATCCGAAGTTGACAAATTCAGGACACCAGGCCAGTAACGGCCTAGAGTCACTGGGTACTAACAAAAAGAGGGGTCTTTGCAGCTATGGGAATAGATGGTGGCTGAGCAGGCTGTCCTGAACGTCCCTTTTGCGGCCCACCTCCCCTTCCTCCCCAACCAAGCACTGGGCCAAGATGACCCCACTGTCCTGGATTCCGATGGACGTCCCCTCCTACTCCCCTCCCGCCAGAAGAAAAAGGAGCTGGAGGACATGGAATCAAGTATACGTTTTAAAAATTGTTTAATGGAACATAAACTCCTTTAGAAAAACATTCAGCCAGGTGATAACACCCATAGAAAAGAACACCAATCTCGTGTTTATCTTTTTTTAATTTGGCATGTTATTCGCATTTATATTAAAGCAAAGTGCATCTTTTCTTTATTTTTCTTGTTTATACACATTGCACAATACATAAATAATGATGCTTATAAAACGTCTTTATATTTACAAGTAATAATATATTTATATATAACATAAAATACATTTTTTCTTTAATAAATCTCAGGGTTTTTTTTTTTTAAGGAGTCCTTTCTCTCTCAAAGCACTACAATGCTAAATTTCCAATGAGAATGCTTCTCTTGTTCATTTAAACCTTTGTAGTTAGAAAAATAGCTTATGTTAAAGTCTAAACATGCTCATTGAGCTAAGAGCAGTGTCAACGTATCATACGAGTGTATGAGTTGTAGAAGAAATGAAAGAAGAGTTAGGTGCCAGCCCAGGGCGGTACCTTGGGTTATGATGGACCGAATCCTTCTTGGTGGAAGGGGGGTTGCCAAGAAGTCTCCCTCCCAGGGCTGCTCCCCTTGCTGGTCTAACAGCAGAGCTCAACACATAGGCGGCAGAGGGGAGGAAAGTGCTGAGCTGGTTTTCTGAGTTGGGGTGGGTGGGGTGGGGCGGGGTGGGGGACACGACCTGATGTGACCAGGGCAAGGGAGAGGCTGAGGGGCTTGGGAGGGGCCCTGGGAGGGCAATACTGCACGGGTAGCCCATCTCCGAGATATCCAGGAACAGATGACCAAAAAAGACACAAGGACAGCAGGGTGGCTGGGGGGGCGGGGGGAAGACAAGCATGAAACAACTGGTTCTGGTTCAGCCTCTTTGCAGGGTTGCTTCTAAGAAGCCTGCAGACAGGCCCGTGTCCTAGAAGGGGAGCAGCAGGGGTGGGGGATGGGGGGAGGCTTTTCCAGGGATGGGGGACAGAGCCTGGCTCCTGGCAGCTGCTGGAACCCCAGCTGCCAGCTGGCCCAGGCACTGCCGCTGCCCCACTGAGCATGTCTACAGGGCAGGAGAGACAGAGCTGGGAGCACAGACCTCCCCGCAGGGACACCTGTACGAACCACAGACGCACACGCACTCGCCCACGCGTCCGCCCTGACCAGGGAATCGAGGGCCCCCACGTGAGGGCCTGCTCCCCAATCTTACACTACGTCTGGTGGTACGGATTCTTGCCTCCCTTCTTCCTCCTGGGCTGTCCTGCCGGCCATACCCCGCCACCCCCGTCCCCCCCCCGCAAAAAAACCCTGACCGTTTTTTTCATAAGCTATTTCTCAAAGTTAACAAAACAAACAGAACATAAACAAGAACGACAAGAAGCGGGGCGGGGGTGGGGACAACGACGACGACGACACGCGACGGACCAAAGAGTCTGCATGAAAAGCAAGCACTCGGGAGGAAAGTATTAGCAGCAACGTCGTTTGGCCTGGGCCCGCGCGGCGCCCGCTGCGTCCCCGGCCCGTGCGGCTACCGGCTGTTGAAGATGACCTCCAGCCAGCACGGGCAGCTGCTGATGAACTGGCGGGTGTAGCACTGGCCCCAGCCCTTCACAAAGCTGATCTGCACGGTGAAGCCGGTCCACGGCTGCTGCATGAACTCGTGGTCGTTGGGCCGCCGCAGGCTGTACGCCTTCTCATAGTCGAAAGCCTTGATGGAGAAACCGGGGAACACCTTGTGTACCAGCAGCGTCCTGGAGTCCGGGTTGTCCAGTGTGGCTGACTTGATGAAGATGGGGTAACTGCTGCGGTTGTACACCCACACGCCGTCCACCTCCCGCGTGAGCTGGATGCCGCAGCCGATCTTGCTCCGCACCTTCTGCACCAGCTGACTCTTGTTGTCCGAATTAAGCTGTCCAAGGCAAAAGCCATTCCCCTGAGGTAGATCATAGAAGATATCCAGGGAGGGCTCCTGGACACAGTAGAGCCTCCCCACTCTTGTCTTCTCCTCCCAGTATGCCACCACGCACCAGTGTGACCGATCCCCAGGCTCCAGAAGAAGTTGGGAATCTGCAAAACAAGATGGCGGACATGGTTGGTGGTGATGGGGGCTGACAGTTCCCTCTTCCTCCACGACAGCCAAGACCACCTCAGCTCTCATCAGGGATGGTGGTGGTGCTGGGTACATATGCGGCCAGCTCTGGAGTCCTCGTATGGGGGCGAGGGATGGAAGAACCCGCCTTTCAACACGGGGCTCCCTGGGGCACCTTGTCCCTCTCCCTACACCCCATCCCACCCCCCACAATCAGGTCAGGGACCCAGGACACCAGCATGTTTGCCTGTGGGGCCAAATGAAGCCCTTTCCCTGCAGAGCTCAGAAGCCAGGGAACCCTCAGGAACTCCACTGGTCCCAGTTTGGGGGCAAGAAAAGGCCTTCCGGATGGCCTAGAGTTACAGCCCTTTAAATTCAATGGGACCTGAAAAGCTTATGGCTTTAAGAGCCCCTGGTCCTCCTCAGGAGAAAATCAGGACCCAGAAGGCCTATTGTTCGGGCCTCACAGATGACACAGCCAGACCCAGAACCCAAGTCTCCAGACTCCAGGGTCCCCCCACTAGGCGGTGTCTGTGTTTGTCACCAACTTCTCAGATCAGCACCTCGGTCATAAAGGAGCACCATCTGATAAAATGTAAGTGCAGGTGGTTTGAGGCACAAACATCTATCTTCCTCACAGAAAGGACTGCGCTCTCAGTGTGTCTGTCAGCAGCAGCTCTGTACACAAAGAGCGAATTCAGTCAAAATGCCAAATCACAACACACGGATTGGTGTTAACCCAGACTACCTTGACGAAGCTTCCTCCAGCCCAGACAGAAGATTATGTGTCTGGGATGGGCTGACCTTCCCTCCAGTGCCCTTCCTCTGCCTGTTGTAACCCCCTCTCCCCCCTCCCTCCTCAGAAGCATGGAGACACCTTGCCCTGCCCCCCGTCCAGGTCCCCCCTCCCCAGCTTCCCTAAACTTGGTTCTTCCCACAGGCAGCCAGAAGACTGGGGTGATTCTGGTAAGGTGACTTTCCCAAACAGACACCCAGAGCTCTTTAAAGGAGCTGGGGGGGGGGGTCCTGTGGAGGGAAAGGGAGGCCCCAGCGGCTGGCATTCCAACTCCTCCTTAAGCTGGAGCCAACGGGGCAGGCCTCAGACTGGGAACCATAAATCTCCCCAGCCAGGCCAGGCTGCAGGAACGCTGTGGAACGCTGTGGTCTGCGGCGGCAGGGCGGAGACCGGAAGTCTTGTATTTGTTAACAAAAATGGGGAAAGGCAGAGGCCTCCTGCCTTCCCCTGCAGCCCCGCTTCTCACTCACTGGGGGTTCAGGGCCTGAAGGTGGGGACTGGCTGTGGGATGGCCGAGGCCGATAGAGCACGGCAGCTGGGGGTGGACGAGGGCTCAGGGACCTGTGTCCTGCTGCCCCAGCAGGCTGGGTAAAACCCAGGGCAGCTCTGCACACAATTGCTTCCAACCTTTACAGGCATGTTAGGACCTGGGAACCAGTCAGCTCCATTAACTTTTTTTCTTTCTTTCTTTTTTTTTTTTTTTTTAAAGCAGTAGCCAGTCTCGCATGGAGGTGTTCTGTGAGTAAGTCTGTACAACGTGCACTGTGACCCACGGGGGCAGCCACACACACCCTCACCCTGAGTGGCCACTGTCTCCTACAGACACCTTCCCCGCCCAAACTGGCCTTCCCGAACGCCTACCCAGCCAGCCAGACAAAATGGGGAAGCTGAGGGCTCCCTGCTCTCTCAGTACCCCCCTCCAAAAATCAACCCCAGAAAACTGGCCTGTCACTCCCTAACCCGTGGTTCTATGAAGCCTCAGTGTGAGAGAGGCTGTAAGTCCATGAGTGCGAGCGAGCGTGTGAGTGTTTGCGTGCGTACACTCTGGAACATATGGAAAAACAAGAGAGGGACAAGGGCTCCAAGCAGAGGTGACTCATCAGGCATTAACTTGTTTCTGCAGAGTATCCATCAACTGCTAATAAACTCCGGAGTGCTGGCAATCTTTGAACTTTCTTGTCGAGGGAGCTGGGCTCGGGGGCCTGTACCAAAGACCCGTGAGATCTGTGTAAGAGTTCTCTGGCGTGCAAGTTTGCTGGGGAGGAAGGCCCGACCGCCCTGCTGTTTTAGGGAGGAGGGTGTTTTGAAATGTAAGAAACTCTCGCTTATGCTTATTATCCCCACTCGCTTATGCTTATTATCCCCACTCGGGGCAACAAACCTGGTCTGGAAAGAAGATGGGGAGATGGGCGGGGGTGGGGGGGAATCGCTGGGAGGGAGGTTCAGAGACCCTGGGTGGAGCCTCAAGATACTTTGTTTCATGGAGCTCAGCCCTCCTGAAACCTGGCACCAGCTAGCTGGGAAGAGGAGGAGGGGTAGGAGGTGCAGGGTAGGGTTGGGTGGGGTGGGGGCCTGGATCAAGTTGCCTGTGCCAGGCCCACCAGGAAAGGGTAGGGGGCCCCCCACCGGCTGCCCAGCAGCCTCTGGGGGCAGGGGAAGCTGCCGGTGGGGGGTGGGGGCTGAGGTTGGAGTGGCCCAGAGCCCTAGGGAAGGGGGAAGGGGAGGGAGAGGGAGAGGGGGAAGAGTTCTGGCACATTTCTCTTTCATCTGCGTAGCCCGCAGGTCCACCCAGCAATTTGCCACCAGACATCCCTGGAAAAAAACTTTTTTCTGTTGAGGTTAATGGCCAAGCCCAGATCACCAGCAGTGATAGGTGTCCCTGTGCATGAACAAAACCCTGGGAAGCCCACTAGATGCCCTAAGCCGCCCTAGGACCCTCGCCAGCTCCTTCCCAGCCCTGCCCCTCCAAGCCTGCCCCATGGCCACCGCAGCCTCCCAGCAGCCAGCTACCTCCTCTCCTCACTGCTCCTGGGCTATCTCCGAACACAGAAACCCATGCCTTCCAGCAAGACCATCCCACCAGCAAAGGCCTCTTTAACACATCACACTTCTGGGGGCCTGGGACAACATCCTACATTGCCAACTCAGAGATGTGCCCCAAATTCCCCACCATTTTGGGCTCATTTCTGGGAAACACTCAGCATCATCTTCAGAGAAGCACAGTTCCCTGAACTGGGCCACAGCCCACAACCATCTCCCCACAAAGGTCAAAAGGTTTAGCTCCTACAGGGGCTCCCCGGGCCTCAGAGGGAGAAGCGGGGAGGCTTTCTCACACAGAAAAGCGTCCCTCATTCCAAGAACTAAGGAAGAACCTCAGAAGCCTGCCTTTGACTTTTCCTCATGGATGCTGATACTTATCCTCCAAAGGCAAGACTCACAGGCCCTTGTTAACTTCCCTCAGCTTTACAACCTTTTCCGGTATTTTCAGCAACTTCTCTGCCTCCTCCCGAAAACTATACAGGGGCTTGTTTTAAAACTGTATTTGTGCATTTTAAAGCATCCAAAAGAAAAGCTGTGTTGTAAAAAGCCAACTAATCAGATGCCTGCTCACAATTTTTTCTTTTTATTACAGTTTAGGGAATTTCTGGAGCAACCCCAGAAAAATGCTGAATCCGCCTAAAATTCCTTTAAGGTTGTTCTCCCCCTCCCCTTCCTCATTTCCCTTAAAGCATAAAAACCTACCCTTTAAAAGGAAGGGGGGGCTGTTGAGAAAGGAAAGGATTTTGCTTGTGTTTGCACTTGCATTAGGGAAGACCACTTAACAAGAAGCTCCCTGCCTCTTTACAAAGAGTTATTTAATTACCCTGGGTCATGAATGAACAGTCCTGACCCTTCTAGAAGACCGGAGACTCCTGAATGACTTGCACACCCAGGGTTCTCAAAGGCAGTGGGTGACCAGACCCCAGAATTTTCCATTTTTGTCTGAAGATGTAAGGACATGAAGAGAAATGGAGAGAGAGGACAGACCAAGCTCAGTGCCTCAATGGTACCATTTCTGGTCTCTTGCTTATGAAGCTGACCGTGAGGGCCAGAGAGGCAGGACTGTTCCAAAACACCCCGTGGTGCTCTAAGGACAGGGCACGGACAGGAGGCCATTGGTGCCCGGCTATACCATAACAAAGGAGTGCTGCTGGGGAAATAGGGGTCCCCGAGATTCTGGCCTTTCCAGACAGGAACACAGGGGGGAACCAGGCCAGTATAGACGGAGCCACAGCAGTGGGGACCACTGTGTTACCCGTGCCCAACTGCTGGGGCACAGAGGACAGGAGTAGAAGGTGGGCTAGGAGGAGTCTAACCCACTCTCCTCTCTGCAAGGCTCTTATAAAGAGGATGTCTCGAGGCACCTGGATGGCTCAGCTCATGAGATCCCAGGGTTCTGGGATCGAGTCCTACATCAGGCTCAGCGGGTAGTCTGTCTCTCCCTCTCCCCTTCGTGTTCTCTCAAATAAAATCTTTTAAAAAAAATAGAGACGTCTCTCCCAAAAATCCCACAGTGGGTCAAGGCCTGTGTGCCCCCTCCCCAGCGGCCCAGCAGAGGGAGACTGGGCAGAAAACAGCTGCTTTCATGCAGATGGCTAAGGGCAAGCAAAGGGCACACAGGGAGACACACAAGTTAAACCCAGCAACCCTGGAACGCAAACACAGCCACGCCTCGCCTGCCACAGGTCCAGGGTCCTCCCTCCTCGGGACTCAGGCGCCACCATAGGTTGCCTCATCCAGTCCTCCCCCCACCTCAGACATCTCAAAGGTTAACAGCACCCGTCAGCCCTGTTCCCCACCCTGGTCAGGAAACTGGCTGTCCCGAGAGCAACCAGCCCACTTCGGGGACAAGGACTGAGATAAGAGGGGCCATCTGTCCCATCTACTCTCAACCCAAACACTTGCGATGAACAAGGAACCCTGCTGGGTCTACTGTCCAAGCCCCAAAGACTGAAACCTATAGCCGCCGCCGTGGAGAAAACCCACTGGGTCTGAGCTCCACTCAGGTTCTAGAGGGAGCTACCATCTGCCATGTTTACAACCTCGTCCAGAACACCAAAGATTCTGCCAGGGCTCCCTCTGATTCCTACAGACAACCCTGGGGTTTGGAACGTGTTACCACAGGGGCTGAAACAAACTCCAAACACTTCCCAGTTAACCCTGAAAACGCTCAGACTCAGCCCATCACCACTAACCCCAAGTTCCTCCATCAAAGAGATCAGGAAATGGATTCTGGTTGGTAGAAGGCAGGACTGAGAAGGTTGGGCTGTTTCCAGACTCTGGAACAAGATCTGTTCATTGAGGTGGATTGGGGGGGATGGGGGGGGAAGCACAGGAGGACCATGGGGTCTGCTTCAAAGGCCGGAGAACTTGCTCTGGGGTCCCTGTGGTCCAACCAGCCGGGCTCCCCAAAACCTGGCTCCCAGGGAACTAGGATTGTGCGATACCCCCCACACCCAGCTAGAGTCTGACACCCCTTCAGACCTCTCTCCCACAGAACCTTGGCAGTGACTTAAGCTCCCAGAGCTCCCAGGGCCAGCCTCATAGGGCTGTTGTGACAATCTGATACAAAGTGGCCAGGGGCCATGACCTGGCTTGTGCTACACATGCTGGTCTCATCTCTCAGACATCTTTGCCTTGGGTTCTCCAACTTCTTGAAAACGTTACCCAATGCTACCCACCCCTTCTCCCCGCAGGGAAAAGAACAGTCTGGGTCATGCCCATACCTAATGAGCATTTACTATGTCCGGGCCCAGGTGGAAGGGATCACATGACAACGCTATGAGGTTGCATCCTATTAGTGTCTTTATGCTGTGAAAGGGGGAAAAGAGGCACCCAACAGAGCTGGAATTCCAGGCCAGAACAGTGGCCGATGTGAGCCGCGGTGGGCAGCTACCTCTGACCTCAGGTTACCGGCCCTCTCCAAATACTAGAGGAAGAAAATTAAGTGTCCTTCAGAACACGCTTTGGAAACATGATTCCTACTTCACATTTTACTTCACTACTTCCCTTTCAATGAGGACCCGAGCGTGGGGTCCAGCTCCCCTACACCAAGCGGGGGAAGGAACCGGGTTTCTTTGCCAGCAAGCCGCTCTACGATCTTGGCCAAGTGGCTTGCCCTCCCAGAGGCTCAGTCTGACCCAACCCTAACTAATACGAAGGAGGCGAGGGTACAACAGGACCCCCTCCAGGCTCTCCAGTCTCTGGCTACACTCTGTGATTCACAGAAGTGCCCCATCAGTATGAACACAGGTTCCATTTATTTTTACTACCTTCCGGAGAATAAGAAAATCACGCTGGGGAGCCTGGCACATTTTTGCATTTAATTTGCAACAGTAAGACAAAACAAAATCAAATCAAAAGGGAAAAGAGATTTGAGCCAGATTTTGCTGTGTCCCTCTGTAAACGGGTTTCTTTTTAAACGTGGGAAGGTACAAGCTGTGTGCGTTCTTTGGTCGCTCACCGCTCTCAGGAAGAGGAGGATCCCCAGGGGAGGGTCTCTGCCCATATCACCACTATGCTTCCCAATGTCCACCCAGGCCTGGTCCCCTCAAGTTTCTCGCCATCACCTCTCTCCTCCTGCAAGCTCTTGAGCTCACTGATTCGGCAGATCCTGCTTATCATCTAGGAGACTGATATCTGACTGTGCCTTACAACCAGTTACTAAAACTAAAATGGATTCCTTTACCCTCCACTCCCCCAACCGGCCCCACCTGTGTCCCCCAAGGCCCCTCAAATGTCCAAGGCCAGCCCCCAGCCCAGGGGACCCTCCTAAGAGCAGTATTTGGCCAGCAGAGACTATAACTGAGGGCAGTGCCGGGCAGGGGAGGGAAGCCACACAAATCAAAAGCTCCCATCTGTCTCGCCAGCCGGGCTGACATGGCTTCCTGTGGCCCAGCCTTCAGCCATGCAAATTATAGCATGTACCCGGCTGCCTGCCCTCTGAGGAGGCCCGCTCTGCCCAGCTCCGACAGGACTCAGAGGAAGGGTGGGGACTCCCAGCCCGGCCAACTCCATTCATAATATTTACAGTAAATGGGCCTTTGGCTGCTGAGTGTGTACCCAGCCTCATCATTTCAAGTTCGAATCTCAGGACTCTTCCCCTCCATGGCGCACCCTGAAGTTCCCACCGTGACCCACCCTCCCCCTAGAAAGGGCATCCACACACCTGCGTACACACAGCCCCCAGACCTGCACGGGACGTATCCGCCACGGTACCAGGTAGGACCCTGGCCACACTCCCAGAAGACAGAACAAGTGGGACCATCACCCAACAGGAAAATGTCCAAATCATTATCTCCAGGCTTACCCCCCAGCCTCCCTCCTAGAGAGAGACCAGAGATTCCCCCCCAAATTCCACATGTGGATTCCCAAGTGGGAAGGCATACATGAATCCGACCAAAGAATCATCTCTTAAACGAGTAGGAAGTCCCTCATCTTCTCTCCACTGACCCCGTCTAAGTATATGGGCTGCATGTTCAAACTCCGTAAGCGTCTTCATAAAAATGGATGCATACGTCAACTCTTTTGAAGGACACGACCCCCAGAGGTACAGAACACTTCCCGCCTGGTTCTGCGGGTCTTGGGGCTCTGCAGGGAGCTGCTTTTGCTGTGGGGCCCTTTAATAAAAGCCCCATGCACAACGACCTCCAGTACCCCAAAAAGCAGCACAGTATTACAGGACCCAGACACGGGCCCTGTCCCTGCCATCCCCCCCAGAGCTCCTGCTGGACTCCAGCTTTTCTAGAGGGTAGGAAAACCGTCGAAGACGTGGAAAAACACAGGGCGAAACAAAAGTCCTTTTCATCCCTCCCCTCCCCCAGCTCCCCTTGTTCCACAACAATTATGAAAACTGTTGGATGGGATGGCATTTTGAACATTTACTGCATTCCAGCCAATAAATTCCAATGCAGGATCTGATGGAAAAGCCTCCCTCTCCGGCCACCTCCTGGATCCCCGCCCCCATGCTCGCTCCCAGAGCCATCATTCCTCCTCTTTCTTTACAACCCAACACTGGGGCCTGGCCAGGCCCGGCCCGCACTGTACTCACAGGGAAAAACAACAGTACGACAGACTGGAGACAGTGTGCAGACTGGAAAAGTTAATCATTACTTCTGTCTACCTCTGTAATCTAATCTCTCTGGCTTTGACACACTCGCTGTTCAGCCACCCCAGCCCTTTCACCCCCAAAGCACCCAGGGCCTCCCAGGCCTGGGTGCCCACCCCGTGAAAGAGGAATGAAGCTTCCCCCACCCTTGACTGCCATGGTGAGGCCCCCAGAACCCACCAGAAATCGCCCGCTGCTCAGTGCTGTGTGCCCCACGTTTCATAGGACTCTGGGCCTCCCATACGTTTGGGTTCCAATCTGGCTTGTATTACTTGTGGAGAACCAGGCCGCCCATCCCCCACCGCCTCGGGACAGACTCGGCACCCCCACCCCTTGTGCTGGGGCTCCCCTTCAAAGCCATCTAGTTGCATCAGGAAGGAGGGCTGATCTGAGTCCCCCGCCCCACGCCATCAGTCCCAACAGACACACGGGCCAAGATGGCGCTGCCCTATGATGCTGCCCCAAAAAACAAATCCAGAGTTACCCCATGACCCAGAAATCCCACTTCTGGATGTGCATCCAGAAGAGTCCTGAAGAAATTAATGGCACACATGTCCACAGCAGCATTTTTGACCAACAGCCAGAAAGCGGAAGCAACACAAGTGCATCCACTGAAGGATGAATGAATGACGATGTAGAGACACCTACACTAAGAAAGGACGGACACTGTGGCACAGGCTAGGACACAGACGAACCTTGAGGAGGTTCTGAGGCGTGATATCAGCCAACCACAGAATGTCACGTGTGGGATGACCGCACTCCTATGTGGTACTGAGCACAGTCAAATGCACAGAGACGGAAGAAGCATGCTGCCCAGAGCCCGGGGTGGGAGGCCGGCTGGGGGGTTAGGGTTTTGAGGGGACAGTTTCAGTTTGGGAAAGAGAAGTGGTCCCGGAGGACAGTGGGGGAGGCTGCCCAGCAAGGTGACAGACTCATGCCACTGAGCTGTGCACTTCAAAACGGTCACGATGGGAAATGTGGGGTATATTTTGCCCAAAAAGAAGTTGGAAGGGGGGGCACCTGGGTGGCTCAGTGGGTTAAGCATCTGCCTTCAGCTCAGGTCATGATCCCAGGGTCTTGGGACTGAGTCCCCACCCACACTGAGCCCCGCATCAGGCTCCCTGCTTCTCCCTCTCACACTCCCCTTGCTTGTGTTCCCTCTCTTGCCGTCTTTAACAAAAAAAAAAAAAAAAAAAAAAAAGAGTTGGAAGGGAAAGGAAAGGAAAGGGAAAGGGAGAAAGAAAAAGAGACAAAAACAGAAGGCCCCACCTCTTCTAATACTTTCCGACGCTCCACATTAACCTGGAGGCCTTAAGTACAGGTGATTCATTGGTGGGCTTCCGCCCATCACAAGCATAAAGGCCCCCTGAAAATGCATGTAAATTTTGGTATGCATATGCATTTTTATGGGGATTCCTCAACTTTCACTCATTCTTGGGAGAATTTGCAGGCGAAGAAATGTGAAGAACTATAATGTTTTTATTCGCGCATGCAAGAGGCCATTATCTACCCAGCACCTCAGCAACAGGGGGTCTCATTACCTCCCCTCAAAATCCAAGAACCAAAGACCACACAGATCACAGGATGCTTTGCAAGCTCTGCAAGGGGACTTGGGAGAGACCAGTCCAACCTCTTATTTTGCAGATGAGAAAAACTTGAGGCCCTGGAGGCCACCGGCAAGCAAAAACTCCACCTTCAGCCAGGAAAAGTCAGCCAGCCCCTAGGGACAGACATGGGGGCGGGGTGGGGGGTGGGGGGGTGTGGATCTCCCTCCCATTGTCATTCTCCAGGGCCCCTCCGGGGACTCTTGCATGCCTCCCCACCGCAGGCCTCCTCCCCCAGGCAACACCCCCCAGCAGGGGTCTTCACTCTGACCCCACTGAGCTGGAGATGGGGCCCATCTATTTTTAAGAGCTGTACTGTGCACCCAAGCTCGCAGAAGACTCAAATGGCTCTTTCGCTCTGGGTTACTGATTAATGAGGGGGAGGGGCTGTGCTGGCTGAGAGGCTGCCCTGGGGCTGGCAAGGTCCCCTAGCACCTTCTCGAGACCCTTCCTGGCCTCCACATTTCACTCTGCCTACTGTGCAAGGAGACACTTTCAACTTGATTAGGGGCCTGTGAAAGCTGGGGAGAGGGTGAACGGGACAGGGTGACAAGAGCAGCTTGTGACCTCTGAGTGGCAGACGCAGAAAGGTGCGTCCAGAGAGCACAGTCATCGCCCGGTGTCGTACTGTTTCTGTTCCTGTTGAGCGGCCATCCCAAGTTCAAAGTAAAAAGGCAATTCTGAAATGAACAAACCAGAGAGCCACTAACAGTCCCTGGCCAGCGAACTGGGCTGTCTGACAGGAACTCCCAGCCTGACAAGATGAAACCGGAGTGGAGATCAGTTCTTTCCTTTTCTGCCCTGGATCAAACCCCACACCAAACCAGCTCTTGGACTGTTCCAGCCGGTGGGGTTCCACGGCAGAGCGAGAAGATCAATGGAGCAAGTGACCTCCACAAACGGAGCCCTCCGGCGGGCGGGGCGGGGAGAGCGTGGAAACGAACACGCTCTGGTCACTGCCTATTAGATCACCTCACACAACACCACCGCGGTGGGCCCGGACCCCCCGCATGCTGCTGGCATCTCAGAAACGGCCTCGACCGGCAGATTTAAAATTAAAAAGCGCGAGATGCACCCCCAAATGGGTGCATTCAGAACCAGAGTTCTAAAAGCAAAGTCAAGCTCTAGGGCTTTCAGATTGCCCCTGCCCTGTGGCTGTCCAGACATTAATACGATCTTCCGAGACATCAGTGTCTCTGTGGACCTTCTCCCCTGGCCCCCCACCCCACCCGGGGGCTGTGGTCCCACAACCCAGCCAGGGCGCGGCTGGTCACCTCCCCTCCACACCGCACACCCAAGTACTATCAGAGTCTGGGTTATAACTGTACCTCCTAATGCCACTGCTGTTATCTTAGCCATCAAGGGGAGGATGGGGGAGGGGGCTGGAGCGGGAGGAGACAGACCTCTGTTTATCCACCAGCTTTGTTTTATCTCAACTCTCAGCAGACCACACAACCAAAGCAGAGGCAAAAGCCATTGAGCGCAAAGCTCTGCCTACCCTTCGTGCTCAGACAATCCCTCCAGGGGCCCATCCCTGCACCTCTGCCTCGTCTTCCAACACCTCACCCCACCGCCCGCCTCCAGAACCCAAGGGTCCTGGCTCCTTCCGTCCTGTGGAAACCACCTGAGAAGCTGCCCTCCATCTGTATTCCGGACAGAGCCAAATCCCATTCCAGAGCCCTCTACCTCACTGACCCAAAAACACCTCCAGGAAAAATTTCTACCAGGGGCCCCCAAACTGCATCCTCCACACCTCACAGGGCCTAGCACATAGTAGGCACTCAATAAATCATCACTGAATGAACCAGAGACATGCCAGCTTCCTGAAGCGGCTGGGTACCCCCCCACCCCACCCCAGCTTTTCACCCGCCAGAGAGGTACAAGTGAACCTAGCTGGAACGAGAGCACGCCTTCCAGTCAGGGCTTAGCCAGAAAGGCTCAGGCTCCCCTCCCAGTGCCTGGTGGGGGTGGGAAGAGAGAAGCCCCGTCCTCAGCTACTTCCCAGCCAGCTGCAGCTGGTCCAGAGAGGGGTTTCCAAGCCCGGCGCCGGCCCGGCAACCTCCGTGGGCACACCACCTGCCCACAGCATTCTGCCTTGGCGTCCTGCTCTGTTTGGACAAGTTCCGCTCACCGAGTGTTCTCAACAATACTCTTACACACCCCACAGCTCTTGTTGTGTTATGAAAACAAAACAATGCACGCTAAGGGAAAAAAGCTGGGGTGCGGGGCGAGTGAGTGGGGAGCAAGAGCGTGGCACACACGAATCTCCTTCTGGTCTCCATCCTAAAGGGGGCCCCTTAGCAGCACATGCTGGGGCACTGGCCTGTGTCATCTGAACAATGACATCATAAGGGGGAGGCGGGGGGCTCAGAAACCCAGAGATGAGTAAATGGAAACTTGTGTTTTTATACCCAAGGACAATATACCACCTACTTCTCCACACCGCGTGGGACTGTGGCAAGCCCTCTTGCTGGGGGAAGCTTCTGGGTAACGGGTGGGCCCCATCACCCCTTTCCCCCACCACGCCTCAGGAGCGCCCTAGAAACGTAGTCTCAGAAGGTAAGGAATTCCTGGGGGTTGAGGGGGTGGACACGGGACTGGGCTCTGTGGCTGGAAAAATCAAGGCAGCCTCGACTCCCCGCCGGCCCCATGCCAGGCACCCATGTTAGGGGAAGGCAAGGCTGGGGTGGAGAGCTGCAGGCATGAGCAAATTCTTACCTATGTCCCCCGACCAAAAAAATAAGTTTTGTTTTGTTTTTTTTCCCTTTTGCAAGTTAAAACTGAGCTAATGACACTGGGTGGGGCTCCGTGTGGAGGACCTCAAGCAGCCAAACCAAAATTCACTTCCAGCCAAGAGCTGCTTGGCCCCACCATTTGGGGAAGGAAACTGAAAAAGTCATGAAAGATTCTTTAGTGAACCAGGAAATAAGGCTGCAGTTAACATTTCAACTGAAGGTGACCCTTCTGGTCAAATATTTTTTTTAATAATAAAAATAACAAAGTTCTCAAAAAGCCCCTTTCTTAAAGAAAATGGCCTAAAAGTCCTCGTGGGAGTGGAAGGAAGAAGGGGGGGTGTGAAAACCCAAAGAAACAACAAAACAACAACAAAAAAATTCAGGGCTGGCCTCTTCTTAGCCACTACCTTTCGCGAACAACTTTTTTTTTCTGGAGTTCTTCTTATAAAAGGAATGATGCAATTTCCTGTCTTATCCCAGTATTTCCTTTTCACTTACAAGGTGAAAGTTATCACTGTTTTAAACTGTCCTGAACTCCACAAAAAGCTTTTTTCCATCCAGGGCCCCCATTCCCAGCACAAAATCTCCCCACCTTAGAATGGAAACACCTTTTTTAGAGTCGGCTTCATTAAAGAGTCTCCAATGTCTGTGTGGTAGACAAAATCTCCCAGATCACAGCTTCCCCACCCCAGATCCCCAAGGACACCCCACAGGGAGACATGGAAGGGGCCCGGGGGCAGCCCCAGAATGTTTGGGTACAGCCGTCGCTGACAAAGTCAATGTTGCTTTCTTGGTATGTTAGCCACTAAATTGAGAACTGGACCTCAGCTGTTAATAATATCTTCCCGCTGAAAATAGCCCCGAGAGGAAGCCTCTCTGTGACAGTAGGCACCCGGCCAGACTCTGGGCTAGCCATTCAATCCCGCGCGAGGAAGATGGTAGGACCAGGAGTGACCTCCCAGTGGCCGTGATGTACAGTAACCTTTCACGAGGCTCCTGCAAAGGGAGGGCCCCCGGGGCAAGTCACCCGCCTCCCTCTGCAGCCCTATAACCTCAGTGGGGATGTCACACAGATCAGGGGTCCCAGGCTTTGGGGGATGGGGACAGCCCCAGCATCTACTTGGTTTCCAATCCCTGAGCTGGCCAGGCAGCAGGGAACCAGGCTGGGTAGACCTGGGGGGAAAATACGATCTGGGGCAGAGAGGAAACAAGGGCACTCACTTCCCTTGCAAAAAGGTCAGGCTCGGAAAGAACCACAGGGAACTTTCCTGCCTCTCATTTCTGCAACCCACATGGAAAAGGGAAGGTCAAAAAAAAAGAAAAAGAAAAAGAAAAAAACAACACTGAGAAGTGCCTGCTTCTCCCCACTTCTTCAGGGAGTTAAAGAGTTAGAGAAGACAGGCCCGTCCACGGGAGCCCCTCAACCTAGGAGGCCTCAGAGGTGCTCTGGGAACAAGTGCTTGTCAACAGTAGCTCCCAGGTACCTAACACAAGTTTTCCCATTTTTACTCTCTGGAATCACCGTTCTTGATTATCCAAGTATCAGCATGCATTTAAAAGTGACCACAGGTCACTACTTTAAAAAAAATTGGGGTAAAATACATGTAACATAAAATGTACCGTTAGTGACAGAGTGCATTCGCAGAGTTACGTAAGCATCAGCAGTACGTACATGGTTCCAGAACATTCTTTTCACCCCAAAAGGGAACTCTGTCCCACGGGCCACTTTTACAATCTCATTAAAGGGCAGAAATCAGCTGGAGGAAGGTGCCAAGTTAACACACCTTGTCAAGCTTCTCATCAAGCAAAAATCCTATTTGAGAAGAGGTTCATTCAGTGAGATACTCAAATTCTTCGCTAGAGAGAATGACACCTGCGTGGCCACCAAGAGAAGCCACAAGAGTCCACCCCCTCCACCCCAGGAACACAGATCTCTCTGCCCCTCGTCCCAGGGCTTCCTCAACGTGTCAGCACCTGGTGAGCTCCACATCCTGGAAGCCCACCCGCACACCGTGATGCAGAAGATCCCAGGGTGTCTAACACGCAGGAAAGTCTGGGACCACCACCCTAGGCCTCGTGTCCCCCTACCTGCCTTACAGTTGCCGCTGTGGGTTCCAAGCCCAGACTGAAGCGCACGGCTCAGCCTGGCCGTCACGGCGCACTGGCAAGAGCTGATTTCGGGACAGCAACAGCGACAACAATAAATGCAAAGGAAGCCAAACTTGAGCATGACTTTGGCATTTCTTCCCTTTCCGTTGTCCTACTGGCTTGGAGCTTGTCACAGAGCCCCCCAACCCCAATAGGTCTAGAAATCCACCCAGCTACAACCAGGCTCTGCTAAGGAAAGCTCCAAGGAGGGCGGTGAGATTTCACGCGCTAGATTACAGCCGGACGTGACCCTGGAAACTGGCCCTCACCTGGCCCTCTCCCCCTTTGTTAGGAGGCCCTGTTCTGCCTTGGTGACAGAATGCAGGAGGCTGAAGCCCGTCTAGTTCTGGCCAGGAGAGCAGCCCAGATTTGCTCCAGAGAACTTCCTCTCCCTGCACTTAACCCCTGCCTGCCTACCTCATTCTTTCCCGGACAAAGGGGATTTCATGAATGAACCCACATCCAGGGCTGAGAGCATGGCCCCAAGCATTGCAGATGCCTGAGCTGCTGTCCAGGACTGGTCTTCACGGGGGAGTGGGTGTGCACCAGGTGAGCTGGTCCAGGCCCGACTCATTACACTGGCATTTAGGGAGCTGTGGGCTGGGTCCCTAGAGTTCCAGACTGTCTGGACCTGGGGGTAACAGTGAGTAGGCAAGGAGCGCACTCACAGTCCCATGTGCTGGTACAGCTGACTCCCCCAAAAGCCTGCTTGGATGAGCTCAGCCCTTCTTCTCCACCACCACCACCCCTGGCATTAGAGACCTCAGTGAAACCACAAGCTGCTTGTTCCCAGGCAGAGGAAGGGGACATGAAAAACAGACAGGCACCCAGGTCCAGATCCCTAGTGTGCCATCACCATTCCAAGCTGGACAGTAAGTAACTGTTCCCATGGAACTGATCAATTTTGCTTAGAAACAAGATGGAATCATCTTTCCTAAGCTACTTGGTTTGAACCAAGTTGACCATGGACTGAGCCAGAGCACATTTCCAGATTATATACAGCTAATTTTGAAGACTTCTTTCTCTGTAGTGATCACAGATGCCAGCAGGGATCAGAGAGAAGGAAGAGACAAGTTCCAGGAGTGCCCACTGACCTAAGGACACTCCCATCACCCAGAAGTGGGAACGAGAAGCCATACATGGTATTTGTTTGTTTTGGGTTTTTTTTAATACATGGTTTTTTGTGGTTTTTTTTTCCCAAAGGTTTTATTTATTTATTTGACAGAGATCACAAGCAGGCAGAGAGGCGGGCAGAGAGAGAGGGAGAGGGAAGCAGGCTCCTTGCTGAGCTGAGAGCCTGATGCGGGACTCGATCCCAGGACCCTGAGATCATGACCTGAGCCGAAGGCAGTGGCCCAACCCACCGAGCCACCCAGGCGCCCCTAATACATGGTTCTTAAGGCCCTCCCCTGGGCTGGTGGGACCATGTCTCTCCGATAAGCATGACTCTGAACAGCCAGGAGTTGGGGCTCCCTCAACCGCAGTCCCAATCCCTCAAGACACATCAGTACCACATCAGCATTGCCCTCCACCTCCTTCCTTGAATTCCATGGTGGCATCTCTCTAAAAGTTTATATAACTACAAACTGCTAGCCTCCCATCCCAGCCCCAACTAAGGCCAGCTCCAGACAAGAGTACGTACAGGGAGGAGGACGAAGGACGGACGGGTCTACAGCTGAATGGCCCAGAACCTGCAGGTGAGAGAGACGGTGTTCCTCCAACCCACCCAGAACAGGACAGATGAGCTAAACGAAAACCCCACAGGGAACTCCAGACAGAAAGACTGCAAAGATGGCAGCTTCTAGCACATGCTTTTGATTACCAGTGATACAGGCAAAGCTCTGGGAGCAAAATCCTCCCGCTTCCACCACCGGGCCAAACCTAGAAGCTTCCCCTCTGCATCAGACCTCTCCCAGGTGGGTCCTCCCCAGATCAGGACCTGCTCCAGCAGCAAGGGCCCACTCTGAAGCTCCATGCCTTTCAAAAGGCACCACACACACAACCGAACTTGGGGTTGCCAAATCAGGGCCCAGAACCAATCCACAAACAACCCCCCCCACCCCCAAAGCGCATATCCTTGTGGAACAGCTGCTCTGCCATCCACCTACCCCAGGTGAGGGGAAGGAAGCCAGGCCTCTCCCACAGCCCGCCTGGGGACCCCGGCCTGCTTATGCGCCGGTGCACAGTCGTCTATCTGTACGTCTGCCGCACGCACACGCACACACGCAAAACCATGCACCCAGCAATCCATCTGTCTCAGAGAGCCGGCTGTCAGAAATGAAAGTACAATCTCCTGGAGCCAAGTCCCAGCCTTCTAAAAATGTGCCGTTTTCCCAGACTGAGGAAACTTGCAGGGGTGGGGCGTGTTTCACTGCGAAGTCCCGAAGGCCTGGGCCCATCGCCTCCCCGGCCAGACCCAAGCGGCAAGGCTGGATTCCAAATGCAGGCAGCGGGCTGCACCCAGGGCTCCCAGCCACCCACTCCCCTTCCCCGCAGGAGAGGGCAGGGCCAGCCTCGGAGTCACCCCGGCAGTTCAGGAGGGAATGCCTTTGAGCACACCCCCACCCCAACCTCCGAGGCACCACATTTTCACATGTGGCTGTTTTTCCTTTCCCTTCTTCCCTTGCCAAGAGAATCAAGCTCTGGCTCCCGCTCCCGACCTTCCTCCCACCCTAAACTGAGCCCCATTCATGAAGCCTGCTCTCAGCCAGGGCAGGACAGGAAGGAAAACAGCACACAGGGCCTGTGAAAGGCGCACGCACGGAGGTTATTTCAAGGGGGAGGAGGGGTAGATCCTGGTGGCCACTTTCACCGCTCCTCACCTCGACTGCCGCTTGCCCCCCCCTTCCCGAAGCAGGCTCCCACCCTCCAGCCTCTGCTGACCCCTTCCCTTGGGCAGCCTCGTCCCACGTGGCCACGGGCCCTGCCCCATTCGGCCACGCCGCCGCCACAGCCCCCACCAGCCTCATCCCCCAAGGTGGACACACCCAGGCCACCCCCCTCCCCTGATGGAAACATCAACTTGGGAAGGAGGACGTTTGGGCTCCCTCCATCTGCAAAACCCTCACCCTGGACCCCGGCCATTAAATCATCTTTTAGGAGGCACTCTCGCTCCAAAGGGCATAGCTCCGGGCTTTCTCCGTGCCCATCACCTCCCCTCCTGCCACCCCCAAACCACTGGGCACCAACCCAAAAATCAAGTTTCTTCAATTTCCCCACACAACACATTATTAATAAACTGCTCCAACTCTGGACGGAAAGAAGAAAGAGCTCAAACTTTGAAGCCTTGGGAATTAGTAAATTAAGAGCTAAAATTCAAAACAAATGCTCTTTCATGTGGGGGCCCCCTGGTCTTTTTCCTTTTGCAGTTTGGTTAAACCATTGGATCCCTTCAGAGACAACCACTCCTCCCTAGCAGCTCCTTAGTGATCTAAATGGTTACAATTACCTTAGGGGGTAGGGATGGGGACAGCAGTTAAGTCACTGTTTTACCCACACACCCCTCCCCCCGTTTGGGGAGGGCTTTGGGAACGTTAAGTCAAGCGCCCACCCATCTCCGACGGGGCTGCCTGGGGCATGCTGTGCTGTCGTTTGGCTCTTGGGCCAAGGGAGGAGGAGAAGCTCGGGCTGGTGTCGTCACTTCCCCCAGCAGAGGAGACAGACAAGATGTTATCAATGAGACAACTCTTCCGAAAAGCCCCCCCTTTCAAACGCTACCACTTCCCTTGCTATTTCATGTGGTTCGAAGGGGCTGGGGATCCTCCCTACACGTTCAAGATCTAAAAAATAATCCCATCTAACAACATCCTGAGTGTGCTCTTTTGCCCAGACCCTCTCTCCTCTTCCTGGCCTTCTTTCTTTCAGGAACTTTCTCGGTCTTAGAAAGCAGAGAAGACGCAGTTCACACATTCCTGCAAGTTGCAAGTGCTCCCCGCTTCACGCTTCCCCGCTGCGGTCCAGCCCCGTCCTCAGGCCTGAAGCCCCGCCCCCTCTCCAAGTGCCCCTCTCCTTCCTGCTCACTCCTCATTAGGAGCTTTGTGTAAACAAAACCCTCCGGTCCCAGACAACAGTCAGAGTATATACTGCGCTGAAATAAAAACAAACAAGGGTCTTCCTAAAGGCGTCCTCCAAGCTCGGTTCCTGGGGAGAGCCTAAGAGGGTCTGGCTGGCCGGGATGAGCTGAGCATGACTGTGGCATGGAAGCAGCGCCTGATTCCCAGAGGTCACCTCACAGAAGGGGGTACACTACTAGTACCCCCTGGAGATAAATTCTACTGCTTCCATCCAAGCCGCCATGATCCTATACCAATGTCCCAAAGCAAGAAACGACAAATGCATGGAACTCTGTGGAATTTCTCCCCCATCCACCCTACCCCCACCCCCAGTCTACTTTGCCTCTTGCTCTAGCGAGCTCTCAGAAAACCCGGTGATGCCATACTGGGGTGCGAAAATCAGGTGTAAACCGGATGTCTTCGGAAAAAGAGGAAAATGCTTCCCACTTACACTGCTAATGAGTTTCTCCAAGTTTATGACTCTCTTCTCCTGCCTCTGAGGGACAAGGATGCTCGGCTCCCCAGTGCCCCTCCCTCAATCCCGTGACCCTCCAGCACTGGCATTCCAGGACCTCCAGCAGCTCATGGACCCTAAGGAAAAGCTTCCCTCCCAGGTAAGTCCTGTGAGCTCTACAGTCTGCCGGGCCTCCATCCTGTGGCCCCCGGTCACAGATATGCACTAAGCTAGACCGGGAACGGAAACTTTCACAGAGGCATGAAGGACATCTATGCAGAATTCCCACCCTACACTTGAGTTATCTCTGCAAGTTCCAGAAAGGTGGATCCGTCCCTTTCAAGCTGCTCAATACACGAAGGACAAGTTGGAAGAAGATTTAAACCCATCAACTAATGAGACCCAAGTCAGCCAAGTACAACCCCCGAGCCAGTAGCTTCTTTCACAATTAACCAGGAAACAGCACCCCGCCAGGCCGCAGCTGGCCCCCACTTCCTCATCCACGGAGCAGGCACAGGGGACCACAGGATGACCAGCTCAGGGGCCCGAGTCAACACGGATGCATCCAGTTTAAGCACATACAAGTGAGAATTAATCCCAGACCCATGGGGACAGCAGCAGGCCACCCCCATTCCTCCAGCATCCAGTCATTTCAAGGTCTTGAAACTGCCAGGAAAAATAAGGGAAAATGTCTCACCTGAAAGCCCCCCAGGGGCCAGATAATTCGTTCCCCCTGTTTCAGCGGAGGAAGGCACAGCATCTGGACAGTCCGCTGTGGATTTGAGAATAAAAGAGAAATAAATAAATACACAAATAAATAAAAACACCAAGATGAATTTTTAAGCACATTCAAAACAGCTTTAAAGAGAAACCACACATTCCAAGCAGCTGACTCCTGCTGCGACGCTGATTATTAACGGACTGCTCAGGCTTCGCTGCCCATGGCAAGACAGACCACAGCACCTTGTCACCCGTCTGGGCTCCGGGCAGCCAGTTAATCATTGGTCAAGTCAGGCTCCATCACAGACTGGCTGGAAATTTCTCTTTTATTGCAAATCCCCCATTGAGAAAACCAGGTAGTTCCCAAGGTCAAAGAACACCAGGGTTCTGTTCTCAACCCCCACTGCGGTCTGCCTACCAGCTATCGCTCGATCAAGGGTGAAGACTCTTTGCTCAGATCCTGGGGCCTCTCTGCTGCTCCCACAGACCAGTCTCTCCCTCATCTTGTAAAAGACAGACTTCCCAGTTCTTTAGGACTTTTTCAAGACTGCCCTTGGGCTGAAAGTCCTTTTTTTTTTTTTTTTTTTTTTAATGAATCTTATTTATTCGAGGGCCACATGGAAAAGCAGGCTCCCTGCCCCACGCCTCACTGAGCAGGGAGTCCAATGTGGGGCTCGATCCCAGGACCCCGGGATCATGACCCGAGCCAAAGGCAGACGCTTAACCAACTGAGCCACCTAGACCCCAGCTTTTCCCTTTTAAATTGACATACTAGTATGGGAAAGCGTACACATCTCAGAACAACCCCATGAATCTTACTCGTGTACACGCCTGCGTAAAGCCACCACCACCCGATCAGGACAGAGAACATCTCAAGGCTCCCAGCTGGAGGGGAAATATTCTACCTCCTTCCAGGGCTGGTCCTTCCCGGGCAGCCCCAGATCTGTAAGTCTCCCCCTTCCCTGTTCTCGGCTCCCATAAAATCTTTCCGGCACCCAGCATTTGGGAGTTCCCTTCTGCCGTCTTTGCAGATCGTTTACCTTCAGATTCCGCCTGTCCTAGCTAGACTAGAAGCTTCTCTTCAACATCTCTGTCACCCTCGGGAGCTCTGCACAGTGACCCGAACGTTCACGAGGATCATTAATGACGATTCTACCTGAGAAACAGACTCGACAGTCTCCCTCCAAGCAGCTAAACCAAAAAATAATGCCTCCGAACCACAACTAATTACACCATGAAACAAAGATACACAAGACCCTGTAAGCTCTGTCACGCACCACTGCCAACGCCAAACTTCCAGAGAGCCCTAGGAAAAGGCCGGCTCAGGAAAGAGGCTTCCTGTGTCACCCAAGCACACAATTCCAGCCCCCCAACCACCCCAGGTGACCAGCAGCATGTCCCCGGGGTGTGTCCTAACCAGCTTCCCACTGGATCCACTTGGCCAGATGGGCCAATAGAAGCCAAAGTCAAGAGCAGCCTGGAGGCAAGGAGCCCATCAGCAGTCTGTTCCCCCCCTCAAAAAAGAGGTGGGGGGCCGAGCAGGGCTTACACAGGACCCCAAAACCACCACCTCTTGGTTTCTCCCACCTGCCCTTCCAACTACTAATCCCAGGACCTTCCCCCCTCCCTTCCCACATGCTCCTGCGTTTCTCTCTTTGTGGCTGGAAGAACAACTTTTCAAAAATTCTCACCAGGGGAAGGGGGAGCGCAGGCGCCGCAGCGGTGGGCAGGGGAGAGAGAAAAGACTGCGTGTAATCTCGTTTTATCAGGGTGAAGTGTAATTCCTAACAGGAATATACAGTTTTACAGGATACACTTAATCAAATGCAAAACAATAGGGGGAGCAGGAAATGGAGCTGCTTGTTAACTGGTGGAGACCCTGCACTTTCTAAACTACTTTGATGGCCTTCACCATGTTCTAGAGATAGGCCCTACCTATCCACAAGCGGAAGACACACCTCCCCCACCCCCGTTAAAGATGACGACTGATCCACGGCCACGGCCCCCTGCCCTCCTTCAGCTTTGGCTGGCTGAGTCCCAGGGGCCAAGTGTGTTTCAAAGGAAGAGCCCAGCATCTCGGGGCAGAGCTGGGGCCACATTCAGGGTGTCAGCCCGGCTCAGATCAAAGGTAAGCCAGGTCGGCACCGCCAACCACAAGCGTTTTTATGAAATGGTGCTCTGCCCTTCTACAGAGCCTTTGATCTCAGGAGGGATTTACAAACATTAATTAGGCCTCCCTACCACCCCTGTGAAGTAGCAAAGTATACCTGTTCGACCCGCACCCAGGTAAACTGAGGCGTCCCTGACAGTCCAAGGGGCCACCCAGTGAGCTGGGCCATGCCCAAGAGATCAGCGCTCATCTCGCCCTTCCCACAGCTCTCCCACCCCAGGCATCGCCGGTCCCCACAGGTAGTCAGGCCTGCGGGTAGTCAGGCCAACAGTCCCAGCATCCAGCCTGACCTCGAACTACACAGCCAGGTGCTCGCAGCTCATAAAGGTCCAAGAGGCCACACACCTCCATCCCTCACCCACTAAAAAGCTCCAGCAAGACAGACCTCCAAAGTTAGTGTCTCGGTCTCCACCCTGTGTCACCGCTCTCCAGAGCCCAGGCTGCACACACACACAGAAGTTCTAGGCCATTCCTGACTCTCATCCATCGTTAAACATTACCAAGCACCCAGTAAGTGCTGGGTTCTCCGGGAGGAAAAGACAGTCCTTAAAAGACGCAAACCTGGGGACCAGCCAAGGAACAAGCTGTTCAGAGGGGGTACAAGGTGAGGGAGCTGGAGATCCAACTTCTCTCACCAAGAGAATGGTTCCTGGAGAGCCTGGATGTTCTGTCAACTTAGTTCTGAGCTTTGTAAGGGGCACCAGAGCCAGAGGAGCTCCAACCCCGCTCCCCGCCAACCACAGCTGTACCCTCAATGTACCAGCTCTGCCCCCAACCACAAGCCCCATGAACCCTGGGGACAGCACAATCCACGGCATCAGAATCATTCACATTTTTAGACAGGCACATCACCAGGCCTGTAGAATGAATGAATGAACCAGTTAATGAGCCAATGAATGAATCATTTAACTCTTCACTCTTTGATCATCTAGATTTAAAGAGGTTCAGAAAAGTTAAAAGGCATGTGTTAAGAAGTAAAAACAGGGCTAGATCCCAGACTTCCCAACTACGCTTTGGAGGCCTGACCCACCCAGTGGGTACCGATCACCTCGGTCCCCAGCCTACTCAAGTAGTGTCTCCAGCAAGGACCCCCTCCCACCGCCCACCAGTCAAGCCGTCTGCGCCATCAGATACGATACGGAGGGCAGAGGGAGCCGACAGAGCACTCCCCTCAGCAGCCCCAGCCCATATACCAACTACTACTCTGAAACAGCACATCCTTATCCCTTGTGGGAAGGGAGGCAGTCTTCTTGACTTCAAATAGCCCCAAGTCCCAGCCATCTTGCCCCTAGGTTCAGTTAACGTCTAACTCTTTCCAGGAAAATCCTGCTGGTTTGGGACCACCCGGCACCCACGTCTAGAAGCTACCCCAGGATGGCTTGAACCACAGCAAAATAGGAGTTCCCAGCTTTAAGCCCTGGAGTTCCTCCAAAGGCCGCAGAGGTACCAGGCAAGCTGGAGACTTCCCAGAAGGGATTCTCTTAGCTGTGAGACTGGCTAAGATTTTAACAGTTGTCCATTGTAAAACCTTGCAACTGGTTCTCACCTAATCACCCAAGACCAAAAATCCAGCCTAGAGCTCAGACGCTTAAGAACGCAAGCAGCTGATCTCAATTCCCCAGCCAAGTATTCTCCTCCCGTGTGCAAAGTGAAGACAAAAACCTGGGGCAGCATCCCATCTGTGTGTGTGACTTCAAGGCCCGGGTCCCTGCCCTATCTCCAGCCCCACCATTCCCAGACCTGGCTGCCCGCCAGGGTATGAAAACAATTCTTGGGGGGGGGGGCAGTGAATGGTTTTGCCCCTTACCACCTCCTGTCCCTACACAACAGCTCCTTTTTTCATTCTTTTTTTGTTTTGTTTTGTTTTAAACAAAACGTTTTTGGGTGAGTAACCAGCTGTTTGAGTTTCCGACTGGCAGGCTAATCACTTCCTATTGGCTGATCTTGAAAACTTTTCTCCCCCTTGGAAATGGCACACTCCTGTCTTTGTGGCTTCTCTGTTTACACACATTTTGCTACCTAATGTCAACACTTGCTAATGAATAAATCTATCACTCCACTCACAGAAAATGAGGTCCTGGCCCGACAGGAGGACTGCCTGCATCCCATGAACGGATTTATCCTCATGTCCCTGCAGGAGACCCAAGACAACGACACCCTCCCTTCTATGCTTTCAGGTTTCCACAAGCATTTATCAACCCCTAGTAATCTTTACTCCTGGGGCCAAGGTGAATGGTCTTTCTCTCCTTTAAGGAACCCCTCCAGATGGGAAAGATGCACAAGTTAAAACCAGAACAGGGCAGAGATGGCCCCTTGTAGGACGAACCTCACGAACACTGGGTCTCGATGTCAAAAGCTCAGCCAAGCTCCGTTCTAGAACGGAGCGTCGTGGTGATGTTTGTTACAAATACACAGAGCCGGTTATCTCCTCATTAATGACCATTTATCTGGTGTTTTGTAAATCGAAAGCAAAATATCACGGGCTTTGCAGGCAGTGGTTAGCCCAGCACCAGGCAGGCAGCAACGCCTCCCGACTTCAGGGAGCAGAGGAGTCCCGGGAGGGCTGGCTGCAGAGCACGGGCTTCGGTTACACCGTTCATTAAAGTATTTAATTTATGACAACGCCCCAGCAAAACTTTTAATTAGCGGGGGGAAAGGCCCAACAGTCAAAACTCATGAGGCGGAAGGACTTGTGGAATTCCGAGAGAAAACTGGGGCCCAACCCTTCACGTCTCCTGCGCCCAGAACCTTGGCAAAACAAAAATGTCACAAGGGTTGCAGTTTTCAGGTACCAGGACATGGGCCTGAAGCCCCAGGTTACACACAGTCCCACAGGGGGTGAATCCCTTCCCCCCTCACCGTGCAAGAAGGGGCTCGAGGACACTGGGGCCCATCCCTGTTGGCACTCCCGAGCCCCAGTTTTTGCTGCCCTGCTGCCCCCGGCACTGTGTGCCCCAAGGGTGAGCCCCTGCCCAGCCGGCCAGCAGCTGAAAGCAGACGACCGCAATGGGGCTGGTGCCAGTCTCAAATGGGCTTCCGCTCTGGCCCCACGCCACCCAGTGACAACGCAACAGGCAGGCAGAGCTATGCTAAAAACTTGTGTAGTCTCAAGAATTCTGAGAAAACCCAGGGACAAAGTGACTTCCAGGTGTCCTCTGCTTCTGTCGCCTTTACTTGTTTTTGTTTTGTTTTATTTTAGAGCAGAGAAGTGTCCCAACCTACTGGCACAGAGGCATAGTAACAGAAAAATCATTTCCCTGATAAAACATGTCTACTCGCCAGGTAGGAAGGCTTGTTTAGAGATTTTCTAACCTCTTACTTTCAACCGAAGCCTTCCCTGCCCCTTTGAAACAGTCTTCCCTCTCCTCAAATTATCCATTCTTCACACTGACTCTTCTGGCACTCACAAGGTCTGCATTTTCCCAGCAACCTGACCTATTTGGCGCTGGAGACCCTCTGCGTGGATCAAATTCCACGTGTTAAAGCTGAGCCAACACTGGTGAGAGTGAAAATACATTGAAAAAAGAAAAAAGGAACAAAACGTTAAGGAACACCTTTGCAAAAAAGAAAATCGAGATATTCATTCACACACGCGCGCGCACACACACACTCGCGCGCACACACACACACACCCACCCCAGCCACAACAAAAACAGAAAAATCCACCAAACTTCCAACAGAGGAAGCCCAGAATCACCTCGGGGCAAGCCCAGCGCCTCCCCAGAGCCGCTGCCTCGACAGAACGATCCGCGGTCTAGAGGCTCCACGTCTAACTTAAGATAGGAAGGATATTTTTAAAATCATCCACTCACCAGTTGGTTTGAGAAAATCCATCGGGTATCTGGAGTAAGGAGGAGGGGGAGACTCTGGAATTAAAAAAGTAAGAGAAAATAAAGGCCGAGCCATGAGAGAGAGAGAGATAGAAACTTACGATAACAGAGGCATTCTTTCAGCCCAACTGTTTGTCTTAGCTGTGGGGGTTGGAGGAGGGCCGCGAGGCGGTGATTGCCTTGATATTTAGCTGTCAGATAAACAAAAGAGGCCGCCTGGCGCCAGCCTCGGCGCTCCGCTCCTCCACGTCTGCAGCCGCCCCGCCACCGCGCTGCGCCGGCCCTGCTGGAAAGCACCGGCTCGGCCGGGGCCGCGCACTTCACAGTTCACGGGGCGGGGAGGGACAAAGCCCCCTCCCCGTCCCCGACCCCGACCCCGCCCGCCCGCCGGGTGCGCAATTCACCCCCCCGCGAACCCCGCAACCCCCCGCCCCCGCCGCACACGCGCGCAGAAAACTCGGGGATCCCCTTTCCCAGCCCACCCGGGAGACGCGCCCCAAGTGCGCTGGCGAACTTGGGAGGATCTGCGGGAGCCCGAGGCACATCCCCAGCCGCGCACAGAGACGTGGAGAAACGGGAAGCGGTGGAAAAGGCTGAAGGAGGTTGGGGTCTCAGAAGGGAGGCCGAGGCTCAGAGAAGCAGGGGACAGACCACCCTACAGTCAATTCTCTGCTTTACTGTACTGGAAAAAAGGAAAAAGCTGGGGATACCCAACTTCTGACCACTGGCTCTTTTCCATTCTGGCTGGCGGACTTGAGAGTGAGAAACCCAGCTTGGCCTCCCATCCTAACACTCACTGCCCCAAGACCCCAGGGCTGCGCGGCCAGGGAGGATCCCGACGTGACTCTCCTTGTTTACTAAAGGCACAGAGACTTCCAGCCTCTACAGCTCGCTTCTCCCAACCTTCCTTGGCGGGCTTGGACAGAATCCAACTCGGCCACACACCTCAACGCTTTTCCGGGTGCATGGGAGGCGTGACCCCCACTTCTCTCTGCACCCCCAGCTGATATGGAAATGAAGACAACTCATTTTTAACCGCGTGCCTGGGAAAAATGTGCCGGGGCAATGCCCACAACCCACCTAGGGGCAGCAGAGGAGAAGAACCTGGAAGGGAACCCCCAGGGAATGCCCTTGCAGTTTCCCCGTGTCCTGTCTCTACTTTTGTCCCCAAAATCTTCCCAGAAAAGAATGTACACCCCTCCCATCCAGGTGGCTGCGCGCGCGCGCGCTCACACACACACACACACACACACACACACACACACACAGACAAGCCCTGGGGGGGTTAGGGGGTTCTTCCACTTGAGCGCCAGCGGAAGGGAAGGGAGGGGGTGCGCGCAGATCAACTTCTTACCTAGTTCGCAGAGTCGGCTAAGGTGATGGGGGTTGCAGCACACCAGCTCGGGGTTGATCTTCCCGTAAGATTCACAGCAACACAGCCTCTTGACTTCCGAGGAATGCCTGAGATCCGGCCACCTGAACACTTTGCACAGCAGGAGGGGGAGCGAGTAGGACGAGGGCGGCTGCGCGGGCTGCGAGCCGGCGGGCGCCCCCAGGCCCAGCCTGCAGTCCAGGCGGCCGGGCAGCAGGAGGCACGCGGTGCGCGTACCGCCGCGGGACTCCACGGCCTGGAGCAGCAGCTCCAACTGCCGTTCCTTCAGTTTCTTGAGCACCGAGTGCGTGAGCGCCTTCAGATCCGCCTCGGAGCCCCCGGCCGCGCCGGCGCCCGTGGCTGGGGGGTGGGGATGGTGGTGACCTTTGGCACCTCGGACCGCCTTGCCCAGGCAGCAGCCAGCCCTGCCCGCGCCGCCGCCACCGGCCCCATGTGCCCGGCCGGCCGTCGCCCCTTCTCCCCGCAGGTCGCCTCCTCCTCCGCCTCCCCCCGCGCCCTCCTCCTCGTCCTCGCCGCCGGGCGCACGGCTCCTCCAGAGACGCCGGACGAGCGCAGATCGTTTGGTCCTGAACATGCGGGGCGAGGAGGCGAGGAGAAAAGTCGTTTGCCGGCTAAGGAGCGAACATGACCTCCGCACACCATGAAGAAGTCGGGCGCCGAGTTGGGGCAGCAGGCGCAGGCGATAGCAGCAGCAGCAGGGGCCCGGGCAGGAGCGGCGGCGGCCCGAGGGGCGCTCCGTGGCATGCGCCAGTCTCCCGGAGGCCGGGGCGCGCGCGGGGGCCCGGGGGCGCCCGCCGGGGCTCGGGGGCCTGCGCTCTGGCTGCCCCACCCCGCGCGGCCCGCGCCGTGCGCGGCTCTCCGGCCCCGGAGCACCCCGGAGGAACGCGGCCGCCGCTTCCCTGGGGGCGGCGAAGCCTACCCCGGTCGGCGCCTCCCAAAAAAGAGGCCCCCCCGCAGCGGCTCCCGAGAGTCGGGCTCGCCAGCCTCGGCTTTCTACATGGAAGATCCGCGGGGGCAAAAAAACGAAAGGCGTTCGGCTGGGCTGCTGGAGGGAAGAAAAAGCCTCTTTCCCCCTTGCTAAGCAACTTAATTTGGGGGTGGGGAGAACAGGCAATTAAAAAAAAAAAAAAGCAGGCACGCGATTTATTTTTTTCCTCTATATCCTTAGTAACCGGATCTCCTCGAATTCCGTGCACACGAAGACTCGGGGGAGGGGGCCGAGTGGACTTCACCCCGCATGAGATGTCTGGCGAAATAGGAAGGCTCTCAAAAATCTAAGAACCAAATATGCAAAGCCCAAAATGAAAAACACCACCTCCTCGCACCCCCGGAGGTCTGGGGGCGTCCGGCTGGAGCTAAGGTTTAAAAAAAGAAATGTTTACAAAGTAAAACAAGACGTTTGAGGGGTGGAAAAAAACGTATCCACGAGTTACATCCCCCTCTTTTCCTTACAGAGCCCCGCTGGTCTTCCTCTCCTTTTCTTCTGCCAAGGAAAAAAAAATCGTATATTTTTTTAATCCACAGAAAGGTCTGGCTAGGCTGTTTCAATCCGCGGCATCTGGGTGTTTCAGGGGAGTCTGGTCTTTCCTCCTGCGCTCCCGGGGGCCCCGGTCCTCGGCGGGGACTTCCTCGGGGCTGGCGGGGGCGCAGGGGCAGAAGATGCTGCGGCGGCGGCGGCAGCGGCTGCGCCCGGCGGGGCTGACAGCGCGGGGGAGGGCGGCGCGGCGGCGGCGGCGGGCCCCTGGCGGGTCGCGCGCTCTCGCCCTCCTGGGCGCAAGCTGTTCACTGACGCGGGGGCCGCCGGCGCCCCCTCCCCTAGCCGCGCCTGGCCGCCGGGACTCCCCGCAGGAGCTGCTCGCCCCGACCCGGCTGCGGCGGCAAGGAGGCCCGGGTGTCCTCACGCCGCCTCCTCCACCGAGACTCTCCTCGTCTCGCCCGGGAGCCTCCTTGTCCCCCGTCCGCCCTCTCCTGGCGCTCGGGTCCTTCTGCCGCCGCCGGGGGCTCGCCGCGCCCCACTCAGGGTCTCCGGGGCCGGACGCTAGGCAGCTCGGCGCCGGCGGGCTGGCTCTGTCTCGGGCAGCTCTCTCCCGCGCGGCGAGCGGACCGAGCACGGCGCCCGGCTGGCTCGGCTGGCGCAGCTCGGGGACAGGGTGCTCCGTGCGCCGAACGAGTGAGCGAGTGTGCCCGCGGCTCGCCGCCTCCCGCAAGGCCTCCCGCCCCCGCCCCCTTACCTCCCCCTCCCCCCCCCCCCGCTCCCCCGCCCCCCCCCCGCCCCGGCGGCGCCCCCGGCCCCGGCCTCGTCACGTGGCCGTCTAGACACCCTGTCGCTTTAAAAAAAAAAAAAAAAGCGATTGTGTTTCGCAAACAACAGATCGGGTTTCTAAAAGCTATTTCTCCCCCCGCCCCCCCGCCACCGCCACCCCCTCCCCGGTCTGCAGAAGGGGGACCATGGTGAGGGGGGTGGGTAAAGGTGGGGAGCCTTGCAGCTCCCAGAATCGATTAGCCCTGGCAGGATCAGAGGAGAAATGGGAAGACCCGACAGCACCGAGCGGGCTTCGCCGGCAGGTTTTGGAGCGGAACGAACCGGTCGGTGGCTCGATTTAGACCCAGCCCGGGAAGCTTAGCGGTGGCTGTCCCGCGCGCGCTCGCCCTAGCGCTTCATTCATTCGTTTTGTTTTAAAGGCCCTGGCGGCGGATCCCCTGGCCGCGCGGGAGGGAAGGGGGAGGAGAGCGCTGTCTCCGTTTAGAAGACATTTACACCGGACTGGACCCAGGCCCTGGGAAGTGTGCGCTGGAGGGAACAGCCGGGCCGCCGAGGACGGGGAGGCGGCGCGAATGTGACCTCAGCGGCGGCCGCGCGCTCCCTCCCGCCCTCTCCCGCTCTGGGCTCGGGTTTCTAGGACTGCCTGGAGAAGTGTGTCTTGTGCACAGCTCTGGAATGCATTTGGCAGGCTGACGGGCTGCGAGGGGCAGCATCCAGGCGGGAGAAGGGGCGGGGGCGGGGGCGGGGGGGGGGCGCTCTTCAGCCCGCCGCCGGCAGGTTTCCTCCGGAGCCCGGAAGACCTCCGGCACCCCGCCTCCCGACGCGGGAAGGTTACCTTTCCTAGCCGACCTGCCTGGGGCATGCATATGCATGCAGGGCCTGTTTCTGAGCCCTTCTCGGCCCGAAGCTTTCAAGGTGCTTAGGGTCATAGAGTTTATCGCCTGACCCCACGTTCGGGAGAAGCACAGACCCAGCTGGCAGGTTACTGCAAGGAAATGGGTAAGGCCTCGGAACGCACAGGACCAAAATGCGTTTATTTCGTGAAAGCTGATGGTACTGAGAAGAGAAATGATTTAAATATATACACATCACTATTGACGAGGCCACTAGTTGGCATGGTGATCTAACCTCACAAATTATTCAGTGAAATAAAAATTTTTTAAAGTCATTTACAATTGTACTATCCGTACAATAATAAAACTCATGGGGATGAGATGAACGACGAATCCTTGTAAAAGGTAAAACGTACTATTTTCATTACCCCAGCTAAATTATACGTTCTTAGAAGGAAAAGGGATAGATAAATCTTAGCTTTACAGCCCCTTCCCGTCCAGCAACTTCAGAGGCCCATGATTTACCATACATCCTTAGTAAACATTTAGGAATCAATTCAGGACAACACAAAGGGGCATTTGGATCACTCCCCCCAAATGTAACAAAAGCACCTTTGGAGGTAAAAATGTGAGAGAAAATCAGCAACATTGATTACACGATCATCTCCAGGGAAGGGAGTCCTGAAGCTTATTCACGGTCGCAGAAATGTATGCAGGAGAGAGCAGAAGCTGGCATTCTAAACATTTACTTTGCAGCCACATAGCTGCAGTTGTATAAGATCATAATTTTATTGTAAATAAAAATGTTGCCTATTGAAAATGGCACTGACACTGTGGGGGTGGGGGGTGACTTTGTAAAGAAGCACCTTGCAAAGACAGCAGCCAAGAAAGCCCAGAAGGAAATGGTCGGAGGGGAGGTTTGGCTCTGGGCGATCCTATTATCACAGGTGGGAAAGACAAAAGAGACAGAAACCAGATTTCTGGGAAATGTATAATATAACTCATCTTAGAAAGGCTTCTTAAGAATCCCAGACTGGAAGTCAGAAAACCTGGTTCCAGGCTGGGGCTCTGCCCTCCTTGTGCAATAACTTGCACCAGTGGGGATCCTCACGTTCCACTTACACTTGGCAGGGATTAAAAAGCTTTCTGGCAAGTTTCCTGCCCTCTCAGGGTCCCATTCCTTCTCTGGGCTCTGGGCCTCGCTGGAAGATCTTTGCTTTTCAAGAGAGGCTAGGCAAGGCTGCAAAGCGACAAGAAGACATAAGTAAACAGAGAAATCAAATGTCATAATTCTAATGAACCATCTCCGCTAAGTGGAGAACGGGCAGAGTCTTTGAGAAATCTGGCCAGTGGTGCCAATACTCCGTGATGAGAGGCCAGAGCACACACACAGGGCAGGTATGCTTAGTGGGTGTTTCAGGAGCTGAATCTGACGTCACGGCTTGTCTGAGTAGAACATGCATATACTTGCAGAGCTATGTTCCCATATAGTGTAATTGTGGGTGTTTGAATTCAGGCGTCGCCTCTGCCTTACCCTCTGTAACACGGCTTTCGTCCATTTTACTACCCCAGGTAGATGACGGGTGGGATGAAGGACAAGTTAGCTACAGTGAATGATTGGTCCTGCTTTATGGCTCCCGGGCATCCCCTGAATCAGTCGACATCCCCAAGCCTTCCTGAGAACCAGCCCCACCCCGCAGCATTCTTGTTCCTTTCCTTTCCAAGAAAGAAGCCTGGCCATGGAGGACCTCCTGGCTGGCTGGTGTGCCTAGAAAGGGAGTTCCTTTCCTTTCCACCGGAGCAAATGAGACCGACAAGCACCCCGTTTCAAACTATTCTGATCCTTAGGGGGGAAAAAAAAAACCAAGAAAGAAAAAAAGTTTAGGAGTTCACCAAACTATTGTGAATGAGTTTGATTCTAATCACTTGCTGGCAGGGAATATGGAATAAAATCTCTCATTTGCAGTTGTTTATTTCCTGTTGTGGCTTCTATTTTCATCTTTTAGTCACTTTGGTGATAGTAATCAAACCCTAATCACGGTGCAGCCACAAGTCACAGAGACCAAAATAACTTGCAGCAGAGTTCTGACAAACAAGGACGGAGTCAGCTGAAGACCTGGCTACTTCATCACTGGCCGCCAGGCCCCGGAGGACGGCGGGGGCTGCCACTTGACTGACCGCCCGGCTGAGCATCTAGAGGCAGGAGGAAACCGGAGGGAAGCTGGTCCAAGGCCCCTGGGCTCCCAGCAGTCGGGGCCCGGGCGTGCACGAGGAAGACCTGCCGCCCAGCGGCGGACGCAGAGGAGAAGCAAGCGGACCCTCCACACTGTCAGGGGAGGGAAAGAGGGAATGAAAGGGACTCTGCCAACTCCACACCTACAGGCATCCGTCCACTGAAGCCAGCTTCTTCCTTTCCGTCCTTTCCTCATCACCGGCGGTTCGGGGAAGAGAGGAGCCCAGAGGCCCCAGAGCACATGTGGGTGGGTGTGCGCTGTTAGGGCTGAGGACAGGGGTGAGGCAGGGAGGAGGATTTTCTTCTAGCAGAAGCCAAAAGAAGAAACCGTTGAAGAGGCCAAGAAAGTGTTGGAAAATATCGACATTTCTTGCACAACCGTCCCCTGAAAAATGTGTGAGTGAGCTCGAAACCATCCTGAGCTGGCAGCAGGACAGATGGAAGCCATGGTTCATGCACGGAAGACCGCACGGGTGAGGCCGATGCGATGAGCAGCACTTCTTGGCTTCTCTTAGAAGAGCAAGAATGTAAGTGAATGAAAATGCATCTAATTCACAATCCAATAGAGATGTGATACGCCCCAACTCATCAAATATTCCTGCAGCACAGACACGCTGTCAGCTGATCCATACCGTTTGCCAGAATGAGAAGAACATCGTTATGGAGGAATGAGAGAAACATCCAGAAAAAGTAAAGATCAAGAACCACAGAGCCATCCAGATACGTGGTCGTGTAGGGGATATGGTTTCTTCCAGGGAGGGGCACCGCCGGCCAGCAGAGCTGGCTGGGAAACCACCGCAGAGAACTTTCTGTACCTTGATGAGTTTGGCACCACGTGAATATGTTACTTATTCAAAAAAATACAGATTTCACAATTTATTATTTTTTAAAGATTTTATTTATTTATTTAACAGACAGAGATCACAAGTAGGCAGAGAGAGAGGAGGAAGCAGGCTCCCTGCTGAGCAGAGAGCCCGATGCGGGGCTCGATCCCAAGACCCTGGGACCATGACCTGAGCCGAAGGCAGAGGCTTTAACCCACTGAGCCACCCAGGCGCCCCTTCACGATTTATTATTATTATTTTTTAGGAATCTCTGCCTGCTTTTCTCATTTCCTGAAATTTGCTGTTCTGATGTCCTTGTAGAAAAAGGGCTAGTTGGCAAGGTCCCACGTGGAAGTGAGGCCGCAGACAGCTTCTCTCTCTGTGGGGCAGTTACTACAGGAAGGCCGATGACAACAGAGGCCAATGTGTCATCCCAGACAGCATGCGTGGAGGCTGCCTCATCATGACCCTGGCAGGAGTCAGTGAGGAAACACGCCAGTCCTAATCAAAAGTCATTCTAGATATCAGTCAGGTGCAAGTTCTAACCCAGGACGGAGGGCCTCATAAATACTGATGTCGCGACGACCAGAAGTGCAGGAGGGAGCCTGTCCCGTCTGAGAACATGAGAGCTTTGCTTTTCAGAACAGAAGTGTGTCCACATGCGTCTCCATCCAGTCAGCCAGCATCGATTCAAGACCTGGCAGGCACCAGGGGAGACAGCTGAGGGATCTGAGGGTGGTACCAAAGAGCCTAGGCCCTCAAGAATGATCTAGAAGGGGGTTAGAAGTAGGGAAATAATCAGCCCTCACCAAACGTGGCCAAAGCTTCCCCTGACAGTAAATGCAGGCGCTTGCCCGGAGAATGGAAAACCAAGCCATTTATTCTGTCTGGGAGGGAGAGGTGCCAAAAGGTTTCTCAAAGAAAGAAAGATTTTAGACTAGATGGGCTGAGCTAACTAACCGGGCAGAGGGGCTCAAGATATGGGAAAACACGAAAGAAAGAGACAAACTGTAGTTTTCTGCCAACTTAGAGCTAACTCCTCAAAACCCACGCCATGCTCATCACTGCCGTGTACCACTCTGTCTAAAAACAGCCCTGAGCCTCAGGAAGTCCGTGATGGAGGTGAGGCCCCCGCCATCGGTGTTCTGGGGATCATCTCCCTCAGAATAAAGCTTTTTTCATAGAAAGGGATGGCAGGACCCACACTAGAACATCTGCAGTTACAGGAAAGCTTCTCCTCAAATAACTGGAGGAATTTCCGTGATCTCCCCTTCTCAGAACAACAGTTGCGCCTCACCTGTGTGGGACTGGTTCATGTCACAAAACGATGCCAGTTTCAACACAAGGGGAAGGGAACTTCCACAGTGAAGTAGGCCTCTGACAGCTCAGAAATGGGAGTTCTTAAGATAATGCTCTCAAATGCCAATGGCAAAAAATTACTATTCACCACTGCAGTATACGCAGACATACGATTTGGATGATTCGCACAGGCACTAAAAAAATATGATTTTAAAGACAACAAAGTAGAGGTGCCTGAGTGGCTCAGTCGGTTGGGTGTCTGCCTTTGGCTCAGGTCACCTCCCCAGGGTCCTAGGATCAAGTCCCACCGTGGGTCTCCCTGCTCAGCGGGGAGTCTGCTTCTCCCCCTCCCTCTGTCTCTGCCCCTGACTTGTGCTCATTTGCGCTCTCTCTCAAATAAATAAATAAAAATCTTCAAGATATTCAAGATAAATAAATATATAGACAGCAAAGCAAGAAAATAAACCTTGAGCCTAACTTGGACGCCCCTTACGAGCCCTGGAGTTATTCCCTGCTGTCCAGGCCTCAGGCAGCACAAAGTGGAGAAGGGGGGGGGTTGTCAGGCGCGGGGGAGGGGGAGTGTCTTCATTTGGGCCTCCATTTTGACCTCAAACTTTCTAGCTCATATCTTCTTTCCAGCCTGTTTGCTCTCCTCTCAGGAAAAAGACCCTGAGGTTCAAAGCATCCCATGATGCTTCAAAACTACCCCCTCAAGCTATAAGGACTGCCCAGAGCCAGCAAGACCCCGCCCACGACTGACCCTGAGACCTTGATGGATTTTACCTTCACTGTCTACCTGCAAGCACCCACCCACCTTTGCCCCACCTGGTCCTTGCATAAACCTCAAGTATTTCCAGCACTTGGGAGACAGTCTTTGAGATTCATCCACCATCTTCCCAGGATGGGCCTCCCTGAAATAAATCCTTATTTCACCACGCCTTATTCCTCTGCCTCTGGATTTTTGACAGCAAGGAGTGGCTGGACGTGATCTGTATGGAACCCCCTGTCTCTTGCACCCCCTGTGCCCTGGCTACAAAGCCACAGTGAAAACAGATTCTCCCTCCCACAAAAAACAAAACAAAACAACAACAACAAAAAAACCAGATTCCCAGCTCCTGGTAGAATTGGATTCTTGGGGCACCTGGGTGGCTCAGTGGGTTAAGCAGCTGCCTTCGGCCTCAGGTCATAGTCTCAGGGTCCCGGAATCGAGCCCCAAATCAGGCTCTCTGTTCAGTGGGGACCCTGCTCCCCCCACCGCCCGCCTGCCTCTCTGCCTACTTATGATCTCTCTATCAAATAAATAAATAAAATCTTTAAAAAATTGGACTAACAAATTAACCTGAGCTGTTTTTCTGATTCTCTCTCCCTCCCTAACCCCATTTTTATCTTTCCCATTCCAGAAGTCATTCGGAGATGGATTTGGTGCTCATTTCTGCCTAGAAAGTGCTGGGTAGGATCCAAGTAATGAGACATCTGGTCATGGTGAATCAGCCGCGGCTGCATGCGGAAGGGGCGAAGGACGTCTGTAGTAGGAGCCCAAGGCATGCTGACCACACACGCTGGTCGTGGCCCGTTCTGGGACCCACCAAATGAGCCCGGCCCCATGAGTGATGGTGAAGGAATTTCTACTGGTGAGTACCTAAGGGAGCGGAAGAGACCCTCAGCCCTGTCTTAGGATCAAATATACTTTTCTGCCATGACTAGTTTCGAGGCCCTAGGAAAGCCCATTTCCGTAGTCTGTCTGCTTGCTTCATAAAACAAACACTGCATTAACAGCATCTTGTATGTGCCGGACCTGGTGTGAGGTTCCCAGCACAAAGCCCTCACCCCGGGGTTGCTGGGTTCTGGGGTGGACACCACTCCAGCACAAGCACTATGTAAACGAAGTCGTATACAGATGCTAATTATCATGATTATCATGGATTCTGAGGTGGGGGGGCCCACCCCGTAAGCTCATTTTGCCCAACCTTCCTGGTAGGAAATGAAGCTTTAACCGGAGATCAGTGCCCTAGGGGTAGGGTAAAGAAGGAGGGAGCCATTTTTCTGGTGTCTGGGACTTTGTGTGGGTTTCCCTGGGATGAGTCCGGACAGTATCAAGGAAAGAAGGCCAGCATCAGAGTTTAAAAGCAACGAACCCAATAAGCTTGGGAAGTCGTTTTCCTAGAATGAGAGAGCGTGAACACAATAAAAAGTGTTTCTCATTCTTTTCTAGCATGACTATGAGTCAGAAATATTTTCCTATGTCCTAGAAATAACTTTGTTGGGAATTATGACCAGCAAGGAAGAAGTAGTAAAGAACAGGGCCACCTTCCTGGGGAAGGACAGGCCCAGCGGGTGGGGATGCCGTGTGTGGAGCTCAGCCCCTGTCTGCCACCAAACCCCTCATGAACTTTGGCAGTGAAGGCTTTCCAGGTCGGGGGAAGCACGATATGATTTAGCATTGCTTGTCCGGTCATCGGTGAGAGAAGATCAGAAAGCTGAAGTCATGTGAGTGGGAGCTAGCAGCAGTTTTCAGGGTTACCTGGCCCAGATTCCTCGTGTAGTACGTTTTTCACATGCTTAATTATTTGGTATTTTTAGTTCTTTTTATATTTTATTGATCTTTGAATAGGTAACATATGCATAGTGGGACACAATTTTTGGAGAGTCCAAAAGGACACGAAGAGGTAGAGTAAGACTTCCTTCTACCCAGGACCAGGCCACACACACTCCTCCCCCACCCAGAACGCCACCTCCCCCGCCCCACACACACCCCCTGGAGGCATCCCTCGTTATAGCCAAACATGCAGAAACTGAGTCAGACGACCAGGCTCACCTTTGCTTTGAAGGGCAGCCCTACAGAGCCACCTGCCTATGTGACACCTCCCCTTGGATGTCTCAAAAGTGAGCTCAAGTTTCTGTACCAAACAAGGGGTCACTTTTTTTTAAAGACTTCATTTATTTATTTGACAGAGAGAGAGAGAGAGAAAAACCACAAGTAGGCAGAACGGCAGGCAGAGGGAAAGAAAGCAGCAGGTTCTCCACGGAGCAGGGAGCCCTATGTGGGGCTCGATCCCAGGACCCTGAGATCATGACCTGAGCCAAAGGCAGCTGCTTAACTGACTGAGCCACCCAGGCACCCCCCAAACAAGGGGTCTTCTTCTTAGAACCTGTTTCTCCTCCCGAGCTCCACCCTCAGAAACTTGCCTGCCTCCGTTCAGTAGCGGGAATCTGTCTTTCTCCTTCACTTCATACCCAAACCAGACTTCAGCACCTTGTCAGCTTTACCTTCAAGATGCCCCTCAACCCCTCTGCTTTTCCCCAGGTCCTCCCAGTGCAACCTGCACCAATGCAGGCCACCAGCACTCTCTGGTGAGTGGTGCACACAACGCTTTGTTCCCTCCGCTCTTCCCTCAGATCCACTGCTGAGGTGGGTCTCGGTGCTCACCTGACTACACCACCACTCTCAACATTCTTCCTACAACCCTTGGAACAAGGACAAAATTCCCTTCCTTGGGCCTATGAGCCTTGGGTGATGTGATACTCATCCTTCCCCTCGCCGTCACCTCAGTGTCTTCCTTCCACCACAGGGCCTCTGCACATGCTTTCTCTCAGCCTGAAATGTTCGTCTCTCCTCTCCTAAGGCTCTTCTGGGCTCCCAGTCTTTGAGATCAGGTCACCCCGCCCATATCTATGCCCCAGGCATCTCCCTTTGATAGCACTTACAACACATGAACTTCCAGATTTAATTCTAATTCCTTGGTTAATGAATGTCTTCCAATCACCAACTGTAAACTCTTGTGAGGGCAAGGGCCATACGTGACAGGACCTCAAGCACTGTGAGAGCGTAGAATGGCAACAATTATTGTACCAGAGGAAAGCACAAAGCACCCTAGCCTTGGAGCCAGGAGTGCTGTGTTCAAGGACCAAGTCTGTCAGCATTGGCTGTGAAATGGGGAAAATAATACCAACATGGAAGGGTCTTAAGATGAAATGAGTTAACTTCTGTCCAAGGACACTGCAGAGATGGAGCTACAGAAGCATGACGTAAAAAGAAACTCCAATCAGGCATTTCCAAGCCTAACATTGAGTAGGGTCTGCTTCTACAGGCTGGTTGACTGGAAAGCACTCTATTTGTCAAATTACTGCTAGATGCGTTTGTATAGTAAATTTGTTTTGTTTGTTTGTTTTTCAAGATTTTATTTATTTATCTGATAGACAGGGAGAGAGGGAACACAGGCCAGGGGAGAGGGAGAGGGAGCTTCAGGCTTCCCGTTGAGCAGGACTCCAGGATCATGACCTGAGTGGAAGACAGATGCCTAACAACTGAGCCACCCAGGTGCCCCTAAATTTGTTACTATTTCATGGCTATATATACAAATATACAGCTCAGGTCCCTTGCTCTTTTTCCCCTTGAACGAACAAGAGCGTATTCAGTGCGATCTCCCGGTGAGGCCGCGAAGAAACTGACACCAAAACAATCTGAAATTGATCATTTGTTTAAAATTGCACAAATGCGCAAACCTTACTTTTTGAAAAAACAAAAGAAAAATTGCCAAAAGGGGCCTAGGAAAACAAATATAGGCTCGCTTGGAAAAGCCCAGAGCCCTAAATTGTTGACAGGGTTCTGGCCTTTCCAAAGGAGCCCCATGTCCTTTTCATGTGCTTTTGCCTCTAACAGATCCTGATGTAAAGAGAGGACAGTCTCAGGCAGTGGGTGGGGTTAGAGATCCCCAACTCTTCTTCTAGCCCTCCTCAGGCTGAAGGGGAGGTCTTCCTCCTGGCACATCAGTCTTCTACTGGTTCTCTGTCACACCAGAGACACTCAACAGGCACCTAGTCTATCTGTGTACTAAATCCCTGAGGATGTTAGAGTAGGGGGACACACCCATTCCATGCCCCCCCCCAACCTCCCTCCACCCTGCCACGAATCACCCCAGCCAGCTGTCTCCCAATGTATTCCTCTGGCTTGAGAAATGCAGAAGTAGAGGATTCGATTAAATCCCAGCCCAACTGGGAAAATTCAGGCCCCAGAAGACACTCAACAAATGTGTGTTCTCTTTCTCCTCCTCTCCAGGTAATGGATAGGGACTGCCAGGAGTTTCCTCTTCCAAGAGAATACAGTCCATTGCTCCAGAATTCCACTCTCTGCCTCCACACAGCTTTCCAGCCCAACACTCAATCTCTCACAGAATACTCTTGACACTTGAAAGGATCTGGCCTGCACATAAGCCAATGTGGCTGCGTTCTTTAATTAATATTTATTGAGTGTCCCTATTCATCGTCTGGCAAGCACAGTATAGAGCTAAAATATCTATTTCCTTTCCTCTCCAAGAAAATACATTCCTGGACAACCCAGGAACATTGACAAGCCAAGTAAAGGAGCAGCACACTCTGACAACAGCAAAACTGAGTTGGGAGTCAGTGAGGGGACAGAAGCAACACACAGGGGTCAGGAGATAAGAGCTGGAGTCCTCTGATCCCCGCCCAGCTACAGGACATCCAACAGGTAGTGTCTCTTCTTGGAATCTGTCTACACAAGTGTAATTGATAGTATCACCTTGTCTGCTTCCTAGGGATCTTGTAGAAACTAGGTGCTATCATGTAAGTGATGCCTTTTGCAAAGCCTAATACACTCTACAAATTCCAGATGTTTCTCCCAAGTAAAATCTTCGGTGCCTTTCTTGGTAGACACAAAAATTGAATCAGGTTTAAAGAAAGGAAACCCAGGGAAGTGAAAATCTGACAAATGCCAGTTTGAGCACCACTTTAGATTCTGAAGCTGTGATCCAAACTACAGAAGAGCTCCTTTATTCTTGGAAAATACTAAATATGTTTACCTTCAGTTATATGAGTTATATGTATGTACATGTATATCATATACCCCCCCCCACCCCGACACACACACACATTTGGAGGAAGGTGAATCCATTGGAAGTCCCTTTGCAAACACTGGGAGCTGCGTATCTGCAAAAGTAGAAAACTCTAGGCCGCTACAGTATGAATAAATTAGACCACGAATGAATATAATACAGAGTTAGGTGTGCAAACTTCAGAATTTTAATTTCATACAATCCTGGCAGATAAGTAAATTGGTATGATCTTTTGGGACAGCAGTAGATAATTTCAGGCAAGAGCCCTAAAGGGGGTGCCTGGGTGGCTAAGTCGGTTAAGTGTCTGCCTTCAGCTCAGGATATGATCTCGGGGTCCTGGCATCGAGCCCTGAGTTGAGTCGGTCTCCCTGCTTAGCGGGGAGTCTGCCCCTCCCCTACTCCAGCATGTGCACACACACTCTCTCTCTCTCTCCCTCAAATGAATAAATAAAATATTTTTAAAAGCCCTAAAAATGTTCCTATCAATAGGGGCATCTGGATGGCTCAGTCAGTTGGGCGTCTGACTCTTTGTTTTGCTCCGGTGATGATTTCAGAATGGTGGGCTCGTCCCATGTCCAGCTCCAAACTCATTGGGAAGTCTGCTTGAAATTCTCTTCCTCCCCCTCTGCCCCTCCCCAACAAAAATAAATAAATAAATAAAGTCTTTTAAAAAATTAAAAAATGTTCCTACCAATAAACAAAATGTGGGGACGCCTGGGTGGCTCAGTTGTTTAAGTGGCTGCCTTCAGCTCAGGTCATGATCCCAGCATCCTGGGATGGAGTCCCGCGTCGGGCTCCTTGCTCAACAAGGAGCCTGCTTCTCCCTCTGCCTCTGCCTGCCTCTGCTCACTCTATCTGACAAATAAATAAATTTTAAAAAAATCTTAAAAAAATAAAAATAAAAATAAACAAAATGTGGTCTATACACACAATGGGATATTATCCAGCCATGAAAAGGGAGGAAATGTTCTGAACACGTGTTGCAATATGGATGAATCTTGAACAGATTACGCTGTGTGAAACAAGCCAGTCACAAAAGTCCAAATATTCTGTGACCGCGCTGAATCTGAAGTTCTTAGAGGAGTCAAACTCATAGAAACAGAAAGTTGAACGGAAGTACCAGGGGCTGGGGAGAGAAGCATACAGGGAGTTAGTTTAATGGGTTTAATGGGTTAGTTTCATGAGTACAGAGTTTCAGTTTTGCAAAATGAGAATAGTTCTGGAGGTGGATTGTGGCACAACAGTGTGGATGTACTTTAATGCCACTGAGAAATGGTCAAGATGGTAAATTTCACGTTATGTATATTTCACCACAATCCTTTTAAATTCTAAATATTTTGTTTATTTGTTTGACAGGGAGAGAGAGAGAGAGAGAGAAAGAAAGAGCAGGGGGCAGAGAGAGGGAGAAGCAGGCTCCCCTCTGAGCAGGGACCCTGACACGGGGCTCCATCCCTGGACCCCGGAATCATGACCTGTGCCGAAGGCAGATGCTTAACAAACTGAGCTACCCAGGCCCCCTATTTCACCACAAATTTTTAAAAAATTTTCCTAATTTATAACCCAGTAATCCATCTACGAATGTATCCAAAGGGCATAATCAGAAAAGACAGCCAAGATGTTTGTACAAGACTGCTGACTTAAGTCCTATTCTTGAAAGACTAGAAACAACCTAAGAGCAAAATAGTAGTAGAATCAGTAAATAGATTACAGAGTATCTGTTGGGAAACACCATGCAGCCATTAAAAAGCTTGCTTTAGAAGAATACATAATGACATGGCAATATAGTCAAAGAAAGAAGATTCAAAACCATCTACCCAGAGTGATCTCAATTTTGGAATATGCATACTGCTGTATTTGCAAGGGAAAAAGATCATAAGAGAACAAACCAGGGGTTATCTCTGGGTGGTAGCAATTATAGAAGCATTCTTCTTCTTCTTTTTTTTTTTTTTTAAAGGTTTTACTTATTCATTTGACAGAGAGAGAGATCACAAGTAGGCAGAGAGGCAGGCAGATAGGTGGAGGGGAGCAGGCTCCCCGATGAGCAGAGAGCCTGATGTGGGGCTCCATCCCAGGACCCTGAGATCATGACCTGAGCCGAAGGCAGAGGCCCAACCCACTGAGCCACCCAGGCGCCCCTATAGGAGCATTCTTATCTTCTTTACATGTTTCCTAATGTTCTGTGATGAGTATGCAATAATTATTTTTATATGGGGAAAATGATAAATTAATACAAAAAAGACATTAGAGCCTACAAGAGTGTCTCTGGATCCCTGCTGGATACCAGCATACCTAGGTACGCTGAGGAAGTGAGGAAGCACAGGTACAAGTTAGGACTCCATTAAGCTCTCTTGCAGATGAGTCAGACCTGTGATGCCCATTGTCTGTCTACAAAGTACCCAGGGCATGATGTGGATATTTGTGATAAATATTTGTGCTTAGGTAACTGTGGCCCCATATATTTCGTGCTGCTTTGGGGCCTCTGCAGCAGTCTTGCTGAAACTTTGGGGATATTTATATCAGCAATTGCCTAAAGATTATTTGTCAGAAGTAGGAAAGAAACATAAGGTCGGATGTGTATTTCATGCTTGAAGAGGATGTGGTTGACAAGTATGATTCATATGGGTTTAGCTAAAATGTCCAAAACAGTCTTCGTTACATGTTAAATAGAGGTATTGGAAGTTGACCAACTGAAACTATAAAATATATTTGAAGAAAAGCTTCCATTTTCAATGGCACCCAAAAAGGTAACATCCTTAGGGAAACCATTCCAAAAATATGCATGGTCTATATGAAGAAAATTTTCAAACACAAAAGAAGACTTGATTAAATGGAAAGACATAACCCTCTTCTTGGATAGGAAGATTCAGCGGTACAAAGTTGGGAATCTTTTTCAAATTAATGCATAATTTAACTTGATCCCAATGGAAGTGCCAGAAGGATTGAAGCAAGGGATATGCAGAGGGATTGACCAGGCTGATAGACTAAGCCTAGAGTTTAAATGAGACGCAGATGCCAGGTAAAATTTGAAAAAGTAGGCGCACCTGGGTGGCTCAGTCGGTTGGGTGTCTGACTCTTGGTTTCAGCTCAGGTCATGATCTCAGGGGTGTGAGATGGAGGCCACCCTGTCAGGCTCTGCACTTAGCGGGGAGTCTGCTTGAGTTTCTCTTCCCCTGCCCCTCCCCTTGCTCACGCATGTACACACACACACATACACACACACGCACGCATACTCTCTCTCTCTCTGTCTCAAATAAATAAATAAATCTTTAAAAAAGAAGCTGAAAAAGCAGAGTGTGGGACAGGGACGAGTCCAACCAAATGTTAAAAAACAATATAAAGCTGAGTAATATTCCATTGTATATACACACACCACATCTTCTTTATCCACTCATCTGTTGATGGACGTCTGGGCCCTTTCCGTCTTTTGGCTATTGTGGACATTGCTGCTATGAACATCGGGGTGCATATGCCCCTTCAGATCACTGCATTTGTATCTTTAGGGTACATACCCAGTAGTGTGATTGCTGTCATTTGTAACCACATGGATAGAGCTAGATGGTCTTACGCTAAGTGAATTGAGACAGAGAAAGACAAATACTATATGATTTCACTCATATGTGGAATTTAAGAAACAAGATGATGAACAGAAGGGAAGGGAAGGAAAAATAAAATAAGATGAAAACAGAGAGGGGAGCAGACCATAAGAAACTATAGGCAACAATGGAGGGTTGCAGGAGGGGAGGTGGGTGGAGGGATGGAATAAGTGGGGGATGGGCATTAAGGAGGGCCCTGGATCGCCTGGGTGGCTCAGTTGGTTAAGCAACTGCCTTCAGCTCAGGTTGTGATCCCGGAGTCCCAGGATCGAGTCCCACATCACGCTCCCAGCTCCATGGGAAGTCTGCGTCTCTCCCTGACCTTCTCCCCTCTCATGCTCTCTCTCTCTAATAAATAAATAAAATCTTAAAAAAAAAAAAGAAAAAGAAAAAGGAGGGCACTGGACGTAATGAGCACTGGGTGTTATATGCAACTGATGAATCACTAAATCCTACCCTTGAAACTAATAATACACTATATGTTAACAAAAATGAATTTAAATTAAAAAAATTTTTAAGACACTATAAAGCTTTAGTAATTAAAATAATGTTTTACTGACACTGGCATAAATACAGAGATCCATGTGACAGAATTGAGAGGCCAGAAATTGGTTTAAATATATGTACTTTCAGTCAATTATTTCTCAATAAAACTTTTGAAAAAAAATATATAGTTTTTTCAAAGAACCCACTTATGGCTTTGATAATTTTCTATGTTATATGTCCACTTGCTACTTTGTTAATTTTCACCCTTTTTTTAGTGTTTTCTTCCCTTTTTTTTCGTACTTAATATGCTCTCTTTTTCCCCTTACTAATTGAAATCTGTTAATTTGACCACTGATTTTTCGCCTTCCTTCTTTTGTAATATCTGCATAAGACTTCATGTCTTTCAGTAGGACTTTTAGCTGTAGCCCTCAAGTTTTGACACTTCATGTTTTCATTGTCAGTTAGTTAAAAATATTTTCTACTTTCCACTTGGCTGTAGGTTACTTTAATTAATCTAAAAAAAATTTTTTTTAGGTTTATTTATTTATTAGTTTAAGTACTCTCTACGCCCAACATGGGGCTGGAACTCCTGACTCTAAGATCAAGGGTCACCGGCTCTTGTGAATGAGCCAGCAGGTGCCCCACCCCGCCCCGCCCCTCCCTCCTCAGGTTACTTTAGAAGTATGTTGCTTGGTTTCCAAATATTTGGGGGATTTTCTAGCTATCTCTTTGCACCTTAGTTTCACAGTGGTCCAAGAACATACTCTGTATGATTCCAAACATATATGGAATTTAATTTTGTATGGAAATGGTTCCTCAAACCAGTGGAGAGAAAATGTATAAATAAATAAAATTATATTTTTACATATTTATTTATATATATTTTTAGATATATTTTAATACATAAATATATACATATATTATACATATATACACTATATATACATATATATACACATATATATTCTATAAAAAATTATATATCCAATAAATAGCATCGGACAACTCAATGAAGACATGGAGGAAAACAGCACTGGTTATCTACTTCATTCCATAAAACAGAGGAAATTTCAGATGGAGCAAAGATTTAAATAGAAAAACTAAAGCCATAGCTGTATGAGAAGAACCTAAGAGAGAATTCTAAAATCTCAGAGTAAGAAAAGTTTTTCTAAACTCAGAAGCCTTAAAAGATTGGCAAATTTAGCCTACGTGAAATACTCAAATCTTTGCTGGCCTAGAGTACCCCAGACTCGCTCTTACAGGTTTAGGTGAGAGGGCAAATTCTGGGGAGGGTATGTGTAGAACTCTGCACTGTCAGAATTTAGGACTCAGGAAGTCTCATGGCCATGAGAGGAAGTAGGGGAAGAATTTAAAATCCTGGGACATGAGGAGAGCCGAGCATCTCGCCGTGTTAGAAAAGCATATGGAGGGCGCCTGTGTGGCTCAGTTGGTTAAACGACTGCCTTGGGCTCAGGTCATGACCCTGGAGTCCTAGGATGGAGTTCCGAATTGGGCTCCCTGCTCAGCAGAGAGTCTGCTTCTCCCTCTGACCTTCTCCCCTCTCATGCTTTCTCCCTCACTCTCTCTCTCAAGTAAATAAATAAAACCTTTAAAAAAAAAAAAAAAGGAAAAGAAAAGCATATGGAGGGGCGCCTGGATGGCTGAATTGGAAGAGCATTCAAGTCTTGATCTCACGGTCATGAGTTGGAACCCCACATTGAGTAGAGAGATTACTTAAAAAAATAAAATCTTAAAGGAAGGAAGACAGGCATATAGGAATCATCATAACTTTGTCCCCAACTTGCTGGGAGATCTGGAACGTGTGCTTCAGCTTCAGCACAGCCATGTCAATTAAAGCCATCAATTGTCCAGGCTCCTAACTGGATGTGTGGTCATAGTGGTAGAAGCCCTCCACACTGAGCATATTGCTCAGGAGACTGGGTTCCATCCCCGTCTAGGTGCTACCACTCAACCAGCCCCATGACCATAGACACATGCCTAAATCCCAATGGGTCTCAGTTCCTCAGCTATCAAGTAGGGGTGTCATGAGAGGCAGGGGTGAGGAGCATCAACACTGGGGTCAGACCACCTACCTGGGTTCCAGTCTTGGCTCTGCCCCTTACTAGTGATGTGCCTTGTATTCACATCTGTAAACGGGGTGGACAAGACTGGCTCCTTCCCCATGGGATTTTTCTGGAAATTAAAGAGATTAATAATTTTATTAATATATGTAAAGTGCTAGAGACACCTGGGTGGCTCAGTGGGTTAAAGCCTCTGCCTTCAGCTCAGGTCGTGATCCCAGGGTCCTGGGATCGAGCCTCACATCTGGCTCTCTGCTCTGTGGGGAGCCTGCTTCCTCCTCTCTCTCTGCCTGCCTCTCTGCCTACTTGTGATCTCTGTCTGTCCAATAAATAAATAAAATCTTAAAAAATACATATATATACATGTAAAGTGCTTAGAAAAGTACGTGACACATAGTCTGCAGTCTGTGGGTGTTAGCGGTAAGGTAAGTCTCTCCTGGATCTTGTTATGATTATTTGAATGGAACTGAACTTGAAAGAGACCAACTCTTACTCTAAGAGGTAGATGACTTCATTTGTAGTCAAAGATGAAACTTTAGATCCTGACATAAGAGATGCTAGAAAGTCTTTCTCCTTGAGAGTTATGGACTCAGAATCGGGGAGAGCTTTACAAATGATCAATAAGAGAGATCATCCGGCCTGTTGGAGGACTTTCAGGGACTGAGAATTCCCTGCTTTCAAGGAAAACTGTTTGTCCCTTGGTGGACTTTTTAGTTAAAAGACTGACCCCAAAGTGAGCTGAAGTTTGCCTGCTGTTAACTTCCATCCATTCATCTACCTCTTGCCTTCAGCAGCCGTGCGGCAAACAGTGTGCGACCACGTGCCAGGTCTTGAAGTCTCTCACTCCCTCCTCCCCTCCTCGCTTATGCATCAAACACACCCTGTTCTGTCAGGTGATGGTCGCACACCCCTCACCAGCATGGTCACCCTGCTCTGGGGATCCTCAGTTGGTCAGCACTCCTGCTGGAAGTTGGAATGGCACCCAGATCACAGTGGTTTGGGTCTGGAATATCCTAGGCATGAGTGTTGAATGAATGAATGAATAAAGTAGTCCAAGTAGTAACATAACATATCAGAACTATCATCTCCTTTTATCAACACAGCCTCTGATTACATCATTTCAAGAGAAGCTTCCAGAATTCATTGGTGGGGAGATGTAGGCATGCCTCCCCAGCCTTTCCCTCCCTGGGGAGGTAAGGCTGTGGGACCCACTGATGGCTGCCCACGCCTCTGGGAGATGGCCAAAGGAGCAGCCTAACACCAAAAAATAAAAGAAGATGAAATCAGAAAACAAGCATCCTAATCACACAAAGAAGCCTCCAGTGACCAATTCAAAAAGACTTTCTCTTCTGATAGACTCAGGGTTATTGGGGCATTGATTAGTGCTGCCCCACAAATATTTCTGATTCCATTCACAGGCACAGATTGAAATGCATTTCCTTGCGCCCCTAAAGTAGGTGTAGCCACGTGACTTGAGAGCGCAAAGCCAGTGGCAGAGCCAGCCTCTGGTCCCTGTGTTCCCATTTTCCCGCCGTTGGCAATCATGCACACTCAGAAATGAAACCTTCTCATTGGGGGCCTTGCAGCTCAGCTCCGCATCCCACACCCCCGCCGCCCCCCACGCCCTGCCCCCACGCCCCCGCCAGCCCACCATGTACATCCAATACAGGTGAAAAATAAATCTTTGTTATTTTACCACTGAGGAAGAAGAAAACCCAAGAGGATGTCTACTTCCACCTGTGAAACCAGCCTAATCCCAGGCAGTTTGGAGAAAAGAAAATGAAACCCCATGTACACACAGGCCCAGAGGGAAAGGGTCTAGAGCCTGCCATTCCCAGCTGTGAGCCTGGGAAAGTCGCTTGCCTACCCCGGGCCTCAGTTTTCTTATCACTAAAAGAAGGGGATTTAGCTTGATGATCTTCCGCTAAGGTTCTTAAGTCCAGTAGATCACACAGAAAGACATTTTTTTGACGAGTTCACTTTTAAATAAACTCTACAACCAGTGTGGGCCTTGAACTCACAAACCTGAGATCAAAAGTTGCACCCCTACTGACTGAGCCAGCCAGGTGCCTCAAAAAGACAATCTTAATGCGGGATGCTCTCATTGGGGGAAATTGAGTCAAGGGTCTACAGGATCTCTCCAATGTGTTTCTTACAGCTGCAGACGAATATTGTTTTTAAAAAAAAAAGTTAAGGGGCACCTGGCTGGCTCATTTGGTAGAACATGTTACTTCTACTCTTGATCTCGGGGTTGTGAGTTCAAGCCCCATGCTGAGGGCAGAGCTTGCTTAAAAATAAAAAATCTCTGGGGTCTCTGGCTGGCTAAGTCAGAAAAGCATGTGATTCTTGATCTCAGAGTTGGGAGTTCAAGCCCCACTCTGAGGGTAGAGTTTACTTAAAAAAATAAATAAATAAAAATACTTAAAAAAAAAAGATAACCCAACTTTAAACCTGAACTCAGTTCTCAAAAGGACAGATTTGTGAGTTTGATGGCATAATTCTGCAAGAGAGGAAGCCCTCTAAAAGCCTCCATGGGATGTCCTGGGTGTAGGGCAAGTTGGCCCTGTCCCCGGTTCCTCCACCCTGCCCATGACTCTACTCCACCCATCTCCAGACCTCCGGAGAAGTCTCTGGAGACCCATTCAACTCCCAACAATGGCAAACCAAGAATTCCCATTCTCCTGCTTAACTTAGCCACAAAAACTAAATATTTAAAAAAAAAAAATACAAAAAGGTAATGCCATAATACGTGTCCCTTCACAATGTGAAAACTTTCAGATAGCTGCATTTTTTTTTTTTTTAGATTTTATTTATTTGACAGATAGAGATCCAAGTAGGCAGAGAGGCAGGCAGAGAGAGAGGAAGAAGCAGGCTCCCTCAGTAGGGAGCCCGATGCGGGTCTCCATCCCAGTCCCAGGACCCTGGGATCATGACCTGAGCTGAAGGCAGAGGCTTTAATCCACTGAGCCACCCAGGTGCCCCTCAGATAGCTGCATTTTTGAGTGCTGGAATGACAAGTAAATTCTGGTTGTCATGCTTTTCACTTTTCTAGATTTTCTTCAATAAAAGAAGTTATGGAAACAAAAAACCTTTCTTTAAGGAAACAATACAACTCCTGGTCCCAGTGGCAGCCCGGTGAGCCAGATTGTTAGAGGACATAGAGATAAGAACTTTATGGGAGCATTAGCATGGTGACCCTCGGAGAGTCGCTTTATCCCCGGGCGGCTCAGCGTCCCCTTCGCTGGACCTCATGTCAGTCCTCTGATGGCCCTTGGAGGTCAGAGCTTGAGACAGAGCCATGGGCAGACTCTGTCCTTCCAGCTCTAGCGTAGCCTTTGTTGAGCTGTCAACAGAGCTCGAGTCATTAACATTTCCCCCAGCCCCAGTTTTCCATGCATAAAACTTCCAAGGACCTGAGCACTCAATAGAATCTGTGGAATCTGAAAGACTAAGACTAGTCCAATTAACGATGAGAGGGTGACATTTTTGGTGACCTACAGACACAGTACAGTAGTGGGAGATCCCCTTTAACGTGGGCAAACTGAGGCACAGATGAATGAGTTTGGTACTGGTGTTGCTGGTCCTCAAGATTCCCTCCCCGAAGACGCTCCTGTGTCGAGATCCGTGGGGTTGGTTAAAGGATTCTTACTGCCCCATAGAGCCGAGTTGAGTGGAAAACCCTCGTTAGCCGGATGGGCACAACTGTTAGACCACTCTGTTTGCCTCCTGTGGGGGGATGCGGGGGTAGAGAGAGGCATGGTGGTCTTTCCCAGCTCTAAAGTTTGATGTTTGAAAATAAGTTGATTTTATCATTTATAAATATTTTATGGATGTATAACTCACACTCAGAAAAGTGCATGGATCATAAGCATATGTGAATTTTCACAAACTGAATACATCTGTATTTTGGTGAATTTTCACAAACTGAATATATCTGTATCACCCACTCCTAGGTCAAAACCCAGAACATCGCTAGTACACCAAAGCTCCCTCATTTGCTTCCTGCCTCCTACCCCCAGTGCCGATATCCACTCTTCTGACTCCTCACACCCGAGATTACTTTTGCCTGCTTTTGAACTTTATATAAATGGGATCACTACATTACTTTTTTTTAGGATTTTAAGTAGACCCTACACCCAATGTGGGGCTCGAACCCACAACCCCGAGATCAAGAGTCCCAAGCTTCACCGACTGAGCCAGCCAGGCACCCCTAATGTACTTTCTTTTAAAGCAGCTAAAATTTTAAGTTTGGCTGTAGAGGAATTTCAAGATGGTGTTGTTCTTGGTTTGGGCAACATGTAGCAGGCTGCTTTAAAACCACCCTATACAGACCATGAAATGATTTAAAAAACCAAATTATTTCACTCTGCCTGATCAACTCACCAACCGAGTCTCAGCAGTCTCTCTCAGGGTCTCTGTGCTCTGTTGCTAGCCCATCCCCTTCTCCTGAGAACATCTAAGTCCTGTGATATTAAAACCCTAGCCAGACCAGTTTTTGTTTTGTTTTTTTACTTTTTCCTTTAGAACAGTTTCATTTATTTACTCTTTTTTAAAGAATATTTTTTGAAGAATATTTTTAAATTTTAAAGAATTTTTTAAAAGAATATTATTTGAGAGAGAGAGAATGAGAGAGTGTGAACACGAGCGGGAGAGGCACAGGGAGAGAGACTCGCAAGCAGGCTCCATGTTGAGCGCTGAGCTAAATGTGGGGCTCGATCTCACGACCCTCCCTCATATCAGGACCTGAGCTGAAACCAAGAGTTTAACGGTTAACCGACAGAGCCACCCAGATGCCCAGGACCATTTCAGATTTACAGAAAAGTTGCAAAGAGAGTGCAGACAGTTCCCATATATCCCATACTCACTTTCCCTTATTGTTAACATCGTAACGTTGCTGTGGTGCCCTGCGTCACGAGAGCTCAGAAACTACATCGGTATACAGTATGTTATTATCAACTAAACTCCGATTCCACCAGTTTTCCCTAACATCCTTCCCTCTTCCAGGGTCCACCCAGGATACCTCGTGTCTCCTTAGTCTCCTCTGGGCTGTGATAGCTTCTCAGATTTTCTTTGTTTGTTTGTTTGTTTGTTTTAAGATTTTATTTATTTATTGGACAGACAGAGATCACAAGTAGGCAGAGAGGCAGGCAGAGAGAGAGAGGAGGAAGCAGGCTCCCTGCAGTGTAGAGAGCCCGATGTGGGGCTTGATCCCAGGACTCTGGGATCATGACCTGAGCTGAAGGCAGAGGCTTTAACCCACTGAGCCACCCAGGCACCCCAGATTTTCCTTGTTTTTGATGAGCGTGACAGTTTTGAGAAGTTCTGGCCAGGGATTTTGTAAGATGTCCCTCACTTGGGTTTGTTTGATGCTTTTCTCATGGTGAGACTGGGATTTGGGGGAGAGGGGAAGTGCCGTTCTCATCACATCAGATCAGGGATGCCTGCTAGTAATAGGACCTACCACCAGTGACGTTGACCTTGGTCACCTCGCTGGGGTAGTGTTTGCCAGGTACCTCCTCTGCAAAGGTACTCTCTCCAACCACCTTTCTACACTGCATCCTTTGGAAGCAAGTCACTAAGGGCTGGCACTCAGGGGAGGCGGGATTAAGCTCCACTTCCTGAGGGGACAATATCTACAAAAGTTTGTGGGGTTTTTTTAGATTTTATTTATTTGACAGAGAGAGTGAGAGAGCACAAGCAGGCAGAGCAGCGGAAGGAGAGGGAGAAGCAGGATGCCCACTGAGCAGGGAGCCCAATGCGGGGTTCGATCCAGGACCCGGGGATCCTGACCTGTGCCGAGGGCAGTTGCTTAACCAACTGAGCCACCCAGGTGCCCCAATATCTACATAAATTGTTTGGAATTTTCTATATCGGAGATTTGACTTTTCTCCCCCATTTATCTATTCATTTATGCACCGATCACTTCTTTGTATCAGTAGGATTCCTTCGTGGATGCTTATTTGATACTCTGGATTAAAATCCAGTGTGACAAAAAAAGAAAAAAAATCCAGTGTGACACTATTTATTTACTTACTTATGCTCACACTGTTCCGGCCTTGGCTGGCAGGAGCCGCTCAGGTTGGTGCCTTGGACACATCCCCACCCTTTTGATCTTGGAGCACTTCCTTACTTTCTGGTGCTACAAGCTGCTCTAGGCTCATCTTGAGGATTTCCTGCCCCAGGCCTAGAATCAAATCAACCACTTGCTCAAAGAGTAGATTGGGGGGCACCTGGGTGGCTCAGTGAGTTAAGCCTCTGCCTTCGGCTCAGGTCATGATCTCAGGGTCCTGGGATCGAGCCCCGCATCGGGCTCTCTGCTCAGCAGGGAACCTGCTTCCCCCTCTTTCTTTGCCTGCCTCTCTGTCTACTTGTGATCTATCTCTCTCTGTCAAATAAATAAACAAAATATTAAAAAAAAAAGAGTAGATTGGTTTTTTTTTTTTGAAGATTTTATTTTTTTATTTGACAGAGGGAGAGAGACTGTGAGAGAGGGAACAAGCAGGGGGAGTGAGAGAGGGAGAAGCAGGCTTCCTGCTGAGCAGGGAGCCCGATGCGGGGCTCCATCCCAGGACCCTGGGATCATGACCTGAACCGAAGGCAGAGTCTTAACAACTGAGCCCCTAGTTTGGTGTGTTTTTGTTTTTGTTTTTTATAAGATTTTATTTACTTATTTATCCAAGAGAGAAAGCACAAGCAGGAGAAGCTGCAGCAGAGCAAGTAGAGGGAGAAGCAGGCTTCCCACCGAGCAAGGAGCCTGAAGTAGGACTTGGTTCCAGGACTCTGGAATCAGTCTGAGCTACACAAGCATCCCAGATTGACGGCTTTTTAACTCCTCTCCCCTCAAGATGCAAGCATTCCCCAGGGTGGGCAAGAGCCTAGCCTTATTATCCAGTAAAAATCAGCCACTTGTAAGCAACTTTATTATTTTCTTTTACGATTTTATTTACTCATTTGAGAGAGAGAGAGAGATCGCGCGAGTGAGCAGGAGCAGGGGGAGCGGCAGAGGGGGCAGAAGCATCAGACTCCCCTCCGAGCTGGGAGACTGACACAAGGCTCCATCCCAGGACCAGGAGATCATTACCTGAGCTGAAGGTAGACGCCCAACCACCTGAGCCCCCCCAGGCACCCCTGTAAACAACTTTAAATCTAGTTTGGTGTTCTGCAGGGGTTTCCCCCGTTTGGGTTTGTTGCTATGATTGAAGTAGCTCTGTGCTCACCTGTGTGCCTACCTACTGTCTCTTCTTCTCCATGGTTTTCAGTTTGCTTGAAGCCTCCTTCATCGTTCACTGTTCTTAGACTGTGGTGTAGACCCGCCCCAAGTGAGTCAGGCTGTGGAGCTGGGAGAGTAAATTAGAGAGGTCCTCCTCTGGCAAGGCCTCCGGCCTGCTTGGCTGGAAAACTGCTATATAAAGATAGATAAGTAGCCAGCTAGCTAAACACACACACACACACACACACACACACACACACACACACACACACACACACACACACACACACACACACACACACACACACACACAC
>NW_019154092.1:41615047-41938651 GCF_002288905.1 Enhydra lutris kenyoni
CCCCAAAAAGGGAGAAGGCACCAGAGGGAGGGCAACAGAGGCATTTGCTCTGAGAGCTAGTGTTCAAAGGGGAAAAACAGGGAGGCACTTGGGCAATGCGGCGCTGCAGGTCTGAGCTGGCCTGGGGTTTTAGCACAGGAGGAGTGAGTTCTTCAGAACAAGACCAATTAAAACCTTTTAAAGTAATTGTTCCCTTGCCTTCTTTCAAAGCTGAGCCCTAATCACCTTCTCTTCATTCTTCCCACCATTTCACCATTTGAAATTAAACCCTTTGCTTCTCTCCCACTGCCACATCTGGCCCTTCACAAAAATGCTACTTCATGCGTTTGTTTGCTGGGGGGCGGGTGGGGGTTCGCGGGAGGGGACCCTGACACTTGCTTTGCTTCCCCGGAAATCACTATGGGCTCTGTCCCACTGGCATCGCCTCCAACCCCACACCCGCAGAGCAGAGGGGAGGCGGCAAGGGGCCCCAACAGGCTTCCAGAACACCGACTAGGTGGTAAAGCTTTACGGCTGTTTCCCCCAGGTGTCCACATTACTCAACCTCTCCAAGCCTCAGTGATAGGGTGGGCAGGGCCTCCCTGGGTCAGGGCCATAAACCTATTATGGCTCCCTGAAACATGACACATCCAGTTGACATCACCTGTCCACCTTCATTCTTCTTTCCCTCTATCAAAAGTCCCTACCCGTCAGGCCCTTGGTGCTCCTCCCCACAGGTCCTTTTGCAGGAGGGTACAAAGGTCTGAAGGTCCTGAAGTGACGGGATGTCTCCCCATCCTGATAGAATAATATATAATTAATGGACCTGCATAGATCTGAAGGTGACCTTGACCTTGACTGAGGCATAAATTTCACCAGAGCTGGGCACAGACTACCTCACTGAGAAAAGCAAACTGCTTTCACCTCTTTTATTCTTACTCTCATGTCCACGTTGCCTCTCCATAGTATCAGAACACTTTAAGAAGGAAAACACAGTCTCTTAATGGGTCAGACAGCTCTCTGGTCTCTCCTTTCGGAGTGGAGGGGGCGTCCACTCTCCTAAGACTGGCCGGGAGGGGCGGCGATGTGCCTCAGTCGTTCAGCCGGTTGGTGGCAGGGCTGTGACGGGAACCTAGGCCTCCAGACGCCTCTCGCGTCTAGGCGCTTCCCATAATGGAAGGCTTCGCTCCATTAAGTTATTTTAGGGATTCCACAAGCCCACCACCATCTTCCCCAAAGTGGAAAATTTATGTAAACGAGTCAAAATAAAGCAACAGTTTCTTAATAAGTATGTTTGGAGTTTCACTCCGGACTCAGGCGAGGGGATGGGAACTTAAAGGTTCCAGTGTTCTTCTCTATACAGCGAGACTATTTTTAACAATTTAAGGACGTATTCAGGTCCACAGTCAAGCCCAGCAGTGCACACCCCCAGACCAACCCCCGAGGTTAGGCAGGGCGCTGGTTCCACCCCGCCCTCTCCGACGCATCCCCTCCGGGTGACCCCGGCCCCGCCACCCTCGCCGCCCCCACCCTACCGGCACAGGGTGCCAGGCGTGGCCGCGGCGTCAGCCCGGTCCCCTCCATAACTACATCCTTCTCCCTCTCCCCCCAACCCCGCCCCGCCCGCCACCCTGTCCCCCTGGGCGTCGGGGGAGGGGCCGAGGGACGGGGCCGAGGGACAGGGCCCTGCGGTCGCGCCGCAGCCTGGACCGCGAGGAGGCGGGCTAGGAGCCGGGGAGGGGAGGGCAGAAGGAGAGGAGCATTATTCCGCACGGGGTGCGGGGGAGGCGAGGGGGCGGGGCTGGGGGAGGACGCTCCCGGCGGACTGCAGGAGGCGGGGTCGGGGGTGCTCCCTACTCTTCTGAAATAACCGCCAGGAACAGCCCCGCTCCCGCCCGCTTCCGGGCCGCGGGGGTCGGAGGCCGGGGTCGCCAGACGAGCCGGGCTGTGCGCGCGCCCCGGGCCCCGGCTCGGGGGCGCTCGGCGGGGGGCGGCGGGAGCGCGCGCACGGCGGCGCCGGGCGGAGATCGGGCCCGGCCGTGAGCCGTCTGCCCGGCGCCGCGCTCCCAGTGCCCGCGCCGCCTCCCGGGGCGCCGCGCGGGTGGCGCAGGTAGAAGCTAGGCGGGGGCGGGGGCCACCCCAGGGCTCAGGTTCCAGCAGCTGGCCGGGTCCCGAGCTGGGCTCCGCCAGCGGACCGGCCCCGGAGCCGAGGAGGCGGAGCTGCGGCGCGGGCGGGGCCCGGACTCACCCCGCCCCCCAGGCCCGGTCCCCGCCCCCCGCGGGCGCAGCAGCAGCCGGTGGGGGCGCCGCTACCGGGCGCCGAGGTGTGGTGGCCGAGCCGGGCGCGGGGACTTGGGCGGGGCGCGGGCCGCACAGCCGCGGTGGCGGCGGCCGACCTGTAAACCTTAATGACAGCGATCTCGCCCGTCTGCGCCGCTGACTCACGCGGTGACCCAGCCTCCAGTCACCCGGCGGCCTCCCTCCCACCCTCTGGCCTCAGTTTCCCCGGCGGCCGAACAATGAGGCCACTGTGTCGTTATTCATTCCTCAGAGCCCATTCACCCGGGGAACACTGCCGCCTCCCCAGGGAAGGGACCGAGGCGTCGAGCTTTTAATTATCCCTGGTGGGGGCGGGCTCGGGGAGGGCGGCTCGGCTGGATAATGAACACAGGGACTATTCCCCAGTCGGTTTAAACTCTTTTAAACCGTCCTTCCCACTTCATCCTGTTTAAGTTTTACCCCCTTCCTCTCCACTCTGGTGGGGCTGCTTGCAAAGCAGTGAGATGACTCACCCCCTGATTCGGTGGTTTTTGCCTTTCACAAACATGGCGTGGTTAATCGATTTACTCACTACAAACTTGAGTGCCTACTACTGGCCAGGCCCTGTGTGGTTCGCACTGAGGATCCTGGCCGAGCCAGTGACCCGCCGGGGCTTAGGCCCAGCCTGTCCCAGGAGCCACGATGGAAGCCACCCACTCACTTGTTAGGTCCTTGTGTGGGAATAATAGGATCGAATTGCTGATACAAGCAACAGCGGATGAATGTCAGCCAGGCGCAAAAGAATACGTACTGTGTAGCTCCTTTGCGAAAACCCTAGAAAAGGCCAGTCTACTCCATAATCCACGGAAAGCCCATCATTGGCTGTCTGGGAGTAGTGCCAGGGGAGGTGACTGGGATGGGACAGGGAACTCTTCGGGATGATGGAAATGTCCCATAGCCATTGAAGTGGCTATGTGGGTGTATATAGTTGTCAAAGCTCACCATACCCTAAGATGCATGCGTTTTATTGTACGTTGATTAAACCTTAATAAACTGACCAAGGACGCTCCTCTCCTCTCCTGGAAGCTTTGTCAGGGTCACATGGCTAATCAGCTTCTGCATCATTCTTAACATTGAGAAAGCTTTCAGATAAATAGTTTAAAATATTATACTCATGTCACTTCGGGGAGGAAAGGGGATTCAGGAAGGAGGAATTAAAGCTTCAAAAAGAAAGCTTCACTTGGGTTATTTACCGAAATCTTTCAAGCCCTGAATATTACTGTTACTATTATTATCCCCACTTAACAGTGAAGGAAACAAACCCAGATAAAATGACTTGCCAGCCTCACTACACTTCTCCTGGCAGACGTTACTGAGAGACACTGCGTGTCTCAGCGGACTTCTCTGATTTGATGGCTGTGTGTGAGACAGTGAGCTTTGGGGTTTGGAGTCAGGCCAGGGCTTGGAGGCAGAGGGGACCCTCTTAGAATGCTGACACTCCTTCTCCTCATGGTCCCAGCAGGGGCCAGCTGACCTCTCCCAGTCTCTGCGACGCAGAGGGAGGGCCTCCCGGGCTGTGGTGACATGCTGAGAAGTGCTCAGTCCAATGCCTGCGAGTGGCCACCACCCTGCTGACCTTGCCCGGCAGGGCCTCAGTGTTCTCATCTGTACGATGGGAGGGTGGGCGCTCAATTCCCCTCCACACACTGACAGCCTGGAGTAGTTGGAGGGTGGGGGGTGGGGGGTGAGGAAGGCTGAAGTAGTTTGCAGGGATCAAGGGAAGGAAGGCTTCTCAGGGGGCCTGGTTCCCTTCACAGCACCTCCGACTGGGAGGGCTGTTAGGTGTTTCCCAGCGGGAGCTCTGTGGCACAAAGGAGGGGTGCTTCCCGCACTGTTGGGAGGGTGGGCTACAGCTCCTGGGGGAGACTTCCTAGGGGGGCTGGTGCACGTGTGTGGACCCTCGGCCATTCCCCGCTGCACCACCTGCTGGGCCCCATGCTATCCTTGGGTGGAAAGGTCTGCTATGCATTCTCAGTGTCCAGCCCCCCAGTCCTCCTCCCCCAAGACATTGATCAGAGCTGTGAGGACAGATGCATCCCCTCAGCACCTTCTCAGGCACCCGTGGAGCTCCTGCCACCTGTCCTCGCTCACTGAGCACCAGCTCCCCTCTCCCTCCTGGCCTCCTGACCACCCTGGGCCAGGGGCCTAATGGAATGGAGTTCCCAAAGGGGAATCTCATATTCCCGGAGCAGCTTCACCGGGGAAGGGGAGCCAGCTGTCTGTCCCCTGCAGACCCCGTTCTGGTCTTAGCACAGCTCTTCTGGGGGGCGTCTTCTCCCCAGCAAGTGTCAGCTCGGGACTCCTGCTGCCTTTGGGCCTCTGGAGCCACAGATGCTCTCCAGGACCCCGTGAGCCCAGCTCAGCGGCAAGGGGAGGGTCGGCCACCTGGACGCCGCAGCCTCCCTGTCGCTGGGGCCCAGTCCTAACATCCCCGCGAGAGAGGAGACTCAGGTCCCGCGGCTCCTCTCTGAGACCTCAGGCCACACAGTCTGAGGGGGTGATGGGCCTGCAGGGAGGAGGCCGACGGGGTCCGACTGACGGGGACTGGCGCATTCTGGCCCGGCAGCCCCAGTCTTCCCTTGCTGGCCCCATGCGGCCCCTTCCTCGGAGAATCAGGCCTCTCCCAGGGCAGTCCCTCCTGCAGCCACGGCCACAAGCCCTCCGGGGTCTCCGCCTGAGCCACGGTCTTCTGAGACCAGGCCCCTCCGCCCACTGTGGGACATTTTCCTTCCCAGAGTCCTCTGCTCAGCCTGTCCCCACCGCTTCCCTCACTGAGTAGCCAACACGCCGAGGAAGGAAGGCCTTGCCTGAGCACAGGGCCAGCGTGTGGCCTGCCCATCTGGTGACCATCAGCTTGTTCATGGCCTGTTGAGGGGCTCACATCAGCCCCGTCCCCACGGGGCAGGATGAAAACCACTGTCACCTCCTCTGGGAGACACCCCACTTCTAGTTCTGGGACCTGGGACCCTCCCACCTCTGCTTCTCACCCCTCATTGCTCAGAGGCCAGCCAGCGGTGGGGGGCTGAGAAACCGCGGCACAAATGTACATGTATCATTACACTACCGTGCACACACCCTACACGTGTGCACACATCCACACGCGCACACCCCCCCACACGCATACCCCCACACGTGCACACACCCCACAAGTGTACACCCCCCCCACCCCTCACGCACACCCCCACTCACACCCCACCCCACGCCTCCGGAAATCTCACACACAGCGCACAGGGTGTGTCCCACACCAGGGCCCGGCTGAACGCATCTGTGGCAGCTGATGGGTCCCGGCCAGGACCAGCGGCCCTGAGGGAGGAAGGGCATCTCCTTCTCATTTACACAAAGGCCCTGGCTTACTCTCCGTGGCTCTGGCCCCAACCATAGAAAAATCCACCCCCTACCGGCCTCTCGGGACTGTTAGAGCTCTGGATCCCAAGGCCACCTCCAGCCCTTCCCACTGGAAGTCCCTGTCCCATGTGGGACCCCCCACTTTGTACTGGTCTGGGTAGCTTAGCTCTTCCCTCCCAAGCTCCTCTGTCACTTACTGCCTGGACCTCACCGTCAAGGTTCACCCACTGTCCCCTACATGCTTGCTTGGCACCTGCTTGGGCCAGGCCTGGGGCTTGGGGCTGGAGATGCAAGGGGAATAAGGTCAAGCTCATAGTCTGTGGGCACTGGCCACCTATATGCCCATGGTCACACAGTGAGCAGGGCCATGGTAGGAGCACCCCTGGGAGCTGCTGGAGCCCAGATAGGGGACCTGTAACCCCAATAGGGGGAGCAGTCAGCTGGAGGAGGTGGCATTACAGGAAAGTACACACTTGCACCTCCCAGCACTGTAACTCACTGCATGTTATCTGTGTCCCCATTGTCATAAAGGGAGGCCTTGGTATAGGCCAGAGACTGGGCCTGAATCTCCGGCCTTGGGAAAGGGTGTCTGACTCAGCCTCAGTGTCCTTGTCTATGAAATAAGAATGTCAGCTTTGTCCTTGTGAAAGAATAATTGAGGTAGCCTAAAGAGGTGGGCGCCGGGGCCAGATAAACTGTTTTGGAATCCCAGCTTCATCACTATGAGCTCTTCAGCCTTGGGAAAGGGAGCCCGTCCCTGATTCAGCGTCCTCATCGCGTGCTAGGCTGGAGCACAAACGTGTTTGCTGTGCTCCCCTGAGACTCACAGCCCACGCCCTGGTTTGTGGGGTGGCACGGCAGTGACCAGGAAGTGCCACGTTCACTAGGTGGGTGGCCACAGATGCGGACTCTGAACTTGTCTCCTCCAAGCTGGCACGGTGACTGGGAAGATGGCGGTGCCACTCATGGTGGTCTGATTGCTTTTGCAACCTCGTGCTTCCCTGAACGCAGTGCTCATTGGCTGCAAGCAGATTTCTGTTATCACTGGCAGCCTGTCATTCCTTTTCTTCTTCTTGGAATAAATATATAAATACCACCCAGTCCAGCCATTCCTCAGACAGAGTTTCCCGAAGATGCAGCCATGCCACTCCTGTGTACATGCCCAGCAGATGTGGAAATGTGTGTCCTTGTCTATGATCATAATGGGTCATAATGGGAACGACTTAGCAGGGAGGTTCATGGAGGCACTATTCACGATCGTCAAAGGGTGGAAACGACCCAAATGTCCATCAACAGACAAATGGGTCAGCAGAAAATGGTTATTCACCCAGAGGAATATCATTTGGCCATCAAAAGGAACGACGTGCAGATACATGCGAGAACATCATGATGGGCCTTGAAAACATTATGCTAAGTGACAGAAGCCAGATGAGAAGGTTACATATTGTCCAATTCCATTTATTTCAAGTGTCCAGAATGGGGAAACCCATAGAGTCAGAAAGTCATGTTGGTGTGGAAGTGGGGAGTCTTGGTGGAGACAGGTGGGTGGGAGAGTGATAGCTAAATGATACGAAACTTCTTCCCTTTTTGGTGGGCGGTGTGGGGGGGCGGAGATGAGAGAGAGAGGAGGGGCAGAGGGAGAGGAAGAGAGAGAATCTGAAGCAGGCTCCAAACCCAGCGCAGAGCTCAATGCGGGCGGGGCTCGACCTCACGACCCTGAGATCATGACTTGAGCAGAAATCAAGAGTCAGATGCTCAAGCAACTGAACCACCCAGACTCCCCAGAGCTGCTGCTGCTGCTTCTTCTTTTTTTTTTTTTAATATTTTATTTATTTGACAGACAGAGATCCCAAGTAGGCAGAGAGGCAGGCAGAGAGAGGAAGGGAAGCAGGCTCCCCGCTGAGCAGAGAGCCTGATGGGATGGGGGGCTCGATCCCAGGACCCTGAGATCATGATCTGAGCCAAAGGCAGAGACTTTTAACCCACTGAGTCACCCAGGCATCCCCCCCCCCCCGGAGCTGCTTCTTGAGGTGAGGAAAATGTTCTAAAATTGATGGTGGTGATGTCTATACATGCTTGTGAATATCCTAAAAACCATTCAGTTGTATACCTTGAATGAATAAATTGCATGGTATGTGAATTATATTTCAGTCAAGATATTAAACAAATACGTGTGTAATTATGAGGCCATTCCTTCTGCCCAGAGAATTTATTGGACTGATAGAGAGCCACACCAAGAGTAGGGACAGTCTTGGGTGCAGAGGCCCACGGTGGGGTCCTCCTGGTAGCCCCCAAATATCTCTCCAAGCCCACGGACACCCCTCAGCCAGACCACCCCCATGTCTTTCATCTGTGGCTTTGCGCGCCCCACAGCTGCTCTGACCCTCCCGTTTTCCTCTCTCTGCATCCACTGCCTGGGAAACCCCTCCTCGTTCACTGTTCTGTGCCAAATCCACACACCACCCTGTCACGGCCAGGCTCACCCCGAACTCAATGACCTCTGCCATTGTCCCCAGGGGGTCTTGTTCCTAGGGAGTAAGACTGTTCAGTTGTCTCCTTCCCCAGAATGAGCAGAAACTGTCCCACTCCCAATCCTGGAACAAACTGGGTGCTGAGTAAGTGCTTGTCGAGTTCAGTAGAACAACAGGGACTTGAACTGAACCAGAAATCAAAAACTTCCACCTGAAATGCTCAATCCTGAATTCAGATTTTTCTTTTACTAACTCACTGCTTAAATTAATTTTTTTCCTAAAGATTTATTTATTTATTTTAGAGAGAGAGAAGGGGCAGGGAGAGAGAGAGAGAGCACACACAGAGGCAAGTGGGGGAAGGGACTGGGAGCCAGAATCTGAAGCAGACTCCCTGCTGCGCTCAGAGCCCCCTGTTGGGCTCAGTCTCAGGACCCTGAGATCATGACCTGAGCCAAAACCACGAGTCAGTCACTCAACCAACTGAGCTCCCCAAACACCCTTAAATTCTTTTTTTTTTTTATCTTGAAAAGTACCCAATGAACCAGTTTGAGTTGAAACCAAATTTATGCATTTTCTGAGTGCATTCAAGGTGAACCAGGATACAATTAGCACATAATGTTTTCCAAGCCGCAAATTTCCCAGGTTGAAGAAGGGCCTCCACGTCCTTTGATTTGGGTGTCTCCCTTCCTCATCCTCTCTTGCAGGTCAGAACCCCTGCCTAGCCCTGAGGGCCCTAGAACCTCAAGGTTCTCACCCCTCCTTGAAGCTTGGTGACATTGAAGCTAAGGCCGATTATCCCGTTTTACAGATGAGAGACAGAATGGGAGCGGGTAAGGCGTCTGTGAAGGCCACAAAGGCGGCACTGGAGGCCGGATCTTCCCCCGCAGCTCTTTGCACCCACGGCAGGAAAAACATCTGTCCAGTGAATTCCCTAAAGAGGTCACTGTAAAAAGGTTCATGGTATTAGTCCTCCCTGGGGAATTTGCAGACAGTTCTTGGGGAGCAGCTGTTTGTTAAAAAGGCTCACTGTTTACGGGTCTAAATGATAAACTCCCCGTAGAAAAGCATCTGCAATCGTTGGCTTTGTGCTCCCGGTGGGGCAGGAGCACAGGCTGGAGGGGATTCTGATTCAGCAGGTTGAACGGGTGGGGAAGGGGGTTCTGCCTCTCACTGTAGTTTGAGAACAACCCAGGGGTAGGAAGGAGCACTAGGTTTTTGGAAGCAACCAGATTTGCTTATGAAAGGAGGCAAGAGCAGAGAAAAAGGGAGGGACTGAGAGCCCATCAGACTATTTCATGTGATAATCCTTTTCCGGTTGGGGGAGTGTATACAGTAGGTGCTTAATAACTGTTGCATATTTTTAAAAAAAACCCTCAACAAACATAACACCTGTTGTAGGTGCAGTGAATGAATGCTTGTCTGGGACAACAGGGCAGGGAGCAGTTTCTCTGTGCAGCCTCAGAGGGCTCTGTAGAACCCTGCAAAGGTCAAGTGCTGACCAGAAACGCTGCCACTAGCCACTTGTGGTTATTTAAATTAAACTAAGAGGCCAACTTCCTCAGGTGCACTTGCCACCTTTAGGGAGCTCAGTAGCTCCCCCAGGCACCTGAGTGCTGGCCTGGGAGGCTCACAGATGCGGGGGGACAGGGACCAGTTCTCGTCTTGCCTCCAAGTCAGCTTCAGGGGAGCCCAAGAACTTGCTGGAATCAGAGCCTCCTGAAGTTAAACCTCTAGGCCCGGGCTCAGCGGAGAAGAAACCCAATGCTCTGATACATGGCTATTTATGCCATGAAATGATACAGCTATGTTCATTGTTTGGTTTTGAATATAAATCCACCTTAAATCTATCACATCCTGCCCGAAGCAGAACTGAATGCTTTCTTGGTGAGTTGTGGTCTGTCCTGCATGTGAATCTCACTTCCTTGGGCCATGGCTCCAGAGCACTGTGAAGGTGAGCCCCTCATCCTGTTCCTAACTGACCAGACCTCCAAGTCTGATCTTTATTCCCCCTTTGAACAGCACCTTTCCCTCTCCTTTCTTCATTTACTCAACCTTGGAGTTGGGTATCTGTTCCTGCGGGCAGTTACAATTGTACGTAAAGGATGAGTTCAAAGGTTTTGACTGAGGTCTCGCCAACAAATAAAGAGCTTGTGTTCCAGAGCATGGGCGTTTGACATCTTTTCTGGCTACTAAGGAGTCTTTTCTAGTTCAAGCCTGCTTCTAGGGGGGTATTTTATTTTATTATTTATTTAATTTTTTTTTAAAGATTTATTTTTATTTTTTTTATTTATTTGACAGAGAGAGAGAGATCACAAGTAGGCAGAGAGGAGGAAGCAGGTTCCCTGCTGAGCAGAGAGCCCGATGCGGGCCTCGATCCCAGGACCCTGAGATCATGACCCGAGCCGAAGGCAGAGGCTTTAACCCACTGAGCCACCCAGGCGCCCTTATTATTTATTTTTTTTAAAAAGATCACTTATTTATTTGATAAAGAGTGAAGTGTGCAAGAGAGAACACGAGTAGCGGGGAGGGGCAGAGGGAGAGGGAGAAGCAGACTCCTTGCTGAGGAGGGAGCCCAATGGGGGGCTCCGTCCCAGGACCTTGAGATCATGACCTGAGCTGAAGGCAGATGCTTAACCGACTGAGCCGCCAGACATCCCCTCCTATGGGAGTTTCAGAGCTTGGACTTTTAGTCCGCATGTTACCACTCATGGTGAATACAGTTACTGTACTCAAAGATTAAGCTGCTCCTGCCCCTGAAGCTTGCTTTAAGCTGCCCATGCCTACCCTGTGTCTGACAGTAGGGACAAGACCTAAGACTGCCTTGAAAGTTCTACTCCTCCTTTTCTTCTTTTCTTTTCCCTCCCAAATATGGAGCTTTGAGTTTTTCTATACCATGAGGCACCAGATCCGGGCTTGAGGCCACAGGGAGAGCTTTGGGGAACAGTTGGCTCTGCCAGAAAAGGGAACAGCTAACCCACACCCCTTGGGGTCAGATCAGGATACTCCCATCCATCCGTTCCTCCGTTCCTCTGTTCCTCCTTTCGTCAGAGGCACACATTCTGGGAATCAGCCCTCTCAAGAGTATTTGCATTTTCAAGTAAGAACTTGGGGAGAACAGTGTTTAACTTAATAGGGTTACTCTCTGAGGATGGAATGTCATGCCTGGGGAACATATTTTTAGGCCAAGTTTGTGGCCCCTGGCAGCCCGCCGGGTCCTCAGAAGTGGCAGTGGCTGAAAGAGGGGGACACAGCTCCCCAGGCCCAGGCTACCCCAGATGGAGCCCAGGCCCAGAGCTCTCCCGCCTCCTGCTTTGCCACTTCCTTGGAAGACAAGAACAGACCATTGTTTTCTTCCTGCATGCAACATGGAGGGAGTGGGGCGTGGGGTGGGGGAAGGGGTGGGGGAAGAGCATGGATTCATCGCCCCCCACCAGATCCACCCTCAGGAGCCTACCAGGCACCCCGTCTAAGGGAGGATCTAGGAAAGTGGTCACATTCGGGCGGCCTATTTTTAGGATTAGTTAGGATTCTTCATACCCTGAGATGGCTGTCCAAATGTTTTGACCTGTAACCTCAGAAAAAGTTGGGGATTTTTGGTCTCCAGGCCCCTGTGGGGTTTAGCAGTACTTTCCTGCTATCATCCTATTTCTGTTTGGACCACCTTCCCACCTGCTTTAGCTGGGGCGGGGGCCGGGGGAGCAGGGGTGCCACAGCGCCTGGCTCCAGGGGTCCCAGTGTCCAGTGGCCACTCGCCACCGACACAATCCAAAGGCAGAGGAACGTACAGGAAGGAATTTATTTCAGTGAGGCCAACACCAGGAAAACCCGGGACTAGCATCGCAGAGACTATCTCCAAGCGCTGGGAGCCCCTGACCCTTCCTTTCCTCCCGGTGCTTGGAAAAGCCCCCCACCATACAACATCAGATTCTGTACTTGCCCTGTTTGCCTGTTTTTCTTAAGATTTTATTTATTTATTTGTCAGGGAGAAAGAGAGCACACAAGCAGGGGGAGCGGCAGGCAAAGGGAGCAGCAGACTGCCCCACTGAGCTGGGAGCCCGATGCGGGGCTCGATCCCAGGACCCTGGGATCATGACCTGAGCCGAAGGCAGACGCTGCACCAACTGAGCCACCCAGGTGTCCCTGCACTTTCCCTGTTTGTAAAAGTCTGTTCCATTTTGACCAGTGAGGCTCAGTTCAGCCCTTCATTGCCTGTGGCCTGGAATATTTTTCCATCTTGAGTTTCGCAGCGGCCACGGAGCTGGGCCTGTGTGTGGCGCAGCCCTTCCCCTTCTGCCCCGCAGCAGAGCCCTGCAGGGCAGGAGGCACCCAGAGGCCAGACGGCAGCCCCGTCTGCGAGAACCAGACGCCCCTCCGGCCCAGAGGAGGATTTGTTTGAGGAGACACGAGGTGAGAGGGTGCAGCTCAGGGAAGGCCCAAACCCCGAATATGATTTTATACAAACAAGACGTCCAGCAGCTTCTGGCTCTGACTGGAAACAAACTGGCCTTTCTGCCGCCCCTTTTTTCCTCCCTTCAACGAAATATGCTCTCTTCTGTTTTCCCCCTCCATGCCGGAAACTCTACTTAGGATTTTTAAATGGTCCCAACTGGGGAGAGGAAGTGGAGTGGCCGAGGGGAGAATTCTACACGCAGTCCGCATCCCGCTGGGCCGAGAGTCAATAGCACAGCCCTCCGGGCTCCCGGCGGCTGGAGACCGGACAAGCCACGAAGTATTTATTTTCTGTGGCTTTGCTCAGGCCTCTGCAGACAGAGTTTTTATTGAATCTGGCCCCCAAACGGCTGGGATTAGGCCTTGCTTGGCTACTCAGAGAGAAATAAGTGTTCTCCAGAAAAAAAAAAAGTGCCCTCTCCTGCCCTCTCCTGTCCTTCCCTTCTTCCCCCCCTTTCTACTCTCCCCACGTGGTTTCTTTGTTTAAAAGTTTTCCAAGATGTGCTTGTACTGAGGGAGAGAGTTGTGTTTTTCTGAGAAGCCCAGCGTGGCTCCTCTCTCTGGACCTGAGCTTGGCGGGGGTTGACGCAGCTCCTGCACCGCCCCCCCCCCGGCCTCCACTTCCCCGCAAGCCGAACTCCAGGAGAGGGGTCCCCGGGGAAGGGCGGCCTGGCCTCACTGCAGCCTGCCGGGGATTGAGGCCCTGCACGGAGGGCGGCGAGATCATTGCCAGGCCTTGCCCTATGGCTCCGAGCTCGCAGCCAGCCCCAGGCCGCAGGGAGCCCCGGTCACAGCAAATGCAGCCTTGTGGAAGGGACAGCTAAGGGGGCATGCTGAGGGTCCTGGCGGACCGCCGATTCTTCCCGTGGTTGGAGGCCCTGTCCTGGTGGGGCCAAGACTGGAATCAGGCAGAGCCGAGCTCCCCCAGCCAAGGTTCTGGAAGTCCCTGTTGGACCCTGGAAAGTGGGCTACCGAATGCTCTAGGAGGCGCACAAGTTGATGCCAAAATCATGCCCTGTGGCTGCGCCCTGAAGGCTCTGGCCCGCTGTCCTAAGGGGCTTCTGGCGGCCCACGGGGGCCCTCGGGGCTACGAGAGGGTGCATTCTGTCTAGGAACCTCCGCCACTCTTCGAGCAGGAGAAGGTGCCAGGCCCCAAGGGAGGTACTGAGGCGCCAAGCCCAGGAGCACCCCAGCCCCTGCCCATGCCCCGGGCCGTTTGCTCTGCTTTCACAAACTTGGCGGCGGTGTCATTGCTCTGAAGGCCCTCTCTGGCAACCGGGTAGCCTCATTTCTGTGACTCATTCATTCATTTATTTACCCAAGGAACAACTGCAAACACGTAAAATAGCTCCAAGAAGACGGTGTTTGGGGGCCTCGAAGGGGAGTGGCCTGGCACTTGGGAACTGGAAACAGGAGAATCTTGGGGAAGGAATTAGATCACCCCCCAAAGCATGTCTCTGCCTCTGCCTGGGCCAGAAGACAGCCTGTAGGGGGCACAGAGAGCCTCCCTGGGAGAAGGGGCTGGAACTGGGTGGCTGGCCCAGGGTCAGCTGTGGGCTGGCAGGAAGAGGGGCCACCTCTCTGGGGGAAACACCAGGGTGGGATGGACGTTGCCTCTGGAGGACAGAGACACACGGACACGGGGGTCCAGTGAAGGGGAGCCCTCTTGGACGCAGGCTGTGGCATGAAGCCAAGAAATGGTCATGGATCGAGCCCAGCCAAACTAGGTCTGGCGGTTTGTTCGTCTGGTTCCTCGTTCCCAACTTGAAGACTGTGTTGGGGGGAGGAGGTGGCCTATCGCTGGGGTTTATTGTGGGGTTATTGTTAATAATGCGCACACTCTTGCTCTAGGGATGGGGGAGATCGGCCTGCCAGCCCAGGCCCTGGAGCCCCTTCCTCCCTCCCTGCCAGACTCCTCAGAGCCCATTGGGTAAGATTAGCGGGTTCTACTTCCCAAAGGCAGAGCCAGCCCTTGGGGGCTGGGAGCTCTAAGACCCGGGTCAGGGGCCAGGCCGGGGCTAGGGAGAAGCCCTCATTCAGAAGTGACTTGAGTTGGGAATCTTCAGCGTCACTCTGTAGAGCCCTTTGCCCCCCTCCGCGCTTCCAGGCCCCCACTACTCTCCAGAGTCACAACCCTAAAGACAATTCTATGACAGGGTGAGAGCTGGGGGCTCACAGAGCCATGGGCAGGAAGGAGAAAGGGGCAGGGAAGCCAGGGCTGGACGCAACCCCAGAAGCCCTGCCTGCTCTGGGCCCTTGTTCCTGTCCCGACTCCCTCCACCCCCCTCCCGACGGCTACCCTTGCTCAGGATTGGCTGCCTAGTGCCCAGCCACCTCCTGTGCCTGGTACCCCCAGGAACCCCTCATATGCCCTTGGCCTTCTGGCTGCTCACGCAGACCCTACCAGCCTTTCGCCACGTCTAGTCTGAGCAGAGACACCACTGAATTTGCAAAGGAAACATGTCCTCCCACTCCACCTCCAAGCCCTGTGAGCTCAAGGAGGGCTGGAGAGCAAGCACCCTGGGTGCCATGTTTGGCCTGCCTCAAGGCATTTGGTTGTTTTTCTGTGTGGAAGAAGGGTCTCTGCTACTCAGCTGCTGGCTCCTGGGCCGTGGACACACACACACACACACACACACACACACACACACATACAAGTCCCTCCCTTCAGTGAGCCTCAAAGAGGGGAGAAGGGCACGGACCCGATCCTGGCTATTCAAATGACCATGAAATGACTGGTGGGTGTACCTAAAATTCCCCGCTGGCAGCCCTCAGGAGCCCGGAACTCTAGAACTGGTTCTTCTGCTTGGTGCTGTGGGATCTTGGAAAAGTCACCTGACCTCTCTTAGGTCTTCTACTCTGGGAGGAGATTAGATTAGCCTATCTGTAGAACCTGCTAGGAATGAGGCCAGGAAGAGGTCATAAGTCACAGTGGGGTCAAGTCATTCCCAAGTTCCTCCTGGGAGGGGTGTTAGGGCCACCCTACCTCGAGGCTACACAAGATGCTGATGTTGTCTGCAGTTTCTAGATTCCCAGCAGATGAGTGTCTCCCCTGAACACCCAGAAGCTCTCTTCCAGGAGGGAGGGCCACCACACTGACCTAGACCCAGTCCTCCTTTCTCCCCAACACCAACCTGCCAAGACTGCTGGCCTCCCACTTGGCGCAGAGCCTGACTCTGAACTCAGTGACCCCAGGGGGCTGGCCCCCCACGGTGTCCTGATTTAAACTTCAGATGGCCCTCCACCTCCCTGAGGCTGAAGAGGGGCTCCAGGGGTGGTCTGTGGGTCAGCCACAGGTGGGGACCTTCAGCAGCACAGGAGCCTAAATAGGCTGGTTTTCTTTTTTCTTTTTTTTCTAAAGGTGTATTTATTTACTTTGAGAGAGAGAGAGAAGGGAGAGAGAGAATCTCAGGCCGACTCCCCACTGAGTATGGAGGCTGACGCAGCGCTCAGTCTCACCACCCCAAGGTCATAACCCAAGCTGAAATCAAGGGTCGGACACTCAAACGACTGAGCCACCCAGGTGCCCCCAAACAGGGTGGTTTTCTAGAAATTCTAGGGCTGCCTGGAGGCCCACCCAGTGGCAAGGGGAGGAAGGGACCTGAATGGACGCCACGGGTCTGTCAACCTCCGCTCGCCTATCCAGCCTTGGCTGAACAATGTCCCCTACCCACCACTGTGCAGACCATCACCTCTCTGGCAAGAGGCGAGTGGCCTGTCACGGTGAGAGCTGCAGGCCGGGCCAGCCTGGGGTGTCCACATCTCTGGTGACCTGCCTCTCCGTGGTCCTCAGCTACACCTTGTCATATGCCCTAGCCGTTTTCCAGGCCCTCCCACCGGGGACTTCTCCGGGATGATGATGCCATGGACCATCTTCTCCTCTCACTCCTGCCTTGGCTTCTAGAATGCCCCCAAGGTTCCAATTCTCCTCTTGAGGGATGCCTCAGTTTCCCCTGTATTGCTCCCAATACAGGGTCCCCTGGGGCCCGTCATCCGCCCCATCCTCCCTTTAATGCTCCCAGGAGTGACTCGTTCTAAATCAAGCCTCCAAATGCTATCTGCGCTCGGTTCCTCTCCCAGCTGGACCTCTCTTCTGAACTGCAGACCTGCACATCCCACTGCTGCCTGGACTTCCCCCTGTGTCCCGCAGACACATCCAGCAGCTCCATACCCACGTTGCCCTCTGCCACTTTTCCCTGTCTCAAAGCTGGAGTCTGTCCAGTGCATTGCCTCCGCCTCGTCCTGGACGGCTGCTCCCCCCCACCCCTCCAGCCAAGCCCCCACCTCAGCTCAGCACCTACCTGCATCCCTTCCATGGCTGTTTGACCCCCTCCACCAGCGTGGTCCAGGCCACCAGCATTTCTCACGCAGACCCTGCAGAAGGCTTTCAACTGAGTTTCCTGCTTCCCTTTTGGTCGCCCTTCAAACCTTCCTCTATGTGACAACCACTGTGAAGTTTGAAACATGGGAGCCTGGATATGCCACTTCTCTATCCAACCCCTATCCAAGCCCCTATCCAAGCCCCACCGCTTGCAGCACAAGGTCCTCTTTAAGCAGCTTGGACCTTTCTTCCTCTCAGCTCCTGGCTGCCCTCCTCTCCTCCTCCCAACTCTTTTCTCCAACTCCTCCACCCACATTCCAGCCCTTCTGCCTCCTCGGAGTTCTCCCAATATACTGTGCTTGACATCTCTGATATATCATACCTACTCTGGAACGCCCTTTCTCCCTTCATCTAGCAAACTCCTATTCATACCCCAAAACCCCACTCAAGTGCCCCTTCCTCTCCTTCCCCTCAGAACCTTCCCAGGACCTGCTGGTCGGTGTGCAGGAGTGACTCCGACTGTGCTTGGTGTTTCATGGTGGGAAGCACATCTAATTAGCTTTCAAGGTGGCAGCTCTTCCTATGGCCATGATCCATGGGGAATTCGGAACCCTGAGAGTGAGCTATAGAGTGTTCAGACGGGAAAGAGGTCTTCACACAGCCCTGCACTGGGTGGGGCTTATCGGTGGGGACTTATCCACTGATAAGTGCGATGCACCCGGCAAAGCCTGCAGGGTTAGCCATGCCCACACTGTATCTCAGGTGAGAACTTTGTCGGGAGCCTTCTCAAGTAAGAAGCAGCGGCCCACCCTAAGGGAACTTTCTGGGGTGCATGCGCTGTATGTTGCTGGGGTTTGGCTAATGCGGTGTGTTCATTTGTCAAAACCCTGAAAATATACACTTAAGATTTTTGCATTTCGTTGTATGTATTTTACATCAAAAGAAAATACACTTTAAATAAATATTGGATTCTGGGGAATGACACGCAAGCTGAAGTATGTCGGGCGAGGTGAACTGAGGTCTGCAATTTATTTTGAAATGTGTCCTGCAAGTGTGAGGGATGGAAAGAGAGAGGTTGACGCAAGAGGGTAGAGCAAAGACCGTAGATGTTTGTGACAGAGTCTAGGTGGTGGGTGAACACGGATTCCCTGCAGAATTCTTTTAACTTGGCTGTATACTTGCAATTCTAAAGCAAGTTTTATAATAACGTGCTAGGTGGAGGAAGTGGGGGTCCAGGGCTGGAGAAGCACCCCTTCCCACTCCCTCCTGGGGGATGCAGCCCAGGCTTCCACTGGGAATCGTCCCAGCTCCTCTCGGAGGAGCCCGACTGGTGGGCACACAGTTTTTGTTTACACAAACTATGTGAACTGGAGATGCTTTATCGGATTCAGGAGAGGTTCTGCAGCCCCCTTGGTTGTCCTCACAACCTCCCGGGGAGGAGGGCTGGGCGGACCCTCCTGTGATTGCAGTCAGAGTAAGTACGGCTGCCATGTCCGCGCCCCCTCCCCACCCGCAGCACAAGGCTCTGTTATCGTGACTTCTGTCTGCTCAGGGCTGACCGCTACCAATGGAGGATTCTCCGTGTCCTCCAGTGGCCACCCCTGCACGTGCAGTCCCCGCGGCAGGGGCCAAGCTGAGTGTTCTCTGCACCCCCCAGTAGTTGGCCCAGTGCCTGGCATGTGGTGGGGCTCAGAACCGTTTGCTGAGTGAGGGAATGTTCTAGGCTATTTCTTGTCACCCACCAATTTGGCCAGCCTTGGCACCCTGCCTGTGCGTGAAGCTGAAGGTGACTCCAGCCCCAAGAGTCTCCAGGAGAGACGCCCTGCAGTCACTTCCCTAGTGGGTGAGGGCGGTGGCTGGAGCTCAGAGGCCCTCTGTAACTCTGTCAGGATGGAGCTACCCAGTCTGGAGCTCTGAGCATTCCAGAACTTTCCTGCTCCCAACCGGCTCCATCTGCCCCCACCACCCAGCTCCGGTCTTGCCCCCAGCCTCCACCTGGCGTCTTTCAGCTTCTGTGCCTTTGCTCACCCCGTGTCCCCTTCCTGGAATGCCTTCTCCGGCTCCCCCACCTATCTGAACCAACGCCAGCCCCCACTGCCCCCTGCCTTCCAGGCCTTTCCTTTGACTTGTGCGCCGCTCACCGGCCCTTCTGTCGGCCTAGCACCAGAGGGCATTAATTAATTATCCAGCGTTCCCAGGCACTTTTTCTGTGTGCCCAGTGGATCTCCCCCAAGCTCTACCTGCTATCCACACCCCTCCCCTTCCCCCGGGCTTGGCATGGTGACCGAAAGGGACAGGCACCCCGGTGAGATGGTTGACAGAGAGAACCAACCTTCGGAGCCAGGGTTTCGGTCCCCGGTCCAGCACGGGAGCCATTTTTATGAATGAAGCATCTGAAATTGAAACCCGCCCACATGAGGACAACAAGCAAGGCCCAGTGTGGCTGCCGGCCCTCCAGCTGGAGAAGTGGGAACGGGAGGAGACGGGTCTTCGGTTTTCATTTCTCCAGCGCCTCACCTCTACCTCCCCCTGGACCCAGAAGGGGTCTCACATTGGCTGGCTCCCCTGCCTCCTCCTGAGTGGCCTTCTGTAAAGTGATCTTTCTATATTGACTTAAACTTCTATTTAAAGAGGAATTCCTCATAATTACTCAGCCGCGGAGAGCTGACGCTGTTTGGCTCTGTTTATTTCGTTTCTCCTAGTGACTGGCAAGATGTCCTCAGTGGCTTTAAAGAGCAGATATAGACGAATGACCTCTTGGTCATAAAATAAAGTATGATGCTCTTTTCTGTCCTCATGGGAGACGGCATGAGGAGGGGACGTGCCTCACCATCCTGTCCCGCCAGAATGCCAAACCCAGTTGCTTCTGAGGCTGGATTAATACAGCAGTTTTACAATTTTTGGAAGGTACACGGATTCCCCGGATGGGAACGTGTGTCGTGTGCAGTGTGTGTTCTGCACACGTGCTATGAAACACTTCTTAGGCACACACACAGACGTTCACACCCACACATGGTCTCACAAACAGTGCAGGGCAGACATGCCGCAGAGGGATGAAGTGGGGATTAATACGTCTATTTTTTTCTTAAAAAAAAAATTTAATTGATACTTGGCTTTCAGTCTAGTAGTGAAACTAAAATAGTTAAGTTATTTATGTAGACATGTTCCCAAGGCACTTTCCTCTCTTCTCCCTGCCCACCTCTGTCCGCTTCCACCCCCACCCTCCACACAATGACCTTACAGAACATTCGGGGAAAATTCTGCTCTGACAAACCCACAGAGATGTGCTGGGCTTGGAGGTGGTGGTAGTTTGGGGGATTGGGGGTGGGGGAGGGGTACTGCGCTGTGTGCTCGCCAGTTAATCCCAATGAATCTGGAAGCATGCAGGCGGTAGGGACAATTGTCACGCTTCCTCAAATGTGACCCAACTCACCTCGCACCCCCCACTGCAGCACCCCTCCCCCCGCCACTGCCCCTGCTTCCCGTGAGCCCTGCTCAGTACCACCACACCACAAACCCTACAACATCTGCCTTTGGGGGGACCTTCCTGTCACTACAACCCCTTTTGCATCCCTTCCTGAGTTTTCCCACCGACCAGTCCTTGAGCGGACCCCTTTGTACTGGGGCAGCCCTCAGAGACCATCCCCCCACCCCCGCCTTCTCAGTGCATCCTTTTCCAGCAGCTGTGTGTGGCTGCCTTTGTCCCCTCTGAATGGACAGGCCTGTGCCTTGAGCCCTTCCAGTGTCCCCACATCACCTGGCACACAGGGTGGGGACCAGCAGGGAGCAGGTGGGACAGGACAGGCTTGCTGCCTTAACACGGCCCAGCTCAGGAGCCCAAAAGATGTCTGCTGTTGACCAAGTGCCCTTTCTGGAAACCTCCTCTCTGTGGGCACACACGAAGGCCAGCCATGCAGGCTCAGAGCCAGACTGTGGGTCAGACAAGGAGTAAATGGCACATCCCCCATCAGCTCCTCTGTTCCAAAAATCGTGGACAGGGAGTCAGTCCCCTGAGTCCCAGGCTCGTCTCTAATGTGTGGTGATCTCGCTTCCCTTCCTGCTCTGTCACTGGCCTTGCTTCCGCTAAAGCCAAGAGGACCACATCTATAAAAGAGGTTGGGTGGGTCAGGCCAGCATGAGAAGGGAGGGCCTCCCCACATCTGCTATAGGCCAGGAGCTCTGCTCGAGTGTCCAGAAACAGAGCTGGTGGGGCGCTGCTCTCATGGGCTTACAGTCTAGCAGATCTGTGGTGCGTCGGAATCTCCCGGGAGGCCGTGAAATACAGAATGTTGGGCTCCAGCTCCAGAGTTTAGTAGGTGTCTGGGGTGGGACCTGAAAATTTGCTTGTCTAGAAAGTTCACAGACGATGCTGACACTGTTGGTCTAGGGACCACACTCTAAAAACCACTGATCTAGCAAATCCCCCAAGGAACAGAGCCCGGGGCAGTGGTTTTAAAGGAGAAAAAAACGTGTGGTCTTGAAAAACAAAATGGTGTCTGTGGAGCCAACAGCACGTGGCCTCCAGACCCTCTGACCGTCAGAGCCGTGTGACCTCGTGGAAAAAGCCACAGGAGTCACCGACCAGAGGATGGGAGAATCGGCCTGAGGAGGGAGGAGGGTTGGCATTTCAGGAAGTAGGCTGTGGGCAAGGGTGGGCAGGCCGTGGCGAAAGGTTCTGGAAACCACGGAGGTTGGGCAAGGGATGAAGAGGAGGCCCCGAGCCTTCCTCTGCCTCCCCCAGCTCGTCTGGGCTGCAGCTCTCCTCCTGGGCACCCCGTCCCCCACCATTCCCCGGCCCCCAGACACGGCAGAGGCCTGGCCCGGGCCGGCGAGACCTGGGAGCCTTCGCTGCCCACGACACCTACTGTTTTAGAATCTGGAGAGCAGATGGCTCTCCTCGCTAAGCAACTCGTGAAACAAACAGTTTGCTTCAGGGCTTTCTTTTTTGAAGCTGACTTTGTTGTTGGGGTGGGGAGATGTGTGTACAGATAAGATTCTCAAAGTGATGACATCACAAGAATAATAAAATTGCCACTTTGCACGCTGTGTCTTTCACCACTGCGGCGTGTTCTTCAAATAACCCGGGGTCCATCCCCCTTATCACCAGCTCCAGGGCCCGGGGTGGAAGCAGGGGGAGAAGGTGCCCCCTGACAAACGGGAGGCTTCGTGGCCACTCTCTGAGGGGGTTGGGGCCTTGCCTCTGACAGCCTCGGTTTCCCTCTCTTAAGAGTGGGCTGAGCCAGGTGGCCTTTCGGGTCCCAACCTGTGGCTTTTACCTGCACAGAACCCATCTTCACTGGGAAGACTTTTTTCCTATGGAATTTTCGCTTTATTGTAGGTGAATTTGACCTGGATACATAGAAGTGTTTCGTTTTTGTTATTTTTTTTTCTTCTTTTGTGAGGGCATATGGTCAGAGGTGGCTCCAGGTTCTGGGGGGCCCTGAAGCTTCGACAGTTTGTGAGGGCATCTCCCTAAGAGGAGTCATACAGAATTACTATTGACAATTAGGTGCAGGGCCCTGGCAGCGGCACAGGCTAGGAGGTGCCCCGAGGCCTAAGCTTCTTAGCCCCGTGGAGTATCTTCTCCGGGTGCGGTGAAAGGCCCACTATTGTCCTGGCCAGATGTCAGGGTCCAGAGTACCCGGGGCCCTTGAGAACGTCACGGGCTTGAGCTGGCACTTTGCAAACCTGAGTGTCTCCTACGTCCATCCTGTCCTGGCCCATGTTTTGGCCTTGACATTGCGGTTGCCAGGCAACTGTCTATCCTATAGGAATTCACACTCGTCCTTGCAGGCAGACGCACATTTAATTTCAGACCCAGAGCACTCAGTGACACGGGGTGTCACCAGCCCGCGCCCTCACAGAAATAACCTGAAGCACAGAGTCAAAAGTAGCTGGGGGAACTGATACCCGCATTTGATCTTATTCCCCTAAAATAGCTTGGTCCTGTTTATGGGGCCTCGGCGCGAGAGGGGACTCGGGAGCTTGGCTGTGCTTGTGGCTTCCTCCCTCCCCCTGGCCACTCGCCTCTCTGCTCCCATCGCCAGAGACATGGCAGTGACTCAGGGCCCCGAGCGTGATGTAACACCCTTGGCTCCCGGGCGGGATGATGGGGAACGTGTGACAGCCTTGGAATCCCAGGCTGGACCCTTGGTGTCCGCCCGCCAGTTCTTGTCCAAGGTCAGGTGCAGCTAAGAGCTGGACTCTTGAGCCTCGTGGGGGCGGGGAAGGAGGGCCCACGGGAGACAGGCCCAGGCCTCGGCTCCACGGGAACGCGCCTCTGTCCATTCTCCAGAGCAGCAGTTCTCCCCCTTGGCCCCACACTAGAATCACCCAGAGAGCTACCTATCGGGGAATAGATTCTCGCGTGTGGCCTTGACTCATATTAACTCCCCGGCCAGCGGCTGGGCTTTTCCCTCCTGGCAAGCTTGTCTGGGGCTGGGGCACCCCTGGGCTCTGACATCCCAGGGCCCTTGTCTGACTGGAGCAGGGCTGCTTGTCCTGCCTAGAGCCCACCCTCCTTAGGCGCCCAGCTCCTGGCCGGGTACCAGGGCTCTGCTGCGGGCGTGCCGTGGGCCTGCTTGGGGCCAGGCTTCCCTGTGTGGGAGCACCTGGCCCTCGAGGGTGCCGGGCCTGGCCTGGGGTGCCGGGCGGTGGGGCTTTTTCGGGTGGCAAGTCAGGAGAGCAGAGGGCAGAGCTGGCTTTGGAAACAGCATCACGGCGGTGCGCGTGTTGGCAACAACGGAGCGCCGGGCTCGCAGATAAGCACGTGGACGCGTGCACTGGACTAAGCATTTTTTTTCCTTGGTCAGTTCAGTTTTAATTTTTTAAGTGGTAAAAACACATCAAACCTGCCCTTTTAGCTCTTTGTAAGTGGACAGTCCAATAGCATTACCTGTACTCACATTGCTGGGTCTTGGATCCTCAAAGTGTTTTCCTCTTGCTGGACTGAAACTCTGTGCTTTGGGAACACCACCTCCCTGTTGCACCTTCCCTGCAAACGTCTTTCTACCTTCTGTGTCCCTGAGTTTGACTAGAGGTTTCATGGGAGTGGAATCCTACAGTATCTGTCTTTTTGTGACGAGCTTGCTTCATTAAGCATAATGTCCACAAGGTTTATCCGTGTTGCTGGCCGGTGACATGAGTTCCTTCTTCTTCTTCTTCTTTTTTTTTTTTAAGATTTATTTATTTATTTATTTATTTGACAGACAGAGATCACAAGCAGGCAGAGAGGCAGGCAGAGAGAGAGAGGAGGAAGCAGGCTCCCTGCTGAGCAGAGAGCCCGATGCGGGGCTTGATCCCAGGACCCTGAGATCATGACCCCAGCCGAAGGCAGAGGCTTTAACCCACTGGGCCACCCAGGCGCCCCTGATTTCCTTCTTGTTTGAGGTCAAATAATATATAATCCACAGCGGGCTTTCCTTACTCACTCACCCGCCAGAGGACATTTGGGTTGCTTCCACCTCTTGACGAAAGTGAACCAGGCTGCCACGAACATGTGTGCGCATGTATCTCAAGACTGTGCTTCTAGTTCTTTCGGATAAACGACCAAAGTAGCATTGCTGCATCAGATGGTAATTCTGCTTTTTAGTTTTTTGAGGCATTTCCCTATGGTTTTGCAAAGTGGCCACACCATTTTACATACTCACCAACAGGGCCACAAGGATGCCAATTTCCCCACATCCTCACCCACACATTTTTTTCTTTCTGTATCTTTTTTTTTAAATTATGTCCATCTTAACAGGTGTGAGGCAATAGCTCATTGCGGTTTTGACATATGCCTTTAATGACTGAACATCTTTTCGTATGCTTGTTAGCCTTTCATATATCTTCTTTGGAGAAATGTCTAGTTAGGTCCTTTCCTTATGTTTATTTATTTATTTATTTTTTTTTTAAAAGATTTTATTTATTTATTTGTCAGAGAGAGAGAGAGGGAGAGAGAGCAAGCACACGCAGACAGAACGGCAGGCAGAGGCAGAGGGAGAAGCAGGCTCCCTGATGAGCAAGGAGCCCGACGCGGGACTCGATCCCAGGACGCCGGGATCATGACCCGAGCCGAAGGCAGCTGCTTAACCAACTGAGCCACCCAGGTGTCCCCCTTATGTTTATTTTTATTTTAAGGTTTATTTATTTATTTCAGAGATAGAGAGTGAGCATGAGCGGAGGGGGTGCAGAGGGAGAGGGAGAGAGAAATCCAAGCTGACTCCATGCTGAGCACAGAGCTGGATATCGAGGCTCCTTCTCATGACCCTGAGATCATGACCTGAGTTGAAATCAAGAGTCAGACGCTCAACCCACTGAGCCAGCCAGGTACCCCCTTTCCTCATGTCTAAAATCGGGTTCCTTGGTGTTTTGTTGTTGAGTTGTAGGAGTTCTTTATATGTTCAGGATATTAACGCTTTTTCTCATACATTATTTGCAATTATTTCCTCCCATTTTGTAGGTTGCCTTCTCACTCTGTGGACTGTTCCCTTTAAAATTTTTTCTTTTTTCTTTTTTTTTTTTAATTTTATTTATTTGTCAGAGAGAGAGAGAGAGTGCACAAGTAGGCGAAGTGGCAGGGAGAGGCAGAGAGAGAAGCAGGCTCCCCGCTGAGCAAGGAGCCCGATGCGGGACTCGATCCCAGGACACTGGGATCATGACCTGAGCCGAAGGCAGCGGCCCAACCCACTGAGCCACCCAGGTGCCCTGGACTGTTCCCTTTAATGTGCAGACCATTAGTCAGTTTTGCTTTTTAAGTAAGTTCTACACCCAGCATGGGGCTTGAGCTCATAACCCCGAGATCAAGAATCACATGCTCTACTGACTGAGCCAAGTGGTGTCCCCACGGTCAATTTTGAAGGACAATATAGAGCTGGCCAAATAATTAGGAGCATTAATTTAAATACAAAAATCTCTTTGGTCTATTTAAAAATTACTCCCAGACAATATGATACATGTTGGGTATGAAAGATTCCACCATCGTGAGCCCCCTTCTCCCCTGTCCTGGGCTGACAGTGAAGCACCCCTTTCCTGCATTTATGGGCATCGTTGTATCCACATCCTGGTCGTGTGTATTTATTTTGTTGGTGTTTTTTTAATCCGTTCTGTGACTTTCTTTCCTAGCTTTTTTTTTTTTTTTTTGGGGGGGTGGGGGGGGTGGGGGGGGGTTTGGGGGGTGGGGGGGGAGAGAGGAAATCTTTTTTTTTTTTTTTTTTAAGATTTATTTATTTATTCGAGAGAGAGAGAGTAGTGGAGAGGGACAGAGGGAGAGGGAGAAGCAGACTCTCCACTGAGCAGGGAACCCATGTGGGACTTGATCCCAAGACTCTGGGATTGTGACCTGAGCTGAAGTCAGACGTTTAACCGACAGAGCCCCCCCCCAGGTGCCCTTCATTCCTAGCTTAATATAGTATCTTGGAGGGCTTTCTGGGGTCAGTTCACAGGGGTCTCCTTGTGCTTTTCAATGGTGAGGTGTTATTCCAGAATTTGCAAGGACTACAACCGACTCTACCAGTCTTTGTTGGATGGAAAATATCCTGAAAAGACAAAGCTTAGGAAACATAAGGGATCTGGGGACGGGGTGAAGGGAAGGGAAGGTGGACGTGGGGGTGAGAAGGGAGGTATGTGTTTCCTTCATGTAATTCTGTTTCATCTAAGGGCTGTTGTCACAAATAATTAGATCTCCATGTCCTGAGTAGGCCTAGTGAATGGGGCTGGTTGCGGGGCGGTGGGGAGGGGTGCATTTAGCTGAGGCCCACCATAGCCTTCAGAGCCCCAGATCCTGTGTCGAGCCTGGAGTTCTTCTCCCTTGCAGATGCAGGTTTTGACCCCTGTAAGGAGCCCAGGGTCACCATGCCCTTTGGCATGACCCGAGGCTTTCGTCACACCTGAACACTCCACCCTTCGTAGGCAAAGCTTTCTCAAGACTTAGGCCCCAGGTTGGAGATGATCTGTGTGTTTTACTTGAATCTGAGCCTGCCCTAACTGGGACCTGGGGCCGGCCCCCCAACCCTGGCTTCTGGAGCAGGTGCTCTCTGGCGGGGTGGGGGTTTTGGAGCAGGGCCTGAGAGAGAGAGAGGCAGGGAAGGAGGAGGGGCGGGGGGGTCATCAGGGAGCATGTGAGGATGTTGGGGGAAGGACCCACGTGCCCCTACCCAGTGCACTCCTGGCTTCATCCTCCTCAAACTTAGCAAGTATGAAGCACGGGAAACTGTTCTATCATAGGGGATTAGTCATTAAGTTACATTAGAGACTTGGGAATGCCGGGGCCCTGGCCTACAGAATGGGGATAACGAATGTCCTCTTCCTCCAACGTGTGTTTGTCAAGAATGAGGATGAAGAATTTCTGCAGAAATAGCCTGTCGTGACCAAAGAGGTTTCCGTGAGGAGGGGTGCCTTAAACCTGCCTCAAGGGAGGAGAAGGGCTGTCGCTTCTCCAGGGCCCTGCCAGGAGCCAGGTTCACAGCCTCATGTTGCTCGCTCTCTTACTGGCTTTCGGGAGGTCAGCCCCTCTTCCTTGCCTCACCAGGCACAGCACTCAGGCTCTCCCCTCCCGCTGCCCCCCCTCTCTCTCCTCCTCCTCCTCCTCTTCCCTCCCAGCTTCATCCTTCTCTTCTCTGGCCCTGTCCAGGGTCTTTCCCAGCCTCCAGCTACAGGAAGGAGCCCCTGGTAGTCTTCTCGATCCCGGCTGTGTGTGTCCCACGTGCATACAGCCCCCCACCCCGCCTCCCCTCTTTCTCTCCTGACCTCGGGGCTCACACATCCACCTCCCCAGACATCCAACAACCTTCTCAAATGCAGCAGGAGGAACCTCAACTCCTGACCTCCCCCGAGGCTGCTCACAGGGAGGGCTCCCCACAGCTTGGTCAGTGGCAAGTCCGTCCTTCTGGGACTCAGGCTAAGACCCTGGCTGCCATCCTTGACCTCAATTCTCTCGTACCTCACGTCCAGTCGGCCAGGAAATCCCACTGCCTCTGCCTCCAAAGTATAGCCAAGATCCAACCACTTCTCACCACCTCCACTCCCATGGTAATCACATCTGAAAGTTTCCATTACTCATTGGTGTCCCGTGCCCATCCTTATACCCCCACCCCCGCCCCCGCAGTCTAATCTCAACAGAGCAGCCAGGAGAATCCTTTTAAAATGCAAAAGCCATCTCAGCCTCTGCTTCAAACCCGAAACCCTCCAATGGCTCCTCATCACACCCAGAGCAAAACCTGAAGACCCAACAGGCAGGGTTCTTACACCAGCTGTATCCACACCTGGGAACCTGTTAGAAATGCACGTTCTCAGGCCCTGCCCCAGACCCACCGAGTCCTGGGCTCCGGGGGGTTGGGGAGCAGCAGCCTATTAGTAAAGCTGTCCAGGTGACTCAGATGTCTATGCAAGTTTGAGACCTACTGGTCTACCAGTGACCTACTTCTTCCGGCCTCCCTGACTTCATCATCTCCCCTCCCGGATCAAGGACTCCCTTCTGGCCCAACAGGCCTCCTAGTTGACCCCCAACCCCTGCAGACACACCCCTGCCCTAGGGCCTTTGTCCCGGCTGTCTCCTCTGCTCACTCCCTCCCCCTACCCCCCTTAAGTCTAGGCTCAATGTCATCTTCTCAGCTGGGCCTTCCCTTCCCACCCTACTGATGACGTCCACTCTCATCCTCATGAGAGCACGGGTTACCTCCTGATGCTTCATATGGTTCACTTACTGACGATGCTGCTTGCTGGTGGCTGACTTCTCCCTCTAGAACTTTTCCCAGCTCCACTGGATAGAGACTCGCCTCGTGTGTTCACTGATCATCCTGAATAGGAGTCAAGGTGCTGGGCTCAGCATGTGTTTGTTGAGTAACGCATGAATGAAAGCAAGAATGAATGAAAGTCCACACAACCCCAAACAGCAAAAACTATCACTATGGACGTTGTACTTTGTTCTGACCTCTTTCCAAACATTAGCTCTACTTCTCTCAAGCGCCCTGTAGGCAGGCAACGTATGCCTACGTCAGAGAGGTGAAGTGTTTTGCAAAAAGTTCCCCAGCTTGAGGGGTTGGTGCTGGGTGTCTCTCTGATTCTGAAGCTTCTGCTCTTTCCCTGATACCAGGCAGCTACTCCCAAATGCCCTCTGCCCATCCCCCTAAAAGGTCACTGCAGCCCCCAGCCTCATGACACTGCATACGGAAAAAATGACACAGCCCCCCCCGCCCCCCGCCATGTGATCTGTGCATCAGAGCCTGAAGGAGGGAGCATCTGGCCCTCTCAGGTCTGCCAGTGGTGAGGAGGGACCTGGAGAGTGGGGTGGGCTGGAGTGGGGGCCGGCGGCCTTCCTGCTTTCTCTAGATTCTCCCGCAGCCTTTCAGAGAATGTGCCCCTTCACCCAGTCGCTAAGCAACCGCCTTCTGCAGTGGGTGGGAACCGATCCGTTCAGGATACGTTAGGAAACCCTTACTGAAAATAATTACACCCTCCTCGGAGCACGACGTGTCAAAACACGCTTGGAGGATCCTCAGTTCAGGCAGAGCCCAAAGGCCAGCCCCGTCCCTCACCCCCTCCCTCCCACTCGCTCTTTTCTGCCTGGTGCACAGACCTCCCTCCTTCTACCATTGGCAGAGCTGGGCGGGGGCGGGGGCGGGGAATGGGAGGGTGGGGGAGCACCAGAAAAATCCACATCCCGTCTCTCTTTGATAAAGTTGATTTATGTATTTATTTAAGTTATCTCTACACCCAACGTGGGGGTCAAATTCACAACCCCAAGATCAAGAGTCACGTGCTCTACCGACTGAGCCAGCCGGGCGTCCCCGGGCTATAACACACCCCATTTCTTTTATAAACCACACTACTTAGCTGTCACTGGGCTCAGAGGATGGGCATCAAGTTTCCAGAAGGGTTGAAATCGGGGCTGCCCTGGGAAACCCAAGCAGATGTAGCTGTGGGACCTGATACACAGTCCTCTGTGGCAGGGTCAGGCAGACCCACGCTCCAATCCCGGCATGACCTTGAGCCAGTCATTTGACCTCTCTGTGTCTCAGTTCCCACCTCCATAAAATGGTCATAACAGCTCTGCAGGGTTTTGATCGTTCTCTGCCATTGAACCGACCGGTCTTACTCTGGTGTGACAGAACCAGGCACGTGGTAGGGGCTTCCTGGAGGTGCTTGACTCCCTCATGGGACGAATGTGGCTTCACAGTGAACGATCACACACAGAGCACGGCTTGATAGCGAAGAAATTTGGAAGAGGAGACAGATTGGGATGGGCTGGGATAATCAGGGACAGCCGGCTTATAAGATGAGGATGATTTGTAAAGTCAGAGGCCCAGGCAGGGAGCAAGCCAGGGTGCATCAGGCTGGAGGGTGAAAGAAACACTCAGCCACATCCAGGGGCATCTCCTTCACTTACTCGGCCTCTCCATCATCACCGTTCAGCCTCCCTGGGATGGCAGTCGTCTGTGTGGTTGTCTGTCCTCTCACTGCCCACCTACAGCAGACACCCGGTAGTAGTTGTTGTCTGAGCTGGGGCCAAGGGCAGAAGCATCCGGGCACATCTAGGGTGAGTGGGGTTTGCTTGGCAGAGAGAGGGGACTGGCCACCGTGCTGGGAAGGGGAACTCAGAGAGTGAGGCAGAGGCCTGCCCCAGCTGTGGGGGTCGGCAAGAAACTCAGGCTGAGTGGGAAAGGTGGGGTGGAAGGGCTCAGGGCTGAAGAGCCAGGACCCCACTCAGGGGCTTTATCCTGCCGGCTCTGGGGTGGGAGGCAGGGGCCCTGTGGATTCTGCATTTCTGGAAGATAGAACCCAGTAGGGAGTTGTGTCCCTGCGAGGACCACACCCCAGGACAACAGCTGTGTCGCTGCCCAGTGTGAGTGGCCATGAGTGGCTCAGAGGGAACAGAAAGATTGAGGCCCTGCCTCATCCCTGCCCATGACCCACCACCTTACTTCGGCTTCCGGCTCTTTCTTCCCGACACCTACACAAGTACCTACGGCTGACAGCTTGGCCGGCTTTCTCAAGGTTGGATCTTTTTAATTTTAGTTTTTCTTTGTGAATTTTTAGAATATCAAATAATACATGTTTGCTGGAAAATACTGAAGCAACACAAAAGTATGTAAATAAGAGATGCATGTCTACCCCGACCCCAGAGACCTGCTTCTTAAATTCCACTCCCCAGGAGCTAAGAGTTCTCTCCCCACATCCCCCCTCCCTGCCCCCCAACAATCACAGTGTTTTATTCTTTATTATTGTTCAGTTTTTCAGCTTTGATTCGTCTCATTTCCACACATTTGGACTCACCTCACACATATGTCTCCATGACTTGCTTTTTCACTCAAAGCACAATATCGTGGAAATTGCTGGAAGCCAGGGTCATGCCTGACATTCGCAGCGTGTGGTGGTCTGGTTAATTGCATCGATGGGCATTTGGGTTGTCGCTCATGTCTTGCTAACTCAGACAAAGCTGCACGGACATCTTTCCAAACCCTCCTGCCAAGCTTGTGCCAGTGCTTTGGGGCGCTGTCTTCCCAGACGTGGAATCGCTGGGTTGAAAATGGGGTGAGTTTAAGCTCTGGAGAGCTGTTGCTCAATTAACCTGGCAAAAGGTGGCAACTGTTTCCTTTCAAGCTGCGAATGCTGGCTGTCTTCTCCCATCCCGCACAGCGCTGGGTGGTAGTGGTCTTTTCTTCTCCCGAACCGATAAGGGAAAAATACCATCTCATTGGGGCCGTTTTGTGTTTCTTCTTTTCGTGCGTTTATGGGCCATTTTATTTGGAGTGGGGGAGGATTTCTTCTCCCCATCTTTTGCTTATATTTCTGTTGGGGTCTCTTTTTTTCTCATCTATAGATTCAGGATGCAAATTCTTTATATTTTAACTTATGGTGTCAATATAAATTTTCTTCTGCTGTGTCATTTGTCTTCAAACTTTGTTTATGATGTCCTTTACCTGTCTCTCAGTGTTTAATTATCCAAAGGATTCCTTTCTGCTCTCTGGGGGTCCCGCACCTCTCCAGTCATACCCCTTGGGGTAAAAATGATGAGGACTCAGCCCTTATTGGCCTAAGAGCCTGGGCTGAAGGAGCTCTGGCTCTGGTGGACAGACCCATGGACCACAGCACAAGTCTGCTGGAGATGCCAGTGTTATCTCCTGGGCCTCTGGAGGGCACCTCCGGGAAATGGGTCAGCAGCCTTGGCCTCTGGAGCACAGCCTCCCCATCTCGAGGCCAGTCCCACTCAGGAGGAATGACCACAGCCCTTTTTCTGTTAAATGTTTGGGGTTCTTTCTGTTAGAAACCCATTATACCTAAGCCGTTACAGGTATTGTATACTAAAAATACTGTATGCTAAAAATCATAAGCACCACAGAAGTGAACCGCACGGAAAGTGCCAGCCACATGGAGCTTCGCATAGGCCTGGCGTCTCTAGAGAGCTACGCAGAGTTTCTGTCTCCTCTTGCGGGTCTGTCCTCAGCAGTTCTGAGCAAGCGTCCACACCAGCTTGATTTTCCGGTGTCGCGCCGTTGCACTATGTACAAGAGTTCCCAACAACCTGCGAGCCTCACGCTTCTCTGTGGTTGGGCTCCCGTTCCCAGGTCCTATTGTTCTGGGTTTCCCCCCCACCTCTTTAAAAAAAAAAAAAACCGGGCGCCTGGGTGGCTCAGTGGGTTAAAGCCTCTGCTTTCGGCTCAGGTCATGATCCCAGGGTCCTGGGATCGAGCCCCGCATCAGGCTCTCTGCTCAGCAGGGAGCCTGCTTCCTCCTCTCTCTCTGCCTGCCTCTCTGCCTATTGTGATCTCTGTCTGTCAAAAAACAAAACAAAACAAAAAAACCTTCCTTATCATGAAATAGGCAGAGATAAAAGTGTGTTAAAGACAAATGTACCGCTGAATAGAGGATTATCAAGGAAATGCCCACAGCCAGCACACAGATCGTGGGGATGTTTCCACCCTTCCCCCACCCCCTATCCTGGGCCCCTTCTAGTCCCAACCTCCTCCTGGCCGCCCCCTCCAGAGGTGACTGCCATCCTGACTTCAAAAGCGATGGCTTCTTTGCTTTTCTTGGCATTTGTCCCACCATGGTTCGGTTTTGCCTGTTTGTCTCTTTCTTTGACTCCCTGGGTCAGGCTCGCTGGGCAAAGGCAAGGCCTTGTGTCTCTTATGCCTAAGCCTAATCCTAACCCTAACCCCTGCCCCACCCTCCCAAGCGCTCTGCTCTGCGGGGCTCAACCTTCACCCCACGGAGAGAGCTCCCCGGCCTCCAGGCCCATCACCCAGGGGAGGGAACTCCTTCTCTGCTCTTCCCCGAGCAGTACCGCCTTGGCGGCCGCGTCTTCCCTATACAGTGAGTTCTCAGGAGGACCGAAGGTGTTAGAGGTCGGCAAGCGTTTGGCCCAGTTTCTGGCATTTAGTAAGCAGGACACAAACGTGGGCTTTTATTCTTGAAACTTCCCACCTCCCTGACTTGGCTACTCCTACCCCGAGCCCTTGCCGGCCGTCTTTTTTCCTTCCCTGGCACGGGCCGGTACGAAGGCCTGGGCTTTTATGACTCCCTCTGTCCGGTGACTTTCTCCTCCGAGGCTCTCTGCTCACGCTCTCTTCTACTTTCTGAAAGGCAAACAGATCTCCGCTACGTATCGGCCAACTACTCCACGCAGGCTCTTTCTACGCGTTATCTGCCACTCTTAACGTTAAACAGAAGTAGGCTGCAGCTCTCTTTTACAGATGAGCAAACCGAGGCTCCCAGAGGTGAAGGGATTTTGGCCAAGGTCATGGAGTTGGGAGGGACAGAGCTGGGAGTCAAATCAAAGAGGGAGGATTCATCCAGCACTGCTGAAAGCCCATGAGGCAGCAAACCGCTGACCGCGGGTCCTAAGGGCTCCAGAAGGCCCTTGTCCATCCTAGCCCTTCCGGGATGTCAGGCACTAGACAACACCCAGAGTGCACATCATCCTGGGTCCTCAGCCCTCTCTAGGCCTGGGCCTACCCCAAGGCAGGTGCACCTATCCGACCCAGGTGCTTGAGCAGAGGAGAGAGAGCAGGCAGGCAGCTAACCTTGGCTGAGCTCCTTGTGTGTGTGCTGGACCCTATGGGAGGTGTCTTGGAAACATTTGTTTTACTTGTTTTTCACAACTCTGAGATAGGTGATAGCTAACCCATCTTGCATAAAAGAGGCTCAGGGAGGTTAAGCAACATGCCTAAGGTTACACAGCACTGGGGTTCATTCCAAGTGCATTTGAGTCTGGGCTTTCCTTTGACAACTAACTTATCGCCCTAAGGTGGGCAGACTTCTGGGGTCAGCTGTGGGTGGTCCTGAGCGAATGACTAAGTTAAGACCCATACTCTTGTAAATAGAAGGTGCCATCCCTGACTCATGGAAATGGACATTTTTTGTTGTTGTTGTTTATTTATTTGACAGACAGAGACCACAAGTAGGCAGGGAGGCAGGTGAGGGGGTGGGAGGGAAGCAGGCTCCCTGCTGAGCAGAGAGCCCGATGTTGGGCTCAATCCCAGGACCCTGGGATCATGACCTGAGCCGAAGGCAAAGGCTTTAACCCACTGAGCTACCCAGGCACCCCAGAAATGGACATTTTGGGGACTTAAGAGATGGGAATTGCATTGATACCCTAGATCAGTTTGGGGAGTACTGTCATCTTAACAATAGTAAGCCTTTTTCTGTTTTGGGTTTTTTTTGTTTTTTTTTTTTTTTAAGATTTTTTATTTTTGATACGCCCTATGTGGGGCTCGAACTCACAACCCTAAGATCAAGAGTCACACACACTGTCAACCAAGCCAGCCAGCCCCCAAGCCTGTCAATCCATGAGCATGGGATGTCTTTCCATTTATTCCACACCTTAAACTTTCTTTCAACAGTATTTTGTAGTTCTCAAATTACAAGGCCTACATTTGTTCCATCAAATTTATTCCTGTTTTACTCTTTTCGATGTTACTGTAAATGGAATTGCTTTCTTAATTTCATTTCGGATTGTTTGTTGCTAGTGCACAGAAATTAAGTGGATTTTTGCATATTGATTTTGTATCCTGCAAACTCGCTGAATTGTTTACCAGTTCAAATAGCTTTTTGATGGATTCTGTACGATTTTCTATGTACAAGATCATGTCTTCTGCAGACAGAGGGAGTTGTATTTCTTCCTTCCATGTCTTTTCTTGCCTAATCACTCTGGCTGGAATGTCCAGCCCAAGGTTGAACAGAAGGCATGGTGGCAGCGGTCCCTGTCTTGTTCCTGATCTTAGGGGGAAAGCCTTCGACATTTCACTGTGAAGCACCATGTCCATGGTGGGCTTCTCATAGAAATCTTTAATTAGGTTGAGGAAGTTCCCATCCATTCCTTGTTTGTTGAGTGTGTGTATGACAGGAAGTTTTAAGATACAGTATCACAGGGCCGCCTGGGTGGCTCAGTGGGTTAAAGCCTAGGCTCAGGTCATGATCCCAGGGTCCTGGGATTGAGTCCCCGCATCGGGCTCTCTGTCTGTCAAATAAATAAACAAAATCTAAAAAAAAAAAAAAAAAAGATACAGTATCATAAGAATGGCTCAGAAATGACAAGAGGACCAGCTCCCACCAGGGCTGACTTGTTCGCTACCTGGGGAACTCAGGGCCACCTGCCCCACCCTTTGTCTCCCCTGACCCCCACCCAGGAGGGAAGTTGTCTGGGTCCTCAGATTCTACTCAAGTCTCAGGATAGGAGGGCTCTGTCTGCATGAATGTACCCCCTGCCAAGACAGAAAACATCACAGCGCTGAGGCTCTCTGGGCTCAGACAGGGTTTTCTTCCTGCCTTGTGATTGGACACAAGCCGAAACCCCGTTCTCCCGCTTCCCTGGTCCCCAGAAGAGGCCCCATTCTTCTGGGGCAACTCATGCGCCCCACCCGCTCTGCTGTCACGCCTGGGCTCCTGGGGCCTAATGAAGATAATGAGACCAAGGAGGTATTTACAGCGCGTCTTCCTGGAGGAACCTCATGGCTTCCCAGCCATGACCTCAGTGCTCACGGGAACAGCCTTGGGGGCACCAGGCAGGTGCTGACTCGCAGGGGGAGGAAACTGAGGCCCAGGAGGGAGAGGATTCACCCAAAGATGCTGCCCTGAGGGTTCTGGGGAAAGAGAAGCCTTCCTGCTCCTCCTCCACGGAACCCATGGGAGTCAGAACGAAGATGTATTTAGGCCCATTTACTCCTAGTGTGAATCTGGGTGCATCTGATTAGGGTTAGGGGAGGCGGGCATCTGGTTTCCAGCCCCCCTGCCCGCATGCCCCTCCCTGTCTTCAGGTACATTCATGGGACCTGCAGGCCAGCACCCGCCTGTCTGGGCATCATGGAGGAAGTCAAGGCCAAGGCTTTGCCCTCATCCCTCAGGGAGTCCGAGGGGCAGAGCGAACCAGCAAGGCCAGACTGGGGACAGAGGTGGAGGGTGGGGGGTTGTGCCCAGAGCTCGCTGGAGCAGCTGAATTGAAGCCCTTAGGGGCCTCGATCTGGGGCTTTGAAGGGCGGGTCCTGGTGCCCACTCAGCAGGTCGCGAATGGGCAAAGTGGTCTTTGTCCAGGGCTGCTGCTCCCCAGCCCCTGCCAATGGCCCTGTTCAGGGTTAGGGGAGAGGCCTAGACAGTCCCCTCTTCATATCCAGGGCCACCCTCCACCAGCTCAGGGCGGCTTTGGCATTGGGGGCTGGTAGGCCCCAGGAAGGCCCCGTGTCTCTTTAGCAGTGCTCGGCCGGCCTCCGAGCCAGGGGCTGAGCCCACCCTTCAAACCCTGCGCAGATCCACAGCTCAGGGGCCCCGGGTCCCTGCCAGCCGGGCCGGCTCTTGGGCAGCGAGGCCTCTTGCTCCCTGGGGCCCTGACCTGGCTCATCCCCACTCCGCACCTGAGCTCAGGCTTCGGGGGCTCCCGGCCCCGGAAGAAGGTTTCATCCACCGAGCCCCCTGCCCCCCGCCATGCTCTCCGAGCATCATCTCAGTCAACACCACAGAAGTCTTCTGAGGTGGACGCCTTCATCAGAGCCTGTTACAGATGGGAAAGAGATCTAGGGAGGGCACATGCCTGCCCAAGGTCACAGTCCTGGTAAGTGACAGAGCAGGAAGCTGCTCCCTCGGCACGTTTGCTGTGTCCCAAGACCATCCCCCCAGCACCCTCCTTCACCCCCTCACTTCCTGGCCCAGCGGAGGGGAGCCAGCATGGTTGCAGCTGGCCAGGAGCTTTGAGGCTGGGGTCCTCTGCTGTGGGAGCTGACACCCCTTTTGTGGCCCCACCATCAAATTCTTCTCCTTACTCCTCAGGTCGTGGGGTGGGGCACAGCTCCAGCCGTGGTGGTGGTAGTGGGGGGCTACGCGGGAGGGAAACCCCACCTGCCCAGGAGATGGTGCTCCGCGTGCACGTTGGCGCCAGCCCCTGGGGTGGGGTCCTTGGGAAGGGACTGCGGCAGGGGAACCCCCTACCCCCACCTGCCACCAGGCCCCAGCCTGCAGAGGGCCCAGCCTGGCCTGGAGGGGAGCCGAGGCCCAGGGGACAGCAGGGGAAGTGAGCCAGGAGGCCGGGGGGGGGGGGGGGGCGCTGGGAGCACCTGCTGCTGAGCCCTTGAGCCCTTGTGGGCCCTGACAGGCCTTGGACCAGCCCTTCCCTCTCAGGGTTGCAGCCACAGCTGCAAAGCACGACCTTCCCTTGAGTACGCCCAGCCCGGGTCCCCCCACTCCGCCTCCTGGGACGTCCCTGACCCGAGCCTCCATCTTGGCTGCAGGTGTGTGTGTGTGTGTGAGCGTGTGTGAGCATGTGTGGCGTGTGTGGCGTGTGTGTGGGTGTGTGTGTGTGAGTGTGCGTGTGTGTGCGCGTGTGCCGAGGATGTCTAGGAGCTTGGGAGTGAACACAGCTGTCTCCAAAAGCCTCGAAACCAAGCCCAGCCAGCTTGCCCCTTCCTGGAGTTGCTGAGGGTGAAAGCCCGCCCCCCAGTCAGCACCCAGGAGTGACCAGCGCCATGTGCCGTGGACATGGGGGCGTGTCAGACAGGAGGGCGGGCAGAGCCCACCCGACCGCTCCGGCTCTAAATTGTCACCCCCAGCCCCTTGAGCAGCTTCCCCAGGGGAAGGGGTCGGGGCCTGGAGAAGAACATGGAAAGCTACCCCCCTCCCCCCTGCTCATCCCAGCTCCAAATATATAAGGTCTCGGGGGGCGCCTTGCTGTGGTCTGGCCCGAAGTTCGATGACCTGCAGGCCCTCAGGATGACACCTCGCCCCCATCCCCTGGTCCTGGGCGGCTCTGCTCTCCAAACCCCCTGAATTTCTGAGGGCCCCGCAGGTCTGGAGTCATCCTTCCGGCTTCTGGGGAGATGGCTTCAGAAGCCCGAGTCCTGGCCTGTCCCTGTTCCAGTCGTTTTCCCACGTGTGCATGGATGCTTTATCCCCATCAGAAAGACCCAGGTGTGGAAGCGGCCTTCTCCTCTTCTCTGCTCCCCCCCAAACGCCCGCCTCCCTCACTGACAGCTGTTCCTCTTCTGGGCCAGCTGCGTGGGGCCGAGTCCCACCACTGTGGAAAGATGGGGCACAGCTCTGGACTGAGCCCCTGTGGCCCCCTGGTGACCTTCTCATAGCCTCGGTTTCCCTTCTGGAAGCTGTGGCTGGCCTGTCTGGGTCAGGGTTGGGGGAAGACGGATGACTTTATGGCAACAGTGAGCTGCTCTGTGCCAAGCAGCCAGGGGCTCAAACTACGCAGGTCCTGACCCTTCCCTGCTCTCCATTCCCCATGGGCCCTGGTGGCCTTCAGTGTCCAGCGGCACCTGCCTTCACGAGGGCCCCTTCGAACCTGAGGACAGTTCCACGGTAGGGCCACACGCCCTCACCTGTGCCAAGCCACACCCCTGCTCAGAACCCTAGGGTAGATCTGTCACCTGTACCGGTCTAGCACCAGACTCTGACTTCCTTCCCCTCCTCCCCAGACTGTCCCCAAGACACCCCCACCCCCGAGGGGAAGACAGCCCTTGCCCTTCCCCCCTCTCTATCATTGTGCACCGAGTGCGCCCACCCCCCGCCGTGGAGGCCCACCAGGCTCCTGACTTCTCTTTCAAGTGGAGGGGACAGGAAGATGGAGGGGACCTGAAGGCCAGAAGAAGAGGCAAGCCCCCTCCCGCCTGCTCCAGTGTCCAGGTCAAGGCGAGTAAGTTCCCGGAAACATGAGCTCAGCTGCCACAGCACTGGGAGGGGCGGGGACTGTGGTGGACACGACCCATGACCTCACCTCTTCTGGCTCCGGGGTGCAGCCCTGCCCACTCTGGAGAATTCCATGACTCAGGTGAGAGGGGTGGGGCCTTGCCAAAGTTTCAGAGTCAAGGTCACACCGCCCTGCCCTCTATCGTCCCTGCTGCGTCTATAGGAGGAACGTAATAGGACCACTTGGCTGAGGGAGCAGCCTTGTCAGGAGGACAAAGAAGGGAAGCCAGGAGGGGCCCAGAGGGGATTTTGGGCAGTTTGGGGCCCTGGGGAGTCGGAAGGCACAAGCTCCTACCTGATTCAGCCTGCAGGATGGGGAGCCTAGGGAGTAGCTCAGGAAGGCAGGGGGTGGGGAGTAGGCCCTGGGCCTCAAGGGCTTCCTTAGCAGATGGGAGGCAAGGCTTAGGGCAGTCAAGTACATTTGCATGGGTTGTGCACTGCTTAACTCCAGGGGGCACCCCACACACAGACTTTGATGTGATGATGGCTCCATTCTCTCTTTTCCACACGCACACTCATGCACGTGCATACACACATACACACACACACACACCATTCACATGGCACCTGGAGAGTGACTTCCCATCAGTATCCTTATGTGCACATATTTCTTCTGCCCCGTTTCAAGATGGCAGCGGTGAAGTAAAGGTATGACTGTGGAATGGACTCCATTAATGAGAGCAACAGGTTTAGAAAGGAAGAATGAATTGCCTTTCCTCTGAAACCCCTTTTCCAGGCCTGCTCCACGTTCCCACAGTCAAAATTACCATCACAATCTTCACTAGAACCTACTAGGGCCAGGCTTGGGGCCTCTGGCCTCCTTTGGCCCAGGCCTTGGCTGAGCAGAGCCACTTTCCAACCCCAGGACTTGTCTCTTGCCTTTGCACCAGCAGGGCCCTTCCTCATGGTGTCACCTGCCCAGACTTAGAGGCACAGCCAAATGTGACCTCGCATGGGGCAGCTACCCTGCGCCTTGAAAGGTCTGATGCCAGCCATCTCCTCTACCCCACCTGAAACTGCAGTCTCTCTCTTCCCCCAGCTCCTTCCCCTAAACTGGGGACACAGAGCCCTTGTACCCCAGTACTGTCTCCCCTCCCCTGCACCGCCTCTGATTCTGAGTGTGTAGATAGCAGCTGGTAGCCGTTCTGCAGCGGAGGATGGAAATGTCCTCCAGCGTGTCCCTGGGATCTGGTGCTGCCCCCACCGAGAACCCCACTGGACGGGTAGACCGTCCCCAGTCAACAAATTCATGAGAAAGATACACAAGGGAAGGAACAAGCGTGTCAGAGAAACAAAGCAGCAGAGCAACTGGCTGGAGGGTCAAGTGGGAGGAGCCTCTTCAGGCAGGGTGGGCCAGGGAGGAGGCGGCCGTCAGAGGAACGGGATGGAGAGCGGCCCCGCGGGGGACTCAGAGAGGCCGCTCGGAGGTGCTGGTGCCCGCTCTGCGTTTGACGGTAGTTCCAGGGAAAGAGGGGTCCAGCTCCCCAGGTCGGAGCTGGAGGATAGTGGGGCTCTGTCCTGAGTGGTGAGTGTTGGTGAGTGTGAGCATGTGTGGATGTGTGTGTGGGAGCAGGGACACTGCCTGGGGTGCCCAACAGGAGAAGGAAGCAAGTAAAGGGAGTTAAAGGTGAAGGGGTTGCAGTGGGACCACAGTGGGAACCAACTCCTTCATAGGTGAAGGTCCGAACCCCCAGTGCCACAGAACAGGACTGTATTGACCCTTGGGCAGTGCAGGGTCGGGGGCCCTGACTCCCATGAGCTGAAAATCTGATGGACTGATTGATTTTAGAGAGAGCGAGAGCACGAGCAGGTGGGGGTGGGCAGAGCGGAAGCCGACGCAGGGCTCGATCTCACGACTGGAGCTGAAACCGCGAGTTGCACGCCTAACTGACTGTGCCACCCAAGCGCCCCGAAAACCTGCCTGTGGCTTTTGACACCTCCCCACCTAGAGACCTAACTACTTCATAGCGTCCTGTTGCTGGAAGCCTTACGGAGAACAGAAGCAGTCCACTAGCACATGGTTTGTGTGTTCTCTGTATTACACACTGTGTTCTCACCATGAAATAGGTGGAGAAAAGAAACGTTAAGAAAATTCTAAGGAAGAGAAAACACTTACAGCACTGCTCTGTGGAGAATCCGTGTTTAGGTAGACCCGGGAGGGTCAAATCTGTGTTGTTCAAACTGTATTTGGAGATAGGGTTTTTGAAGAAGTAATTAAGGTAAGATTAGGGAGGGCCCGAAGCCAGTATAAGGAGTCCTTAGAAGAAGGGATTAGGGCACAGACCGGAGCACACACAGAGTGGAGACCATGTGAGGGAGGACATGGGGAGAAGACCACCATCCGCAAGCCAAGGAAAGAGGGCTCTGGAGAAACCAGTCCTGTGGACACCTTGACCTTGGAATTCCAGCCCCCAGACTGTGAGAAAGTAAATGTCTGTGGCTTAAACCCCCTAGTCTGTGGTATTTATTACGGCAGCTGGAGCACACCAACACATCTGGGTTCAAAGTTGGGGCAGGAGAAGGGGCACGTAAGTGTTGGGGGGTGGGGTGCATGGCCCTGATTTCCCATCTGGCTGTGCTTCCCACCCCCCATCCTAGGCGGGGAGGCCTCCCGCGCTGCCCCCATCAGGCCTTGGCACTGAGGCTCAGCCATATTCCCCCACCAATTCCTGAAGGAAGGCTCAGCTCCTTTGCAACGCACCGTGAACCGGGGAACCGGCTCTTTCAGAAACACCCCCAGCCCACACTCATCCCAGGATACTGGGGCAGCAATGGCCTCCACCCAAGATGCCCAGACATGTGTGTGCACGCGAATACACACACACACACACACACACACACACACACACACACACACACGCACATGCACGCCAATATGTCATCTATTAAAATTCCAGTTTTACGAACTTGTTTTAAAATTGCCCAAAGGACATGGAAAATAGCCGTGCTTTGAAGATGTGTGCATTTTGGAATGGCTGCCTCAGCTGACATCTGGTTTCCCGGTCCCTGGACTGAGGGGGAAGGCTGGGTCTGGGCTTCCTGCTCTCTGGCGGGTGGGGGGCGGGGGGCGGGCTTGTGTAAAGGTGTCTGCACCCACCCAGCTGCCCCTCACTCTGCCAGCACCCGCTCCAGCCAGGGCTCATGCTGACGTGGGGCTGGAGGGGGGCAGATGGCACCTGGACTTAGGCCTGGGAGGGCCTGGAGGGGCCAGGCCTCGTGCAGCCAGGGGCTGGAGCCCTTGTGTGGGACTCTCCTTCCAGGCTGTCCTCCACCCCTACGCCCTGGAGAGCACTGCTCGTTGGCTGGCCTTGGTAAAGAAACACCTTTCCCAGCCCCCATCCCCCCGACATCCCTTTACCCCCAGTCCCCCACCAGCCACTCCCTCCCCAGCACGTGCCTTCTGAGGCCAGCTCTCCCCACACTCTGTGGGCAGCAGAGGCGCAGCGAGCGGGCACAGACGCAGAGTCTGGAACGAGAGCCGGCAGTCTGGCCCACCTGGAGGCCGGGAGGAAGATGCCATTTGGCAGGGGCACTGCCCCCCGCTTCCCCCCGCCAACTCCCTGGAGGACCTCCTGGGGTGGCAGGGCTGTGGTTGGGCCATGGAAGCCCAGGAAGGGAGAACACGGGGCTGGTCTGGTCTGGAATGCCTTCCTGGAGGAGGCTGGATTTAAACTGGGTCAACTGGGCAAGGCCTCATCAGGGGCAGCCAGGACCCATGCTCAGCCTTGGCCACGTGCCGAGCTCCTTCCACTCCCTCTACCCCCCACCCATGAGACAGACAGCCCCTGACAAGGTCCTGCCATGCCAGGCTCTGGGCAGAGCTTTCCGGGGCTTAGGGGCTCCCCTGCCCCTCCCCCATCTCTTCAACCCTCTCTCTGGGGAAATTCCTTCCATGCCACTGTCATCTACGTGAATTCAGGTCAGAACCAACATTGCCGGCAGCCTGCTGGGGGCACCTGCCTCCACTAAGCCCCCTACCATCCATGAAGCCCCCATGCCCTGGGCACTTCTTGTCTTTCATCTCCAATGTCTCCCTAGCCCTGGTCCCCACAGGCTGATCCTCCCATTCCAGACCCCGGACCAAGGCCCAGGGTGATCTTGCGACAGGCCTGTGCTGCAGAGACGTAAGCTAGGTAACCAGATTCTCTTCAGGGCAGCCAGGGGACCACAGTGGTCTCTGCTGCGGCAGCAGCGGCCCTCGTGGGAGCTGCATGGGTGGGTATCAGCTTTTGCCGGTGGGACCCCCAGGCCTCAGCCCCTGCCAGACACCCTTGGTCCCAGGTGCACGGCCTCACTTCTCCTGCCCTGCCCGAGGGCTTGCAGATGCCGGCATGGCCATGGATGGGCCCCTGGAGCTGCCTGGAAGAGCTTCTGTGTCTATTGAAGTAGGTGCCCTGACAGCGACTCTGGGGGCACCACTGTCGTCTAAGCAGCAGGGGCTGGGCTGCCTGGCCGAAAATGACTTCTGAGCCTGGTCTGGAAGGGGGACAGGAACTGGGGGGGGACACAAGGTGGGCAAGGCTAGTCCAGGCAGAGAGTGGGAGCAGAGACAACTGGATGAGTAAGGGACAGTCTTGGGGACTGAAGCTACAGTTGTCCACAGGGATCTCCCTTTCCAGCTCTGGCCCCCAGTGTACATAAAATCAATGGTCACCCCAGGCTCCTGCGGGACCATCAGTTCTAAAGCCCCCATGGCCTGGGGTGGGGCAGTGCTGAGGCCAACATGATTAAGGCTAGGAGTTCATGAGGCTCTGGGGGCCAAGCTAGACCCTCCCAGGCTAGGGGCTCCTTCACGTTATCCCCAGGAAAGTTCTTGGGTTCCCCAGCCAGGCCGGGTGGGCCCCCTCGGGAGCCAGGCTGGGCTGGGCTGGGGAAATTGTGCTATGGTGAGGACAGATGTTTCCAGTTTGAGGGCTGGGGTTGTCATAAACTGTTTGTTCCCCACCAAATCCTGTTTCCTATTAAGCGGACTCTGGGAGATGGGGAAGCCGCCATTCGTTCATGCAGCCTGTGTGTGGGATCCCGGACGAGGATGGGGCTGCGGATGTGTGAGGGACCCCTGCTCCATACCTCCTGTGCTTCCATAGGCCTTTGGCCTGGGAACTGTCCCTGGGGTTCTGACCCGTTTCACCCAACTGCTGGGTCAGGAGCCCTGGATGGGGGTTGTTGGGGGCAGCCTGGCTCCGGCCTTTCCCTCTGCCCTGATCATAGCTGATGTGTTGGTTACCTGTCTACTCCGCTTCCCACTCCCTTCTTCCTGTAGGAGCCTGATGTATATTCTGGTCTTCATTCTCGTCCACACAGCTGACGCAGCCTGGTGCCAGATCCCGATTAGTTTGCTGTGATGGTGGATTCCTCTCCTGGCACTGATGGTTTAGGGATGGGGGTGGGAAGCAGGCTCGGGCATGAAAATGTGAGGGGACTTCTGGGAAAGGAGCCCCACTCCCAGGCTGTGCCCTCAATGAGATCATGCCTTGATGCAACACCAGGAACTGGGCAACCCCCTTGTGACTATGAGGGGAGCCAGCCAGAGGGTGTCAAAAGCTACAGACAGGCAGAGTTGGTGTCCTCAAGATGGTGTTGGGTTGCTGTATTAGCTTTCTCCGGGACTTCCTATCATGTGAAATAATACTAGCTACTCCTTATTACTGCTTATCATGTTTTAGAAACTGTGCTAAATGCTGGTATCATTCAACAAATATTTCCTTTTTTTAATTAAAGATTTTATTTATTTATTTATTTGAGAGAGAGGAGAGAGAGAGAATGATAATGGGGAGGGGCAGAGGGAGAGGGACAAACAGACTCCCCACTGAGCAGGGAACCCCGTGTTGGGACTTGATCCCAGGACCCCGAGATCATGACCTGAGCCGAAGGCAGATGCTTAACTGACTGAGCCACCCAGGCGCCCCTCAAAAAATATCTCTTTTAAAATTTTATTTTAGTGGGGGAGAGAGAGAAAGCCAATGGTGTTGGGTGTGGGGAGGGACAGAGGGAGAGGAAGAGAATCTCAAGCAGACTCCTTGCCAAGCACAGAGCCCAATGTGGGGCTCGATCTCACAACCCTGACATCATGACCCGAGCCGAGATCAAGAGTTGGACGTTTAACCAACTGAGCCACCCAGGCACCCTCTTCAACAAATATTTCTTGAGGGCAGGTACTGTGTTAGGTGCGGGATGCAGACATGCAGAAATCAGACATAAGTCCCTGGCCTCGAATTTATATTGTCCGTGCTTTAAGTATTGCCTCACTTAAGACTCAGTAGCATGGGGTAAGATGACAGCGGCCACAGTTGGGCTCATGCGATGCACTCCTAAAGTGAAGGCTAAAGGCTTCACTGTCTAGGTTTCCCTGCAGCTGGGGCTCTGCCTGCGGCCAGCTTTCCCCAGGCAGAGCCGATCAGCGGCTGATACTTAGTGGGGAGGGAGCACGGTAGCAGGTGCACGGGCACTAGGGCAATGTGGTGGTGCTGGTGTCCTCTGGGGCAGCTGCGGGCAGTTAGTGACTGGCCTCCAGCTGCGTGGGTGGGTGCTGGTGCTGGGTGGGGCAGCAGCTAAGTTGTCTCAGTCGTGGGGAGCGGTTGGGGGTTTCTCCCGCCTGAGCAGTATCCAAAGTTAGTTTCCGGTCTACCCCAGAATTTGGTAGCTACCTAATGCCCAGAAATAAGTCCTTTTTTGCCTAAATTAGCTCGAGTAAATTATGTGATTGCTGTAAATAGCATCACGTTAAATGTGCCGTTGACTTTAGAGGAGGTGGCCGGTAGATGGTGAGAACCCACCTACGGTGGGTGAAAAGCCGGAGGCTCATTACCCACTGGGAGAGTATCAGGCCAGATGGGTTCCTCCCGTGCTTCGGAACAAGACCACGATCAGACGTCAGGCTGAGTGCGGGAGTGGGATGGGGCTTTGGGATTATCTTCTTTGAGGAGGGTGCATGGTGCTCTTGGTGCAGGGCAAGACTGTGTGGATGAGGGATGGGCAAAGGAAGGAATTAGGCAGAATCGTCCTGCCTCCCAGATGCAGGAGCAATGTTAGCTTCTAACCCATGAATCTAACACCCTCCACCTACTTAGGTTTTTCATTTCTGTCACTATTTTCTTTTTAGGTGGATCTGTGAGTACCTAATGAATTTCTGTGTATGTGTGTTTTAAATATTTGAGAGAGAGAGAGTGAGAGTGAGAGTGAGAGAGAGAGAGCGAGAGAGCACATGCAGGGAGGAGGGGGAGAGGGAGTGGGAGAATCTGGAGCAGACTCTCCGCTGAGAGCAGAGGGGAGCAGTGACCCCCCCTACCCACGCCCCTGAGACCAAGACCTGGGCTGAAAGCAAGAGTCAGATGCTTAACTGACTGAGCCACCCACGAGCCCCTGGATTTTTGTTTTTCAGGTTTTTTCTCCTAGGAGATTTTAAAAATTCTATTGTAGATGGTACATTTTTAACATTTCATTTTGTTTTTAAAAAATTTTATTTATTTGAGAGAGAGAGAGAAAGAAAGAACAAGTTGGGGGAGCGTCAGAGAGAGAGGGAGAAGCGGGCTCCCCACCAAGCGGGGCACCTGACGTGGGGCTCTATCCTAGGACCCCATGACTACGGGCCTGAGCCAAAGGCAGACGCTTAACCAACTGAGCCACCCAGGTGCCCCTCATTTTCGTTGTTGGCCTATAGAGATGCTAGTAATTTTTGTTTATGATCTGGTATCTGGAAACCTTGCCAAGTCTACTGGTTTATTGGTAGATTCTTTTAGATTATCTACATAATCATGTCATCTGCAAATAATGACAGTTTATTTTCTTTCCATCTAATCTTTTTTTTTTTTTTTTAAACATATTGCACTGGGCTAAGACCTCAGACACCTTTTTCCCCCAACATGCAATGAGGTTGAAAGAATTTTTACAGTGGGTGCCTGTATATCCACAACCTAGACTTTACCCAGTCTACCGTAGATGTATTATACCATACTCTATCCATCCATCAATCCATCCTTTTTTTCCACTTTTTGTGATGCATTTCAAAGTAGTTGCAGGCATCGGTACTTCTCCCCTAAATGCTATAGAGTGCATATCATTACCTAGTTGTTGTTGTTGTTTTTAAGATTTATTTCTTTATTTTAGAGAAAGAGAGCACATGAGCTCGAGTGGATAGAGGGGTGGAGGGGGAGGGAGAGCGAATCTCAAGCAGACACCTTGCTGAGCATGACACAGGGCTGGATCTCACGACCCTGAGATCATGACCTAAGCTGAAACCAAGAGTCGGACGCTCAACCGACTGAGCTATCCAGGTGCCCCTACCTAGTACTGTTTTGAATAGGTGTGTTCTTGGACATCTTTTTCTTGCTCCCAATCTTAGGAGGGAAGTTTTTGATATTTTAAGTAGGATGGGCTCACTCTAGATTTTTTGTGGCTATCTTTATCAGATGACACTTCCTTGTTTTTCTAGTTTGCTAAAAATTTGTATTATCCAATGACTTGAATTTTATAAAAAGTTTTGTTCACATCTATTATCATTTACTTCTCCACCTTCATTCTGTTAAATGTGAAGGACTGTGAGTTTTGTTTTTTTTTTTTTTTAAGGACTGTGAGTTTTGAATGATAATCCAATTTAATCATGAAGTATTTTTACATATTGCTTTTTATACCTTGCTGGTTTGTTTGCTTTTTTTTTTTTTTTTAGATCTTTTACATCTATTATGATGAGAGAAACTGTCATGCAATTTTCATTTCCTATACTGTTCTTGTCAGATTTTTTTATATAGAAAGATATACTGGGTCTCTTAAAATGAATTTGGCAGGGCGCCTGGGTGGCTCAGTTGGTTAAGCGACTGCCTTCAGCTCAGGTCATGATCTTGGAGTCCTGGGATCAAGTCCCACATCAGGCTCCCTGCTTGGCAGGGAGTCTGCTTCTCCCACTGACCTCTCTCCTCTCATGCTCTCTCTCTCTCTCTCTCTCTCAAATAAACGAATAAAATCTTAAAAAAAAAATGAATTTGGCAGTTTTCCATCATCTAGAAGAGTCTGGGTAAGATTGGCATTATTTTTCCCAAAGATGTTGGTTGAATTCGGGGCGCCTGGGTGGTTCAGTGGGTTAAAGCCTCTGCCTTCGGCTCAGGTCATGATCCCAGAGTCCTGGGATCGAGCCCCACATCTCTGCTCAGCGGGGAGCCTGCTTCCTCCTCTCTCTCTCTCTCTGCCTGCCTCTCTGCCTACTTGTGATCTCTGTCAAATAAATAAATAAATAAATCTTAAAAAAAAAAATGTTGGTTGAATTCACCAGCGATGTTATCTGGGCCTATGGATTATTTTGTGAGATTTTAAATCAGGGATTCAATTTAGGCAATAAATGTAGGATAATCCCAATTTTCAAGATTTTCTAATGTCAGGTTTGAAAAACCACTTAAAAAAAAGAAATTTGTTCATTTTATCCAAAGTTTAAAAACGGCTTGAGGCGAAACTGACATATGAAAACTGCACATAGGCAAGTGCACAACTTGATTAGCTCCAACATACGTGTGCACCCTGAAGCACCTCTACAGCCAAGGCTGTTCCGTCTGTTTTCCTCTGGGTTTTCATGTTACCCATTCTCTCAGTTGTGAATCTGCTCTTAAGTTCATCCACTGAATTATTAATTCTTGTTATATATTTTTCCCATTCTAGAATTTCCATTTGGTCCTCTTTTATAGTTTCTAATTCCCTGAAATTCTTGGCCACACTTTTTTCTTTTCGTTTTTAAGCAAAGAAAGCATAGTTGTTTCAAATTCTGTAAATGATATAGCTGGCGACAGTGGGAGTTTCTTTATTCTTGTTATTTTTCTGTGATGGTTTTAATTCATATTATCTGATCTTCTCACATACCTGGATTTTTTTTTTTAAGATTTTATTTATTTGAGAGTATGAGTGAGTGGGGGAGGGGCAGAGGGAGAGGGAGGAGTAGACTCCCCACGGAGCAGGGAGCCTGACCCAGGGCCCCATCCCAGTACCCTGGGATCATGACCTGAGCCGAAGGCAGATGCTTAACCGACTGAGCCTTCCAGGTGCCCCATGGATATTTCTGATTTTAATACTAGAAGTTTCCTTCCTGGCTCATAGATGGTGGTCTTTTTGTTAGGTCTTCACATGGTGGAGAGGGAGAGAGGTCACTCTCATGTCTCTTTTTGTAAGTGTACTAATCCCATCACGGTGGCTCCATCATCACAACCCCCTAACCCAAATGACCTCCCAAAGGCCCCCTCCTCCTAATACCATCACATGGGGAGTCAGGGCTCATTATATTAATTTGGGGGGGATATATACAGTCCATAACCTTCCGGAGAGAATATACATTTGCTAGCACTGGGACGCATTAGTAATTTGGTTTCACCTCAATTCACATTCAGGGAATGTGATTTAGAAGCCGGGCCACAGCATCCACGGAGAGTCTACTGATCAGAATGGAGAGTTAGGTACTCCAAACCAACCTGCCAGCAAAGAACTCAGAAACCTGGCCAAAAAGTTTTAAAATTTTGCTTGAAGTCCTGCCAGAGTCAACAGGATGGTGAGGTAGTACCCGATCAGTTGTGAGAAACTGCTTTTTTTCTGGGCGTCTGTGCTATTCCCATTGTCTAAGTAGCTGCCCCTTTAACTGCCTTAAAGTCAGGAGAGTGGGTAGTGGCTGCCATGTATGACCTGACCAACGGGGAGGGGTGGGGCAAAGCGGGAAGTTCCTGATGAATCTCCCTTGCTTTGTGTGAACCCCAAATGGATATACCCTGAGATTAAACTTTATGCCTTAGTAAAGTTCTTAAAAAAATACAAATGTATTAGGTGCTGTGAATTGTGTGCTAGAATCCACTCCTCAGCTCTTCATGTTCATAGGAAGCTTGGCTCTTTGTCAGAGAACAGAAACCCTGACCTCCTCGACTCTTGGAGGCAACATAGGACACTGGAATAACCCTGAATTTGGCGTCAGAAAGCCCAAGGATCAGTCCCGAATATCAAATGGCAGCTCCTGAAACTGCAGGCATAGTGCCTAGGAGGGAATTAAGAGACCCAAAGGGTTGACCTTGCAAACTCAAGCCTATAAAGTATCAGCAAGTACCACAACTCTAATTTATGGCTCTGGAAAGGAGCACAGAATGACTCAGTTATGCATTAAGATTTAATGCCTGAGGCCAAACACTGGCTCCCCAGAACCTAAAGGACAGGTGTTGCCTAAAGAATTTTAAGAGATCCTTGCCCTAGAAGCATCCCCCCTCCACTGAACATTTCTCTTCACCTTAGCAAGCTTGAGGAAGTTGCTAAGGGCTCTGATCGGTGCTGGTCCTATGTTCTTCCCTCTCCCCACCTTGCAGGTTTCCAGCTCCTGCGACTTCCTTCGGGAGCAGTGGACTTTCACTGGGACTTCACCCCAGGGACCTTCTCCGACTCTGTCCCTGAGATCTGCCATAGCCCTGCTTCTGCCTTCACTGCCGAACGAGGAGCACCCTGGGATGCCAAGGCTGCTGCTCACAGATCCCACACCGGCCTCCGCGGGGGGACTGCGGGCGCCAGAGTTACCGTTTTGCAGCTTTTTTGCACAGCGCCTTGAACTCCTGATAGGAACGGTGATACCGAAAGGGGCCCGTGCTTTCAAAAACAAATATCGCGGCAGAACCATTTGCTGGTGACAGAGTTACAGCGCAGTAACAGTTTCGTATCTTGGGGAAGATCAGACGTTAACTTCCATCCAAACACAAGATGGGCCTGTGCTGCCTCATTCTACACATTTTTACTTTGTGGAAGACACATTTCTAAGCAAATTAATGCGAGCACAATTCAAGTTTGTCAGTTAAATTTATTGTCACGTAATAAATCTTTCACAAAAACCAGGAGGAGACTCCCGGTGGGTCTCCCGAGCTGAGGCAGTGACGCAGTGGAGTCTGGAAGCGTGTGCCCACGTGCTGCCTGAGGCCGTGGCCGCGGCGGAGCTTTCAGGCCAGTGAGCACTTCCGCGGCTTGGTTCATTAAGGGGGCGGGGGAGCCTGCTGGAGAATGGGGCTTTGGAGGCACCTTGGTGAGCCAGGTGGCCTGGGGAGGGACCAGTGAGGTCTCCTCAGTCAAGGGCCCCATGGTTGCTGGGCCTCTCTGGCTTTTGGGGGACCCCATTTCCTCCCTCCCAAGAACTGACAGGCCTGCAGCCTAGTGATTATCCCATGGCACTGCCCAGGTCCAGGTCCTGACAGGTTCAGGCGCTGCACGCGACCCTTTTAACATTGTGTGTTTTGGTTTAAAGGAAAGGAAGCAAATCAAAATGCGCTGGAAACAAATTCAAGCTGTCTCTTGTCTCCCCATGTGGGGAACACGAAACGACGGCTACCTGAAATGATCGCCATTCAGACTGGGAGGACGGACATTTCCACCTTCAGACAGCCTTGCCCCCGGGGCTCCACTGAACAGGAGCTGTTGCCACGCCTCGTCTGTCTGCGGCCCTGTCCCTGTGATCTTACAGGAGCCACCCAGCCTCGTGTGACAGAAGAGGACTGCACAGCGCAAGACCCTAGGAGGCCGTGGACCATCTGCACTTGCCTCCTGCGTCCAGCCACCAGCGATGCCCCTTCGTCCGTCCGTCTGTCCGTCAGTCAGCCTCAGGGAGCTTCAGCTCCAGTGCCTGTCCTGATGATGAAGATGAAACCACCTGGTTGGCCCCCAAAAGCCCACCAAAGAGATGGAGCAGCCCAGGCTTTTCACGGGTAGAAGCCACACAGATGGGCATGACGTGCTGGTGTGTTCTTCACCTTTCCAGAGCTTGCTGTGACTGAAGATAGTTCTTCCTAGGCACTCTGAGATTGTGATGGACCAAAAGGATCCCGGCGTCCAGCCCAGGGACATAGGGAGAGGAGAGAAGCTAGTTCTCGACAGAGATCAGCAACAGCCACCTGACGTGGGGTGTTCAGTCTCACTTGGGATTACACGCTTTGTATGCAGAAAAGCAAATACTTTTCGTGTCTTTGAGAATGAGACGAGGCTCCTCATTCGGGCTGTGAGAGTGTGGTTGTGGACTTAGACCCTGACTCCACAGGCCCATCGCACTCTGCCCTTAGCGCCCGTGGCTCCGGCAGGCACGCTCTGCTCAGGGCAGCCCTGGCACGGTTTCCCTCAGAGAAGCTTCTTCCTCTGGTTCAGGGCCCAAAAGAGTTTAAACAAAGTCAGAAATGAAGAGAAAAACATGTTTTTAATCTCATGTGGAACACTGTATTAATCAAATTGGTCTCCTTTTCTTCTAATAGCCTGGTTGAAGAAAAAAGATTGCTTTCAAAATGAAGCTTTTCTTTTCCCAATGATTAATACAGAGTAGATTAACTTAATTTGTGCTAGACTCCAATTTAATTCAGCTACAGCTCAGAGGCCAAAGCCACAGTAAAGCTAATCTGGGCTTTATAAGAAGGAGCCACTTCTTTCTTTGAAAGATGCAGAGGATCTGATCTAAAGGCTCACATCCCACGGCCCGGGCATAGTGTCTGTTAAATCATGGGCCCTCTAGAAGGCAACCCCGCATACATATGACTTCATTTCCTTACTAATTCCTGTCTCGTCATCTTTTCAGATATTTCTCTATGTTGAAAAAACACTCACACACACACATGTACACACACACACACACGTGTGCATGTGTGCACACAATGGACCAAAACAAAAATCTTGAACATGCAAAGAAAAAAACAGTATGTACTGGTGAAGTGTTACATGCCTAAGGCATCGGGTTCCTGGAAAAGCTCTAGATTTTTGGTTTAGAAATAAAATTGCATGTGGAATAGCAGGTTTTTACATTTATTATTGTCGCATACCCCCCTCCCCCCTTTTTTGCACTACAATCTAAGCTGAGTGATCTCCTGCCAACTGTCACCAATTCTCCACATCCAAGTGTGTAAGGGAAGCACGCCTGTGTGATCCTCTCCGCTGGAAGGTACATTGGGCAATCTGTCTACTTCTGTTCCCCCAGGAAGAAAGTAACTAGAAGGGCTGCTTGGCTGCAGGGAGGTGAGGGTGGGAGATGGTGTCGGCCCTCAGTCAGAATCCATCGTGAAGAGCTGGATGTCCTGGGGGTTCCAGTAGAGGCCTACTGCTGAGTTGTAGACCAGAGACCACACATAAGGGATAAAAAACTCCTCGGGCTGCTCCTCTTCCACATATTTGAATTTCAATTCTGGAAATTTCTGCAACAAAAACAAGATGATTTTGTGATCTCACAGTTCTGTGCAAAAGCCCTGTTGAGGTGTGCGGGGAAGCCCACCTCCCTCACTGGCCACAGGGCCTGAGAGCTCTGGGGCTTCCCCGGTCGTTCGCAATGACTCCTGAGAAAACGTGAAGGACACGGAGGAAAGATGAATAAGCCCATCAGTGCCTGTCTGCTGAGTGGGGAGCAGGGACCCGAAGACGGGAAGGCAGGAGGACAGATGTCCGAGTGGAAATGGGCCCTGCATGGGTGACAGAAGCCTGGCTCCTCCTGAGAGACTTTGCCTTCAGGGCTGAGTCACCGTGAGGACGAGAGCTTTCCTTCACAGTTCCTCAGCCTTGACCGGCAGGGACAGGCCCGAGTCCCTCGCAGACGGGTGCTGGGGCGGCCCGCCGTGCGCGGCTGTGCCGGGGCCTCCTCCTCGGGACCCCGGGTGACGGCTGTGGCCTCGTGGCGGGAGGCTGGGTGATCCCTCACCGGGGCTCAGTGAAAGCTTCAGTCTGGCTCTGTGAGCACAGCCAGGCGACCCGCGCTCTGCCGGCCAGCCGGTGAGCGAGCACTGTGCCTGGAGCGCCTCCCCGGGATTTGGGTTTTTCAGTTTCTCATTTTTCTCCCACCAGGGCGGAGGAAGGGATTCTCACTCCAGCGGCCTGAGGAGCCGCCGGTCTCCTCAAGGCCCCTCTGGGCACCTTCCCTTGCCAAGGTGACCTGAGCAGGACTTGTGACAGTTGGGGCTAGGAGAAGGGCAGGCGACAGTGTCCTGAGAGGAGGGGAGTGGCGGAGGGCAGGCGGGGGCAGTGGAAGAGATGAAGGGGAAACAGACAGACGGGAAGCGCATGATGGGGACGGTTTTCTCCGCCAGGCTTGCTGCTGTCGCCCACACACGGGGCCAGGCACTTAATAACCTGATGAAGGTGTGACTGACTGCGACAACCAACCACATCCTGGGGACCGAGCACGTGCCAGGCAATAGTAATGCTTTATGTATATTGTCTCATTCCGTCTTTCATTCATTAGACTGGCCGGGTGTCTGCGGCTCTGCGCCGGCCCAGGGCTGCGGCGGGCAGCGGGGGCAGCAGGGGGGCAGCGGCCATGCGCTGTCCTCTCCTCAGGGAGGGTGCGCTTTCCTGAGGGGGAGACAGACTGCGGCAGCAATGACAAAACAATGAGAACGGGTTAGTCAGACGTGGAAAGACAGGAGGCTCCAGAGGCCCGAGGGAGGCCGTGGGGCAGCGGCGTGAAGAGGGAAGGGTGTGCCTCCTGCAGGGCCAGATGGAGGCATGGCCTGTGTGAGGCAGGGGTTAACTGACCACCCAGGCGCTCTTTATAGGAATTTTAAGAGAGCATTTTATAATAACTGAGACTCCACCCCTACGTGCTGGATCTTCAGAGTTCCAGAGAGATGAGAGAAGGGCAGAGTAAGGAGGAGATGCTTCTGGCAAGGTGAGTTTTGAGTTAAATCCTCAATCTGTGTATAGGAATTCCTGAAAGGGGGTTACTCTGGTCATGGATGTTACTTCCACATACCACACAGAGCGCAGTCCTGTCACAGCTTTAATGCAAACCAACTCTAACCCATGGCTCCAAAGACATTTGGTAAACACGGTAAGTGGCCTGAACTCCCGCATTACCTACTCCCACACCCTCCCTCACACTCTCAGTACCCCATACTTCGGAGGCCTGTGCAGAAGGCCTCTGGTGTAATGAAAACCCCGGTCTTTTCAGTCCTTTGTTTTCATCAGTCGTGGGCTGAGACGACAGCAGTGGCAGTGACCGCCACTGAGGAGCGGACAGCTCCTCCCAGCGGGCTCTTCCCGGCCTTCCGGCTGACACGGTTTGGTCAGCTCAGGCCGACGACGGCTGCCGACACTTACTGATGTGACTGGGCTTCAGGGGGGCCCTCCCCACGCCCCGTGCTGCTTCCGGCCTGGCCCAGCATCCTCAGGGATGAGGGAACAGAGTTCTCGGAGGCAAAAATGTATCTCTGTCATGGAGTCAGTTGTGTTGTCTTATAGGTCGCAACAACCATACTCCTTCCCGTGAGAAACCGTGTTTGCATCCACAGGGCGTGGCTGGCGGCAACCAGCCGCTGAGCGCACTCGAGCACCAGGCTGTGGGCAGTCACCCCAAGGTCCTGCCGCGGCCGACACGGCCAACGCCGCTGATGGAGGGTGAAGCAGAGCCTGGAGAGGCCAAGGAGGTTCTAGGTTGCGTAGCACGTAGGGTGGAATTGGGATTAAAGTGTAGGTCTGACTGGGTGGGAAAGTCAGCTTGAAAAGTGACAGAGAGCTGTGGCCATGCAGTGGCCAAGCTCTGTCCTTCAGTTCAACTCTCCTAGGCCGCATGGGGCCCCTCAGGGATAGCGCTGTGCTCCTCAATATGGCACAGACCCCAGCTCACTGCTGGTCCTTAAAGAACAACCAAGCCACAGGGACGTCATCATCATCAAGAATGAGGAACTGTGTTTGAAGAAGACATTTACCCTCTAATAACAAAGATGAACACGCTAGTTCTTAGAGTGGCCCCAAACTTGAGAAAACCTCTCACACCGACCCAGAGAGAATTAAGGGGCTGGGGGGCGGTGGGGGACAGAGGTGGTGGCCTGAAAAGGTCAGAGTCCCCGTACTGCTCTTTAAACTAGACTAACAACACCCTACATTTCTAAGTGGTAATGTTGCCAACACGATGCACTTTTTGTTAGAGGTAGAAATGACTAGAAGACGTGCAGCCTTTTCTCCATCCAGTGACGTATCTGGAGGTTTTCCTAACAGGGCCTTAGGAAAGGGTGTCAGACAATCCGCACCAGGCTGTTCCCTGCCTCTCTGAGGGTGGAATGGAAAAGGGAACCAGAAAACCAATGGCTTTTGTAAGAACTCCCTCCAACTTCATTAAAGACGCTTAGGTTAGAGTCACTCAGTGGCTGGCACAAAGTTTTCTTGCCCTCGTGATTTTGGGGAAATTCTGATGACTGTTGAGTGCGAGAGAGTGATGAGTCTGAGCCTGCCCTTCAATCGTGCATGGGCAGACAGAGAAAAAGGCCACTAGGAAAAGCACCTGGCATTCCCACTACTATCCTTTCTACCACCTCAGCCAACAGAGCTGAAAACGCCTTGTTCTCACTGTGGCTCAAGTTTTTGTCAAAACAGCAACCCCTGGGACGCCTGGGTGGCTCAGTTGGTTAAGCCGCTGCCTTCGGCTCAGGTGATGATCCCAGCGTCCTGGGATCGAGTCCCGCATCGGGCTCCTTGTTCTGTGGGGAGCCTGCTTCTCCCTCTGCCTCTGCCTGCCACTCTGTCTGCCTGTGTTCGTTCTCTCTCCCTCTCTCTCTCTGACAAATAAATAAATAAATCTTTAAAAAAAAAACAAACAGCAACCCCTCTCTCACTCTGGTAGTAAACGTAGCTCACAGACTCTGAAAAGAGGATGGCACCCAGGTTGGCAAGAACATCCGGTATTCGGTATGTAAGAGCAGATGAAAGACAGCATATAAAATGGTATAAACTTTATGGCTCACATCTGTAGCTAACAGAACTGATCACCTATTATGCGGCGGGCAAGTTCAAGCACTATATTTAGTCACTCATCTAATCCTTGAACTAGGAAAAGCACTTGAAAGGCAAGCAGATAATTTGAGTTTTAGCCCCATCTTTTCCCACTAATTCATTCATTCAGCAAGTAGTTTCCAAGGCCGGTCGTGTCATGAGTTCAGGACTAAAAATGGAGCTGAGTGACCCGGGACAAGGCTCATACCGTCACTCGGGATCTTAAAACATAAAGTTTACTCTGAGATTTTGAATTTAACCATCCCGTCTCCTTCACAGGGTTGTGACAAATTGAATGAGCTGGTGGCAGTCTGGGGGAGAGGGTAAACGTCGAAAGGTCCTGAGCTGTCCTGTGGGTTGATGAGAGATGGTTTTAAAGTCTAAGCCCCCCAACTGCTTAAAACTGAGACAAACACGAGGCTGTGGCTTAGCTGCTCTGTGGCCCGAGAGCTTGTGGCTAACGGTGTGGTGGTCCAGCCATGACCCTGCCCGTGCTGGCTTGTGAAGGGCCAACCCCTGCCACACACTGGATCACTAGAGCGGGGACCACCGGACACAGCGGAAGCAAAAGAGCAAGTCTAGATAAAGCGGCATGAATGCACTTCTATTACTGCAAAACCTGGATACTGTGGCTCACACACACGCACACGCCGCTGAATTTGCAGGACCAGATCCCCTCTCCTCAAAGGAACAAGTGAGCGCAGAGGTAGTATTTCTTGGGTTCTTTGAGCAGATCTTTTCACCGACACTTAAAAGGTTAAGAACAGAGGATAAACCACAAATAGCAGGAAAAAGAGGAGCACGTTCTCGAAATCCGGCTACACACATTTTCAAAGCACAAGGTAAAGAGCTTCCTTTTTCCTACAATGAGTTGTTTTTAAGGCAGTGTACTGGGAACATTTTAAAAGGGTGAAATAATAGAAATTATGAGTGTTTTGGAAACACTCTTCAGTCAACCTGACTGAATGTGAATGTGGCCCTCGTAGAACAAGCCAGGCTCAAGCTGCAGTGAATTTGCGCCCCCCTCAAATTTACCTGTCTCGCTGGAGAGAGCCAACATGGTTAGAGATTTAAATAGACATTCTTAAAAATATGTGCTCCTCTAATATGTCTTAGAAGTCTTGAAAGCTAAGGAAAACAAAGACAAAAGGTTTTATTTAGCACTAATGACACTGGGGACACATTTTGTCAGGATTCAGTCCAAGAAATATCATAGTCTGAAAGTCAGATCAACAACCTAGAAAAAGTCACTCTTCTCTTTATGTTCCTTTCCAAGCCTGTGGAGAACAATAATGCCATCCTGTGATGGCTGAGGAAGTCCAACTTCCTCACTTGAGTGTCTTCATTCTGACTGGGCTGCCTGGGCCCTCCCAGGCCTTCCCAGCTCCAACATCCGTCCACATGTCCTCTAAGCACAACTCCTCTCTGGAGTTCCCAGACCCCCTTTGGTCTCTAGCCAGGGGCTGTCGGATGGATGTGCCTGCGGACCACAAAAGCTCTGGGAAAGCACAGGAGGGCCCCTGGGGACACGGGGGCTTCGACTTGATAGTTACGGCAAGAACTCTCTGGAATGGGCTAGCAGAGGGCAGGGTGCTGGTCACCTTGGGCCCAGGCTTTTGTCCCTTTCTTTCTGAGACAGTTGTCCTGTGACTTAGCTCCATAAGGAGAGAAAACCCATCTCTCAAGCTCAGAGCTTGGTCTCAATCCAAAGCTACTTACAAACAATCCGGTTGTTTTGATTTTTGGAGCCAGAGGTAATGCTAGACTCTCAAGTTTGGCTGGAATGTTTTTATCAGCTCCAGTGAATCAACCTACCACAGTGGGACATCCGGACGCCCGGCCCAGAGACAAAGCAAAGGTCTGACTTGGTGATTGAGACTTGAGTATAACAAGCAGACCAAAAGCTTTGAAGACCAAGTCTTTCTGCTGTCAGTCATGTGATTTGGTGAAAACCCACAGGAAGTTCAGTGAGCAGATGTAGGGCTCCACTGCAATAATTTTTTTTTTTTTTTTTTAAAGATTTTATTTATTTATTTGACAGCGAGATCACAAGCAGGCAGAGAGGCAGGCAGAGAGAGGAGGAAGCAGGCTCCCCTAGAGAGCAGAGAGCCCGACGCGGGGCTCGATCCCAGGACTCTGAGATCATGACCTGAGCCGAAGGCAGCGGCTTAACCCACTGAGCCACCCAGGTGCCCCTCCACTGCAATAATTTTTATGACCACGAAAGTTCAATGGAGCTTTCCCCGTTTCACCTAAAGATGACAGAGATAGCACCAGAAACTCTAGCAAGCTCCTGGCCTGGCTCCAGAAATGCAGTGCCGTGTAAAATCAAACCGCTACATAGCACGTTAGAAAGAATTCTTTAAAAGCCCGCATTTAGTCTCTGAAGGCAGTTGTGAGGGGCGATGGTTGGGGGCGAGGCAGAGGGCAGAGGGAGTTCCTGTTGGCGGCGCACGCAGTGCTGGCGGTGGGCAGGTTCTGTGTCGACAGAAAGCCAACTAGTTTCAAGATCTGTTGTAAGACGGCAAGATGAAAGCATTTTCTACATACAATGGTTTTATCTGGGGGTGCATTTGGGGAGGATATCCAGCTCCCCTGCCCTTCTCTCCCTCATCTGCTATGACTGTGCGACACAGTGATGGGCCCTTAAAGTAAACCCCAGTAAGTACCAGCTGCATCTAAGGCACCGTGCTTGGGGCTCGGGAAGAGGGAAAGGAGGAAGAACTGGTGTTTTTCTACCAGGGGGCATAATCTGGTAGGAATAAGAACAGACAGGAGCGTGGCACATGAAGGAAGGACAGTGCCCCGGGAGGGTGCCCTCCCCGGTCCCTCTGGCTAATACCCCAGGATCAGAAGATGTGAGGTGGGCTTGGGCAACAAACTCCAGGAGAAATAAGGAACGGACAAATCGGGAAGCATCTATATTCAGCTGCATTACCGTCCACACAAGCCTGGGCTGCAGTCTCTTCCACGTGTAACGGAATGAGTTACACATGGATCAAACGTCATTACTGAACTGACAGAAAGAAGACAGGCTCTGGTCCATGAATAATGGAGACGGGGAAGGGGGACTTCTAGTTTATGTCAATTTCAAAAGTAATGAAAAGCTCAATTCAAAATACAGAAAATTAGAAAGGGCTACTTTTTAAAAGTTAGGAATTAGGAAATACGATGCTAAAATTACGAAGCCCATGATGAGGGTGGCTCAGCAGAGAGTCACGAAACACTGCAGATCTGAGAGCACCGTAGCGGGCCAGGAGTGCGGGGGGCCATCTGGGAAGCAAGTTACCCCCTAAAAGGAGGGTTCCAGGTGGGCAGGCACCTGTCCTGGAAGCTCGTGCCAGGCAACCACCCACCTCTTGCTCAGGACAGCAGCCGGTCACCTGTGTCCGCCAGTGACACTAACAGCTTCTGTGACCAGCGGTCACAAAACTTCCGGGAAAAAATAGATGGAGAGACTAGAAGGATGGACCCATGCTTGTGACGAGCTCTCCCTAACTTTACCATCATGCCATCAACCAGAATCTGAAACCCACTTGAGCGTGAAACCTGAGCAAATATCCCTGGCTAGACCCCTCCCTTACAGAACCCAGGTTAAGGGGATCACAGAAAGGAGGATGTCACCAGTTTTAAATTTCTCTCTCTTTTCTGAGGGCTGGTGGGATGGCACGAAGGAGGAAGGAAGGACAGGTAGGCTCTCCGGCTGCAGGGGAAGTTGGAGAAAAGCCCTGACAGGTGGGTTCTAGCCTGTAGGGACAGGGCTGGGGACAGGGAGGGAGCTGACACTGGGTGTGGAGACCCTCAGGAGCCCCGAGCAGCTCGGGGCCTGGCAAGTAGTGTGGAGCTAGTGCCTAGGAAAGACGGAGGGTGGCGCCAGGGAGGTGGGTCTCCAGGGCTGGGATGGCAAGTCCAGTTCATTTGGTGAGAGAACAGGTTGGGGATGGATACTTGTAATTTAAGAGTCATTAGCTCCGAGGCTACGGTCCAGTTTGCTAAATGTGTAAACTCCTCAAGATTGACCTGCATTATTGAGTCAAAGCTCTTGTTCTGGAGGCGAATCAATTCCAATTCAGGAGGCTGGGAGGAGGAGGGGGACGGAGGTTCCAGAGTGGGAGACGAAAGGCCAAAGCGGAGTGTTTACCGGCAGGACTTTGCTGAAAGCAGACCCACGGTTGGGCTGGCAGCAGGAAGCGCCTGTTCTTCTGTAGGAGCTCATCAGTAGGACCCGGCTCTCTGACCCAGAGAGTGCGATCCCAGAAAATAAACCTACTATTAGATAAAATTCCCAGTAGAATATATGCTCCTGGAGGGCAGCGATTTGAATTTTTCCACTGATGTGTTCCCCCCGACCCCCCCAATGCTTAGAATATTGCCAAGGGCTTCAGAACAGTTTGCTGAGTAAATGAATGAAGGGGTAAATGAACAAATGTGTACAAACGGTTGTTTGTAGAAAAACCTAGAGCTGTTTGGGGGTGGGGCAGGGGGAGGAGTTTGGGAAATGGGAGTCCCGCACACTGAGTGAGTTAATGGAGTAACTGCCTAAATTTATTTGGAACAGAGTGAGCCAAATTAAGCCCATGTCACTTTGAGAAGCAAATGAGCTGACTTACTGGGATTTGGGGGGCAATACTTCAAATCTAATAGATTCATTTACTTCTCAAACTGCCATGCTCCTTGCCTACCACCATTCTGCCATGTTGGATTCCTGCTGGTAGAAAAATCCAGCCCATGGAAAATGGATAATATTGATATACATTAAATCAACGTTAAAATTAAAATATGTTCAATGTTCATTAAACATTAAATATGTTCAATGTTCATTAAACTATGTTCAAATATGGTCAATGCCATGTTTTATATTTCAAAATACATCTAATTATGGAAAATGATGAACTGTTTGGATGTAAATTACAGTCACGGACTAGACAGATGCATAATATGTTAATAGAGACAAGTTCCAGTCTTAATCAGCCTTTTACGGTTTACTCTTGTTAAGGTTGCGATGTGGCCAGATGCCCTCAAATGAACACTTAAGTCCTAAGTGCTGTTTCAGTGATAATCTTTCTCTATACCATGCTTTTTTCAGAATAATACGTGAACTAGGGGAGTGAGAGAGAGACAGATTTGGAGAAAGATTCTAAATCATGTTTAGATAAATTCTAGCAAAACAAGGATCCTTGCTGAGTTTGAAATGTCCATGCTTGAGGAGTTACATGAGAATGACATGCAGAGGACATGGGGATGTGGGGACAAGGGGAGGCAGGAGGCTTCACTGGCACACCCCAGCTCAGGCTGGGGTGAGTTCAGGTGATAAGAACACAGCCTTTGCCACAGTATGTCAAAGAGATATGTGGAAAGACGATTCCAACTGAGACAAACTGGGAAAAGCTGCCTCTAATTTCTTAGCGTTAACTTATTGAGTTAACTTCTTTGAACATTCTTATTAGGATTTAAGTTATAAGCAAATGTGATAGTTTTTCAAGACTACAAGGGGATCATCCATTCTTAGAGAAGTCACGCCTTCATTATTCCTTCCTTGGCAAGAAGTTAAAACTAGCCTCTGATAATCAGCGTTCCCAGGCACCAATTATAGATAGGAGGATTTTTTCCTCTCTGCTTATGGAAAAAACAAGCTATTCCAAGTGTTATGTGAGAAGCCTTGTGGTTGCTAACCCAATGTTTTCCTCACTCTAGCTGGAGAAAATCCTACTTAAAAGCCACGATCCTAACGACAAGTGTTTATCACCTAAAATTCGGGTTCAGTACCTCCTATGGCCGTACTTCCCAGTGACCCAAGCATGATCCATGAGGGGGTGACCCAGATCTGTGACTTCCTGTCAAATGCCACAGTCTTGGCCCCATGGTTATTACAACATGTGTTGTCAATGAATTAAAAACACAAAATGAGATTTGTTTATTTCTGCACAGTCGTTAGGACTAACAAAGAGCATCAGGAAATCTAGAGGAAAGGAAACAGAAGCAGAAAGCTCTAAAATGAGTCGAATACTACTTTGTGCCAAAAAGCAGAATTTGGTATGAAATGCGTCTTAGATTCCATTCAAGGATGGTTGTGTCTGGGAAGTTCCAAAATCATAAATGTGAGGTAATTCAATCTAGCAGATGTGATCCCCTAGCTTTAAAAAAGACAGGTTGAGGTCAGTTAGAAAAACCCATATTACATTCCTGAGCCTTAATTTTTTTCCTTCTTCTGAGCCTTAATTCTAAGAACTCAGGGAATGACAGAATGTCAGCACTAGAGGGACTGAACACCCCCACTCCCACATACTTATTTACTCCTACCTTTTAAAAAGAAGGTACAAATAAAACAACAAAAATCTTTAATAGTCCTAAGGTATATGAAGTTAACTGAAATTTACATTAAAGGACTACTAGACATGTTTACTTTTTTTATACCTTAACTTTTTTTTTTAAAGATTTTATTTATTTATTTGACAGACAGAGATCACAAGTAGGCAGAGAGGCAGGCAGAGAGAGAGGAGGAAGCAGGCTCCCTGCTGAGCAGAGAGCCCGATGCAGGACTCCATCCCAGGACCCTGAGATCATGACCTGAGCCGAAGGCAGAGGCTTTAACCCACTGAGCCACCCAGGCGCCCCATACCTTAACTTTTTAAAGAAACTGTTCTAATATAGTGAACATATTCATTCCCTCCGCCCTACACGCCTTTAAACTCAGGCTGTTCTTTGAGAAAGCCACAGACACTTCTCCAAGATTAAAAAAATGCCATTGACAAATTAGTTGTGTTTTTGGTCTCTTGAGGTCAGTAGACACACTGACCATAGTTAAGTGATCCAAAAGCTTGATTTGGCGTCATGTATCAGAGGACGCGCTCTTGACTTGTGAAAGAGCTAGCAGTGGTGAGATGTCTAATTGGTTGAAAACCTCAAGACGATAGCCAAGCAACGAGTGCATCAGAGAGAACGAATCAAAACACTTCGTCTTATTTTTCTCCGGGAAAACACCAACAGGTAGAAGCAAACACAGAGCAAAGTGGGAGGTCAGGCAGGTCACTGAAGAAGGGGGCATGAGAGAAAACACTAGTACAGCAGAGCTGTAACTGGGAACCAAGACTGGAAAAAGAACAACAACAAAGGGGAAACCTACCCTGCTCTATATTCAACTACATAGCTAAGAGAATGGAATGGTGTAATCCCTCTCCAATTGGACTATCACAGATGTATATAATTTAGAATTTATACCCGCTATGTCAGAAACACAGGAGAATAAAAAGGCCTGTACAAAATATCCAGGGAATATAGGCTACATATTATTATTTTTTTATTTGGAAAAAATTTTTTTAAGATTATGTATTTATTTGAGAGAAAGCAAGAGACAACATGGGCAGGGGGAGAGAGGCAGACTCCCCACTGATCAGGGAGCCCGAAGCGGGCCTGGATCCCAGGGTGCATGTGCGCACGGGACTTTCTCCAGGCAGACTCCTCCCATTCCCTCGCCCCTGCCAAAAGTCACGTTCCAGAAACGAGATCCACAGAGCAGCGGCATCAGTACCAGCTGGGCAGGCACTTACTAAAACATGAATTCTCGGGCCTCACATAGTCCGTGATTCAGGAAGGCAGAAGGAAAAGAATGACCAGGGCTAAGAAGAATTTCAGTTTTGGAGAAGGTGCCATTGGTGGGAGTGAAGGTTCGGGATCTGGGGTGGGGGCTGAGACCACAGATGGTTAAGGCATACCCGAGAACTGGACGTGGAACGCTTTAGACACCACCGAGACCGCTCCCTCATTTAGAACGTGTGGAAAGCGAGGCCTACAGTAACAGTGATTTATTTCAGGCCTCAAGGCTAAAATGTGACGGAGATCTAACAAGAAATCAGTATTGGGCCACGGGCGAGGCTGGTCCCCAGACACAGAGGCCCAGAACCATTGGCACGGACCTGAGAATAAAGTGAGAGCTTTCGGCAATTATCAGTGGGGGAAGGATCAGTGGAGAAGGGTGCTTCAGAGACTATCCAGTGGGCCCAAACCGCGCAAGGAACTTCCTAGCTTCCCTCTCATGCAGCCATTTTACGGATAACGAACTGCTTTTACGCTCTGGCTGTCTACGTGCAAGGACGACTACCAGGGGATAGACCGGGGCACAAAGCATGCGGAGCTCTGGCCGGCCCGCAGCAGCAGGACCCCTCCAGGCCTGCAGTTCTAGTGGGACTGCGCGTGCAGGACCCTACCTAACAGCTCAGGGCCACGCTGTGCAGCTGTCCCAAAGCCCACCGTGGGGCCCCATGCAACGTGGTCCAGCGCTCTAGGGACAGAAGTTCAATTCCCCTTCTCGGACAAAGGTCTCCCTGCAGCGAGAATAGGAAGGCAAAGAGTATGAGGAGCTGAAGGACGGATGAGGAAATGGTCCCTTCTAGGCTTCTAAGAAACACTCCGAGAGGGCGCACGCAAGATGAGCGAACCGGCCCCGGGAACAGTGGCCCTGGTGCCAGCGGGGGGTCGTGCTGGTGCTGGCCCTGCCATGGGTGTGCACGGCCCCCAGCCTGGCCAGGGCGTGAGGGATGAGGAGGGAGGGAGGGAGGGGGAAGGCCGCAGCAGACTTCAGCATCTTTCAAGTCCTACTGGTCATGGGCCCATGTCCTCTACCATCACCTTCTCTTGCTTTCCTGAGGCCGAGGCAGGACCTTGAAGACAATTCCGAGACTGAAGAGCCATGGAGCGTCTCAGGGTCCTTCTTTATTTTAGCACCGAAACTAAGCAGAGTAGCTCAAGAGCTCACAAGAGAGAGTATTTTTTTCTTGTCAGTATTATGGAAGGAAGGAACACCACTTCAGATGCTTGGCTTTCCAAAACCCACACAGAGAGAGGTACTACAGGAGAGCCTGGTGATGTGATCACAGGTCATGTATGACCTGGGTCTCGGGCCACAGGCTGCCACAGAGGAGCCGCCCGGAAAGCTAACACAGGTAAAGACGTTACTACCCGTGGCCTAAAACGAACATCGAAGCTTCCATTTATGAAAGCCTGTTCTTTGTGATCCGTGTATCCCCCGTGTCCCCAGTCCTATGCAAGGCACAGGTTTTGTGTCATTCCTTACTGTGTGAATTTAAAAATTGGCCCACATCTAAAACACTGGCCTCCAGGCAGGTTAGAAATGGAACTGCACAGACAGATCCCCACACGATTTCAATGTTTTTCCACAATTTTCTTAAGAAGGGAGCATTTCACAACTTTATGAATGAGCCACAAACCACGGGCAGGTGAGAAGGTTGTCTAGAGGGGGCAAAGCAGTGGTAGCGAGCGGCAAGGCCAGGCCAGGCCAGCCCAGGAGGGCGAGCGTGCAAGGGGGCGAGGGGGGAAGAGGGCTGTTCCTGGACCTGCAGGTCTCACGGATGCCACTCACACACGGGGTCACGCGGGGCCACAAACCTGGGCCACAGTGGTCAGGAAAGGCAAGACAAGGAAACTGGGAGTCCTATCTGTCTCTTTCCTCTGCGGCAAGGGCTCTGCGTGCTACAAAAACGGGTGGAGTAGGTAGAACTGGAAACATCAACGAAGGGCGCTGGTCAGGGCCTCAGGGGCCCGGGTCGGAGAGCTGCAGCTGGGCCAGACAAACGCTTTGCCCCCTGTCCCTTTCTGATTTCCTAACTGACACGGACTAGAAGTTGTAATAGGCAGGCAGTTGGTACTTAATGCTCCTCATGGCAATGGTCAAACTTACCGGTTACTTGAAATGGAAATAACACTGGGATAAGGAAGCATAAACTTTTAAGATTAATAACGTATCTCTGCCATAGAAGCCATGAACGGTACAATGGAGGGGAAATTCGGGACGTCTGAATTCAGACCTGGCTCCAACACTAATAAACTCGGACAAATCACGTCACCTCTCTGACACTGAGTGTCTCATCTGTGAAGCATTACTGCTGACGAGGCTCACGTGGTGCTGGGGGCCCAGCCGGCAGAGGGGGGCGAGGGCACGCTGGACCAGCACCTCGCTCTGCTTCGTTCAAGCCACGCCACAGAAGGGCTTGGAAAGAGCCCATCTCCTGCCCTGTGACAAAGGTCATGACCACCGGCAAACTGGGAAATAGAGGGACTCCTTCCTTCTCCATTTCGATCTCCACCATTATCTTTTTTTTCAAATGGGTCCCCCAGAAGGGAAGCAAAACGTCTGCAGGTGAACGCATCAAAGATCTACAGTCATTTCCACAGTAGGACAGTGGCTTAGCAGGAAGGAGTCTTCTAACATGGGCTCTAATTATGCCACATTTACATATTTGAATAAAGAAAGATATAATGCTTATCTTTCCGTTCACTTCCAGGGACTAACCATGGATAACTCAATTTGTTATATGCTGCAAGCATGAAAATTAAATAAGACTGGAATTTACCTGGAAAATATTCACAGAACATTCTAAAGGATATTTCTAAGGGAAATCCTAAATTTAAAGAATCAACATACTGTATTTCAGGATTTGGATATAGGAAGCAAATAATAAAATGTTCTTTTATACTTGGAGTTTATTTAGAAAAGAGAATATAGATGTATGTCCTTTTTTTTTTTTTTTTTAATCACAATTTGGGATAAATAAGAAAACAAAGTAAAAACTATAAACTTCCCCTAAGGAGAAATACTGTGTGCTCAGCACGAAAGGGATGATGACATCTAAATTCTGGGGCTTTTAAAATAGAGCTTTACTTTTAAAAGAGACAGACTAAGAGAGAACTCTGGGCTTGTTACAAAGAGTAACTAACATTGTTAGTCATCTTTCCGTGGTCTCCCCATCCTGGTGGGCACAAACACTTTCTGATGAAGAAAGATGTGCTGAGACAAAGCTTCTGATTCAACCCCTCCTGCAAGGTGACCTGCTCATGTCTGCACCCGCCCCTCCTCTATATTAATATTTACTTTTTAATTATAGCCATTGATGCTTTATGGTATTTTAACACAATATTGGCTATAAAATAATGGTCTTCTTTGCCATTTGGCTGAAGGGTCCCATGATTTGTTGTGACTATACTAAGACCCTGACCAAATGGCTGACTTGGGGCTGTTTTCCTGGCTGTTCTGGAACTCAGGGCTGCGGAGTGCCACGGGAGGCACAGGCGGGGGCCACAGCTCTGGGCAGCGGGCTGGCAGCCCAAGCTGAAGGCTTGCTCAGGACCACTGGAAGGCCTATTTCCCCCACGTTTCAGTAGGGACAAGTGCCCGCATACACAAAAGTGGAGAACAGTGTGCCCATCAACCAGCTACAAGTTATGGACTCAAGGTCACTTTTGTTTCATTTATCTCAAACTTCCCTCCTCTGAATTATTTTGGTGCTAATCCCAGACACACACTTTTATCCCTAAATATTAACCTATATATTATCAAACAGGTTAAGAACTTTTTGCTCTGCTTTTGAGATACCCAATATGAGACTTAATTATGTTATAGAGTTATTATTATTATTATTTTTTTTTGAGAGAGAGATCACAAGTAGGCAAAGAGGCAGGCAGCAGGTCAGGGCGGGGGGAGGTGGAGAGGAAGCAGGCTCCACACTGAGCAGAGAGCCTGACGTGGGGCTCGATCCCAGGACCCTGAGATCATGACCTGAGCCAAAGGCAGAGGATTAACCCACTGAGCCACCCAGGCGTCCCTAGAGTAATCTTTTGTATCAACATGTTAAAAAAAAAAAAGAAATATGGTCCCTGCTGCCTAGCATGAACGAAAATGGAAAAAAGACTCACTAGGGACTCAGTCGGTTAAGCATCTGATTCTTGATTTCAGCTCAGGTCATGATCTCAGGTGGTGAGATCCAGCCTAGTGTCGGGCTCGTGCTCGGCATGCAGTCTGCTAGAGGTTCTCTCTCTCCCTCTGCCTCTCCCACCACACTCTTTCTCTCATTCCCTCTCTCTAAAATAAATAAATTAAAAAAAATCACTTAAAAAAACCAAACGACTCTTTAACATAACATACTGTCAGAAGACATGACGGACTAACTGCCAGTTCTGACTCTGATGGAGGGTGGGATGTGTACAAACAGATCCACGTGATCTCCTAGCCTCTGTTGCCTCTCCTTCACAAGAGCCATCAAAGTGAACTCTTCTAGGTCCACTGAACGTTCCAGGTAATTCCCACCTCTGTGCCTTTTCTGAGACTGTTCTTCACGGCCACCACGTCCTTCCCACCCCATTATCATTTCCTGCAGAGCTGGCTCAGACGCTTGCCCTCCTCTACGAAGTCTTTTGTGCTCCTGTCCGGCACTTGGTGCCTGCCCACCCGCCACGGGCTCTGTCTGTCCATTTCTCACAAGGGCCTTGGCCTGGAGAAAAGGCAGCTTCTGGTAGCATGCCATTCCAGTTAAGGGGCAGCTTTGTTGAGGGAGGAACAGTACCCCCTGCCAAGAGCTATGTGGCTCAGGACAGAGAACAGAGATAGACCCCGTGGACAAGAGCAGTTAGAAGAGGCTGATGAGACAGCGGATGTGGGTGGTCCTGAAGGAGGGACAGTGGGGTGGGAGTGTATCCCAAGCAAGAAAAAGGTTTGAACCCTCGTATCTACTGACCTGTCTGAGGAGCTCCAGTAGCGAGGGGCACATGAGCAGTGATGAAATCTCGCCGTGGTACTACTCTGTGGCTTAAATAATCCTCATGGTTCCCATGAAAACTCAAGGCAGAGAAGATACCGAAAAGGATAGGCAGAAACTCTGGACCAGGGCATTTATAACTTAGGTGTGGAAATAAACCTTCTACAAAAACAACTGTAAGACAACGTGGGAGTATTAGGTATCACGTGAAATGTGCAAGTAAGTGCAACTTATGGAAGTCCAGAGAAGAGAGAAATGACATTAAGTGATGGCATCAGGAAAGGCTTCAGGGAGGAGGTGGCAATTGGGTGGTATGTAAACAATGGGTATGATCTGGCATGTGAGGGTGGGAGGAAGAACACTTGGGCATGGAGGCAAAAAAGGACAAGGCTGACCAAGGACTACCAGGCTTCCAGGATGCCTGGATATGGGTAAGGGGACTATAAGGAGGAGTGATGTGAGGGGCAGGTTCAAGGAGACTTGCCAAGCCCGAGTCGACTTCAGTCTGTGCAGAGAGCCACTGAGTCTCTGTGAGCAGGGGCCGCACGTGGTTTTGGAGGATTACTTGGGAAGCAATGTGCTCCACCTAGAGTGGGGGTGGCGAAGTCGGCCCCCGGAGCAGAGAGGCTGGGATGGGAGGGCAGGGGTCCAGGCGACAGGGGCAACAGCCTGAATCCAGGCCATGGCAGTGGGAACAGAGCAGCAGTGGCCAGGCCACTAAGGGAAAGGGAGGGAGCCTTGGCAGCCTGTCACAGCTGCCTCTCCCCAGAAAGAGAGATCGGGGGGCAGGGAATGCCTGGGTGGCTCGGTGGATTAAGTGTCTGCCTTCAGCTCAGGTCATGGCCCTGGGTCCTGGGATGGAGCCTCGCATCAGGATTCCCTGCTCAGTGGGGAGTCTGCTTCCCCCCCCCCCCGCTGCCCCCCCCCCAACTTGTGCACACATGTGCATGCACGCTCTCTTTCTCAAATAAATAAAATCTTAAAAAAAAAAAAAGAAAAGAAAGGGAAATGAGGGCTTGCAAGTGACAGGTCCAGAAATAATTCCAAGAGTCTCCTCTGTTGACGGTCATGTTTGGAGTCCATGAGCTTTGTTACTTTTGTTCTTCACTAGAAACAAAGGAGCAGACAACTAAAACCCAGTCTCCGGCCTCTGTCTGGCTCCTTACTAATGAGTCTCTATCTTGTGATAGGGTTTCTTGGCGCTCACTCGCCTCTGGGAAAGGGCCCTCCGCGGCGCACTTCACCATGCCTTGTGTTTAGCTCAGCAGTGAGTGCCGACACAAGCCCCCCCCCCCCGCCTCCTCCCTGCCCCCCCCACAGGCCCCCCCACCACCCACAGCCTCACAGCCCAGGTTAAGCGAGCTGTCTGGAAGGGCCGTCAAAATTCTGCCCTGTCAGCCTCTGTCTTTCAAAGTTCTAAAAACGGGAACGAGCGCCTGGGAGAAAGTCTCCATACCTATTTCTGAAGGGAGACGTCCTGCTTAATTTTGTCGGGTCCCCCCTGTTCAGCAGCCTGTAAGTACTGAAGGGCAGTAATGATGGCAAGGGGCAAGGACAGGCTGATCGCCGCTGATGGGCTTTTTGATCAGCATCTAGAAAGTACATCCTTCTCCTGCTCAAGTTCAGGTCCTGCTGGCAAGTGCCCTGGTCAGTCCCCAGGCCTTGACTCTGGGATCTCCACGGCCTGCAAATACACAGACACTGATGCACAGTCCTCCTGCCTAAGTGTGAAGCCAGGAAACTGCCTCCCACAGTTGGGGGAAAACCGGCAAGCCCTTAAGGTTCCAGGGATAAAAGTTAAAATGGATTGGACTCAAGGTGCCTCACAGCTCCTGGCCCATCTCTCATGCACAGAACACACATGGTTGGTAGTGCTGTTTGCCCTGTGGCTTTCCCCCAGCTCCACTCCTGACATAGCGGGAAAGTAAACAGGAGCCTTTGGGACACATTAGGGTCAGGGTTCCAGCTTAGAAAAACGGACTCTTCTTCAGAAACGTGCTTATAAACTTCATTCCTGGGATTGTTCCCCATCGTATTCCCTCTCATTTCTGTAAGTCAGGGATGGGGATGGAGTGGGTAATGGGAAGGAGGAGATATTAATAACCTTGGAAAGCCACTTAGGTACCTTGATTCATCTAAGGGTAGAGGGCAACACTATACCCAGGTGGGAGCTTTCTGCACCTGGAATATTCTGTCATCACTCTTTCTTATTCATTTCTCAAGTTCCCTTTCTCCAGTGTGGCAAAGTCTTGATTTAACTAGAACCCTACTGATTGGGACTTTCACTAAAGAAGGGGACAAAGAGTACAAGCACATATGCAGTAAGTGCAGAAAAACACAACAAACTTCCACAGAACCCTCCCCTGGAGATTTGTGTATCTGCATGATTTGCCATACCTCACAGGGGCCTGTACTAGAATTCACGTGAGAAGGACGATGGACACAGAGCAAAACTGTGAATTCTTCACAAAAGATAAAAAGCAACATGTTCCTCATCTACGCCTGAAGAATTTCTTTCTCTTAGCACGCAAAGCCCAGGGAGTAAGTTATGTTGAAGTTGTAGTTTGTAAGTAAATGAGTATATGGACAGAACTAAGGAAATATGTAAACGAAAGACACTGTATCCCCGAGCCAAGAAGCTGAATGTGGTTTTGGACAGTCCCTGACCTGGAAGAGCTTCCCGGCTAGAGGACAGCCCTGACCGTAGGGCTTGATTCAAAGCACGCAGTGCTCTCAGAGCTGGGCTAACAAAGTGGGAGGGGAAGACTTTGCTGAAATGGTGATAACTTCCAAATCCTGAGAGAAAGCGGGTAGTTTTGGTAGGGAGGAAGCACTTGAGACATCGGGGAGAAGCATGAATAGAGGCTTGTACACAAAAGCAACCGCAGTGACTTTATCTTTTGAAGGGAGATAGTAAACCCAGTCATTCCCCAAGGGACGAGATGTTTTTATATTTTACTTCTTATAAACCGACAACTTATAATTTACAAGCTGATACAGAATCTTAACATAAAACCATATACATCATAAAAACTTTTAGTAGAATGACCACAATGCCTAGAAAAGCAGCATTTTTAGGCAGGTTCCAGCTTGGAAATACAAATTCTCTGATTTCAAAATGAGGGGTTTCATAAAGCTATTCACTGGCCAAAAAAATGAACTTTTGAGATTTCAATTATTTTAAACTACTATTTTTTTTTAATTTCATTCTTCCCAAAGTCACTTGCTGCTTATAAAGAAAGTGCCTTTGAAAATAAACATGCAAAAATTTATATAAAATACATAATTCCAAAAATAGATGAACTTTGGGAGGCCCTCGATAGCAAACTCTATGATTTCATATTCCTTAAAGAAATTGTTAACAGTAAGAAATTTTACATTCACTTTTTTTTTTTAAAAGATTTTATTTATTTATTTGACAGAGAGAGATCACGAGTAGGCAGAGAGGCAGGCAGAGAGAGAGGAGGAAGCAGGCTCCCGGCTGAGTAGAGAGCCCAATGTGGGACTCGATCCCAAAACCCTGAGATCATGACCTGAGCCGAAGGCAGAGGCTTAACCCACTGAGCCACCCAGGCGCCCTTTACATTCACTTTCTAAGGGCCACTCTGAATTTTCAGCTATGATCTCTTTGATTAAATCCTACTTAAAAATTAAAAATAATATAAATCTCTACCAGACTGATAACAAGGGAATTTTTGGCCTTTGTGCTTATGCATAGAGAGGCTAACATGTATTTGAGATCGCCAGCAAGAGTGTATTAAGTTCTATTAATAAATCTTCTGGGACACTGTGTTCCAAAAATATACATTTTTCCTTTATAGACTTCTAAATCTATAATTGAAATAAATCTAGTTTTAATTTTTCCCATGTTCAAAATTGTAGTTTCTTTACTTTCAAATGCTGTTTTGCAATTCAACTCCTTGGTTGCTTATTATATATCTAGTATTAATCTATAGTCATAATTAAATATTGACTCTTAACACAGATGCCCCATCCCTATGGGTTTTTAAGCTCTCAACACATTATTTTCTCAAATTTTTTACTTGAAGAATTTAAGTTAGCTAGTCTTATTTCTGAAAGTACTGAACTATTTAAGGTGTACTTAAAGCTACTTGTTTAGGGGCACCTGGGTGGCTCAGTCATTTTAAGCGTCTGCTTTTGGCTCAGGTCATGATCCCTGAGTCCTGGGATCGAGACCCGGGTCGGGCTCTCTGCTCAGCGGGAAGCCTGCTTCTCCCTCTCCCACTCCCACTGCCACTCCTCTCTTGCAGTCAAATAAGTAAAATCTTTAAAAAAAAGCCCCTACTGTTTAGCTAACCCATTGCTAGAGCTGAGAGAAGAACTCAAGAACACAAACTGTCTGAAAATGTTCATTTAAATCTCAAAGCCCTGGCTCGGGTTCTTTGTGCAGCATTATCACTAAAACACCCACACAGGGTTTGGGTCTTTATTTGAGAGAAGGCAGGGGTATCCTTGATTTGTCCCATTCTCATTTGCATTAAAACCATTACCTCTGTTAACCCTGAGGTCCATACACTCATCAGCAGACCCTCTTCTAACTCGTACTGCCTTGATCATCTCTTTCTCTTTTTTATCAGTCCAAAAAAATACACCATAACATTTACCATCTTACCCAATTTTTACAATTTGACAGTGTTACGTACATTCACATTGTTGTGAAAAATCTCAAGAACTCCTGCACGTCGCAAAACTGGAACTCGGTACCCACTTAATGCGCCCCCTTCACACCAACACCTGGCAACTAACATTCTGTGTTTCTGTGAATCTGACTACTTAGGTTTCTCTCATAATGAAATCATCTGTCTTTTCATGCCTCACATGAAACAATTCGCATGATGACCTCAAAGCTCATCTCTTACTGTATTACATGACACGATCTCCTTCCTTTTTAAGGGTGAGTAATATTCCAATGCGTGTATGTACCACATCTTGTTTATCCATTCAACCACCTTCTGGCTCCTGTGAATACTGCTGCTAGGAATGGGGGTGTGCAAATATCTCTTTAAGACCCTGCTTTCAATTCTCTTGTATATATATACACGCAAGTGGGATTGCTGGATTAAATGACAGTTATATTTTAAGTTTTTTGAGGACCCTCCAAACTACTTTCCATAGCGGTTGGACCATTTTACCATCCTACCAACAGTGCACAAGGGTTCCAGTTTCTCCACATCTCACCAACAATTTTTACTATAGTGGGTGTGTTGTTTTGTTTTTGTGATTTAAAAAAAAAAATAGACTCCATGCCCAGTGTGGGGCCTGAACTCATGACCCTGAGATCAAGACCTAAGTTGTAATCAAGAGTTGGATGTCCAACTGACTGGGCCACCCAGGCATCCAAGGTGGTTTTTTTTTTTCCCCCCCCTAAATTAAAAAAAAAAAAAAAACCAAACTTCTATTATGTGCCTCATAGTTAAAATATACTATTCACTGAAGAAAAATTTTAAAATAGGGATTAAAAAAGTATTAGTTCCACGATCCCAATATAACAATTGTTAAACATTTTGATAATATATTCCTCTAGCCTTTTTTTGAGGGGCGCAGAGATCATATTTTAGGAGAGGGAAAGAGGTAGAATAATTTGATTTTCATGCACAAATAGAATCAGAGAAGAATCTTACATATTGATAAAAATATTTTTACCATCACTGAAATCTCTCTAATGCTTCATCACTTACCATACACACATCATTCATTTTTTAAATAAAGGGGTCTTCATGTACTCCCTCACTTTTTTGGCCTTTTAAGACTTCTTATTTGTTTATTTTAGAGAGTGAGAGAGCACAAGCAGGGGAAGCAGCAGGCAGTGGCAGACAGAAATGCAGGCTCCCGCTGGAGCAGGGAACCAGACGTGGGGCTCCATCTCAGGACCCTGGAATCATGACCTGAGCCGAAGGCAGATGCTTAACCAACTGAGCTACCCAGATGCCCTGGCCTTTTCTACTGTGAAGTACAACACACATACAGAAAAGTTCGTGAGCACAAACATATGATGACGAGATCAGCGTAAGGCAAGCATTCACATCACCATCAGCCGGGTCTGCCCAAGCACGTCCATGGCCTCCCTGGTTACCACTAAGTGATGGTAATCACTTCCTTTGCTCTTATAATCATACCACCTACATTTGAATTCCTTAACACTGCAGTTGAGTTTTGCCTTTCCTTGAACTTCATATTAATGGACTTTTAGTTATTATATTGTACCTGGATTCTTTCATTTGCATTGTACTCATGAATTGCATATATATGGGGTTTGTAGTGGTTCACTCATTTGCATTCCTACACAGAACTCTATTGTTTGAATACACCGCAATTTATTCATTAATTCCGCTGCTAATGTCCAGGTTATGTCCAGGGTTTCACTATCATGAACAATGATGTGATGGACATGCCTGTACGTCCTTCCTGGAACACGAGGGTGTGCGCTCAGGTCAGAGGTACGCTGAGAGGCAGAGCAGAGTGTGCATGTGTTCAACTTTAGTGCCCAGGCCAACCCCTTTCCTACTGTTTGTACAATGTCGTTTTTTTGTTTTGTTTTGTTTTGTTTTAAAGACTTCCAACAGGGCGCCTGGGTGGCTCAGTGGGTTAAAGCCTGTGCCTTCAGCTCAGGTCATGATCTCAAGGTCATGGGATCAAGCCCCGCATCAGGCTCTCTACTCAGCAGGGAGCCTATTTCCCCCTCTCTCTCTGCCTGCCTCTCTGCCTACTTGTGATCTCTGTCAAATAAATAAATAAAATCTTAAAAAAAAAAAAAAAAGACTTCCAACAACCGTACCAGCCCTAGTCTGTTGCTTTTCTTATCCCTGATCCTGCCCCTCTATCAAACCCTCACTGGAAACTGTTAAAGCCTACTTGGTGGCTGTCACACTTGCATCCTGGCCAGTGTGGCCTTCTGTACTCTGGTCAGACTTGTACCTTCCCAACACAACACCATGAAGAAACGACTGTGCAGTGTGTACCTATTGTACGCAGGGTCTCAGGCTGAGTGTCAGGGATAATAAAAAGGAAGATGGCAGGGCCTTGACATCATGTGTTACGACGGAGCTGGGAAGATGGGCTCACAGGAAAGAAGGTGAGTCTCACTGGAGGCAGCACTAAGCGGCTAGGAACTGGGGTAGATGAGGAATGTTATGGAAGGAGGGGGGAGGTAGGGGTAGGGTGTTACGTGAATGCCTTGGGGAGGAGAGTTGATCTTGGCTGGGCCTCGAGGGAAACACAGGCTGAGTAGATGAGCAGAGGCCACGGCTGGGGCATGCTATGTTTAGAGAACAGGGAAGGGTGAGTATTACCTTCTAACAATGATCCAAGCCACCTACGGCTGCACGGGGGCAGAATCTCTCTCCTGAATGGCCAGTTGAAGAGGAAACTTGCAGCCAAATAAAATATATAACATAATAAAAAAATTAAAGTCTGCCCATTAAAAACATTGCACTTAGTCACAAATGTGCATTCAAACAGAACTCCAAAATATAGTTCTAAAAATACGTATGGTACTAGGCCACTGAGAAGGGACCACTTGGAAGGGTCACATTCCCTTCCAAGGCCTAGAAAGATTTGCGATGTTACTGTGACAGGCCACACAGGACTCCAAAAGTGGCCCTCACATTCTGTTGGTCATAAAGGGGCAGGTAGGGAAAGACTATTTGACCACAAATATACCATCAGCAGCTAGCAAAAACTCACAGCATCATCTTTCCATGTAAACAACAGCAAAGGACTTGCAAACTTTTTTAAGGCTTCTCTGCTGGATAGTGTAGCCTGATCCTGGGGGTTATGGCACCCCCTGAATGCAGAAGTGAACAGTGGTGCACATGGAGGCAGGAGACCTGGATCTGGGCCTGCATGAGCCTCTACCAGTCCTGTGACCAGGGGCAGTGAGTTGATTCCCTTAACTTTCTCTATTTGTAAAATAAAGGGCTAAAACAGGGTTTTCTAGAATATCTCTTATCACTCTGTTCTTGCAACTGATGCCAAGTGAAGGAACATTTTTTTGGCCCACTTCCTGACGGATGAGGGAAGCTCATGCCTCACTTCTCTGTAGCTTTCTTTAAACAACAAAATTTCCCACAAACCCTGAGACTTCAGTGCTTGATGCCGCTCCTGAGAAATAAATGAACTCCAGAAAACATTGTTTAACACAGATTTGGTTAGCCTGGGCTCCTGGAGAGGAGATGTGGAGGACAGATTAAAACCACCAAAGAAATGAACTAGAAGCCCTGAACTTGGCTGCCCTTTTCGGACCTTCAATAACACGTGTATGCTCCTCTGCTGAGGATAAGAGTGGAAAATTTAAAACAAGGAAGTGGCTTCTCCTATTTCCCCTCGAGGAGTGACTGCATTCCAAACCATCTGTTTTATTGGACTGGAAAGTGGCACACTTGTGAATGGAGTCAGGTCAACTCTTATGGGGAGGATGGATATATCTGCATGGAATTGATAGGTCTATTCATAAGTATACACTAAAGTGTCTTTTGAAAATCCCCAAGTAAGGGAAAAATCCATTAATAGCGAGTTTTTAGCTTCTGTGTCCTGAGAATAGCATGTATCCTGAGGAGATACGGGCACAACAAAACAGGTAGTATAAGAAGTTGGTTATGGAAAGACCAGAGCTTCACAGCTGACAAATGCAGCTCAGCCTTACTTTACAACACAGAACTTTCTAGATGGAGTGATGGGTGAATGAAATAACTTAGACCTGCCAGAGCTACTGATGTGAGCACAAAAGACAGTGAATAAACTGTAAATTATTATAAATCAAGGCATATTTCTAAGTACTATTTAGAAAGTATCTTCCTATAATTCCCTTCAAACTAAAATGTCAAACCAACCAATGAGTTAACTACAATCACTCAGGAACTGATCTGTTGTGAGAGTTCAAACCAGTGACTGAGCCTTGGGCTGAGGTCACTCACTTGCTATTCAAAAAAACGAAGCCTTGAGATCTTTAAGGACGGAGATGGCATCAGATCGCTGTCCTTGAATGACCCCGGCTTTTCTTCAGGGTCATGACCTCCACAGATGTGCAACTTCTGCTATCTTTTCATGAATAGTACATAAAAGTTCTTATAAGACACCAGAAAGTAAGATTCACATGTGTTGTTTTCTTTTCCTTCCTTCATTGGGTCAGGACCAGGGGCCCTCTGTCTTCACTCCCGCTAACGTACTTGCGGGCTACAGGTCTCACGAGCTGTGGCTCCCGATCCGTGACCTAACGTGGGGAGCAGAGAGCTAAGCTTGGTGAAGGTGTATCAAACAAGGCATCTCAGGCTGTGAATTAAGGGGCTCACAGCCATCAACTAGTGACGGAGTGTATGACAAGGACCTTGAGCCTCCTATTTTGGTTGTTTAGAACTTACTGTCCTAGTTCTCGGTTTTGTTCTAGGGAACTGCGGTTGATGGATAAGCGGGAAAATAACATTGGCTAATGATTACTGAGAGCTTACTTAGTGCTAGGAACTCTGTACTTAGTGTCTCTTGAAGTTCCCCAGCGACCTCAGGAGGCAGGTCGAAGTTATAAAAGACAGACAGACCCACCCCTGAGGTGAGACACTGCACAGAAAGGGTTAAGTAACCTGCCCAACACCGCACAGGTGTGAGAATCGCTCTGAAGGCCTACAGCATCCTACCTGCCTCCCCATTTCTGTGCTTCAGGGCACTGGTTTTGGGGTCTGTATTTGGTCCACAGCCATTTATCATTTCTATATTCTGGGAAATCAAGGTATCTCAAAACCCTGAGGGGTTCGAGCCGTTTCTTTCCTTAGTCATTTGCTTACCAAATTCCTTAATCATTATTTTTAAAAGATTTTATTTATTATCTGAGAAAGAGAGACAGAGATAGCGAAAGAGAGCATGAGTGAGGAGAAGAGGGAGAAGCAGGCTCCCCGCTGAGCAGGGAGCCGGACTTGGGACTTGATCCCATGACCCTGGGATCATGACCTGAGCCGAAGGCGCCAGACGCTTAACCGACCAAGCCAACCAGACGTCCCATGATTCCTTCTTTAAAAAGGAACAGAACAGAGGAAGTTGTTTCTTTGAATGCTACTTCAGAAACTGTGCCCGCCCTACGCAGGAAGCCTCTTTAAGGGACAACCACCAGCGGAGTGAGGAACAGTTCTCAGTCAATACTACCTGAACACGTACACGAAAGGCAAGAAAATCCCTACTGCAAATAGTAGCTTTGTAAAAAGAAATGTGCTAGCCACTGGATGTTGGAGATATTTATTCAAGGACTCAGATGTCCAAGGACTGTGGGGGCCATAAATAAATACAATGATCACATGGTTCCCTGCACCCCACTCTACCCTGGTCTGAAAACCCCTCAACATTGGATTTGGTGTTTTTCTTCAGTAGAGACTCTTATCAGTGAGAGGTTATGGAGGGAATGAAAAGAACATGTACAGAGGACCAAAACACTCACTGATTTTTCATTTTCAGATCCCATAGCTTAGGGATGGATGGTTAGAGATGAAGGCAAATCTTTTAAGCGCCTACCCGGCATTATTTCTCATCTCTGTGTCAGGAGGAAGAATGCCGAATGCACAAATTTGGTAAGACTGGTATTTAATGGCAGGAATCATTAGAAACGATGAAAGAACTAGACAAACTATTTGAATACCCTCTTTGGTGAAATTCCTCTAATGCACATTAAAAAAAAAAGATTTTATTTATTTATTTGAGAGCGAGAGAGTGAGAGAGAGCTTGAGAAGGGAGAAGGTCAGAGGGAGAAGCAGACTCTCCATGGAGCTGGGAGCCTGATGCGGCACTCGATCCCGGGGCTCTGGGATCATGACCTGAGCTGGGGGCAGTCACTTAACCACCTGAGCCACCCAGGGGCCCCTCCTCTGATGCACATTTTAAAATACAGACTGTTCTTTCATTCCCCCCAAATATGGTCTTTTGCTATAAACACATTAAAACTGAATGGAGTTGGGGCGCCTGGGTGGCTCAGTGGGTTAAGCCGCTGCCTTCGGCTCGGGTCATGATCTCAGGGTCCTGGGATCGAGTCCCCCATCGGGCTCTCTGCTCAGCAGGGAGCCTGCTTCCCTTCCTCTCTCTCTGCCTGCCTCTCTGCCTACTTGTGATCTGTCTGTCAAATAAATAAATAAAATCTTTAAAAAAAAAAAAAAAACAAAACTGAATGGAGTTCACCCCTGACTAAAAGTTACCACCCACATTAGTCTGTGTAACATTCTGGGATACAACTGAAACCACGGCCACAATGCTCTGAATGCAACTCAAATTCACCAAAGCTTATCTCTGAGTGATGAAGAGAGAAAACCATTTATTCATTAAAATCCTTTATGGAACCCGCTTCTCTCTTTGGGGTTCAGGCTATGAACACGGCAACCAGCCAGCAGAGGCTCAAGGCTGGCTTTGTGACTGTAGATACATTTTTAGCAAATAAGAGCTATGCCTTTCAAGGGGGAAAAGTCCTCCCTGGTATTAAATTTTTGCTAACTTGGGGGCCTAAAATAAAAGTTAAATGGAGAGCATCTGCAGAGGGGCAAAAAAGAGTCGAAGGACTTCACTCCTACCTATTATCAAGTGTATCCATTAAATACCTCCTGTTCCGTGACAGGGAGAGGGAGATAATAATGGCAAGACTGCGAAAGGTCTCATTTAGAGCACCTTGTCATAGGACTCCTGAAAATTAAACAAGGCTGTTTCTAGCGGCTCCCGCTATCAATTAGCTGGCAGCCACTTCCCCCACCGTAATAACTGCCACATGAACTCTGTGCGTTACCTCTGGGCCTGCTAATCCCAAACACAGGAGGTTGCAGGCGAATGCCGCACCGCACAGACGGGCCTACGACCGCACGCCCCGCTAGTCAGATTTTGTTGTACAAAATGAAATGATTCAGGACGTCAGAATATTTGAGGTAATTTAGCCTAGTTCCGCTCCTTAAACATATGAACTAGATTATATACTTTGTAATAGTTTAACCTTCACTTACCCAAATATCTCTGCCACAGAGCTACATGTTTCTCCTTTTTTGGGTTCCTCACAGTTCCACAAAATTTAAGCACCGATCTCTGGTCTACATTACAAGGTTATGCTGCCAATAAGGTGACTTGTGTCATGTGTAAAGGCCTTCAGTTTTGAAAACGAAAGAAGTCAGTCCTGTGAAACTGACACTTTGGGTTGAAAGACGAAGATCTCGTGCAAAAAAATGTAACAATCCTGTTCCCCGAAGTCACTTTTTTGTTTTTTTTGTAAATCTATGGAAGTAGCCCCTGACCCGATGCGCGATCTGGGGGCAACTTCCATAGATGTAAGCCCTCTCCCTCCAGCAGCACCTTCCCAATGGTGTTCCTCAGACCCTGGTACTGATGGAGTCCCCATGGCCCGAGCCATGAAGTACTGGATGCTAAGAAAGAGTTAATACTCCTCCTGAACTCTGGAAGAAATCGCATTTCGTCAGTGAGGTTTGGCAATGTGAGAAACTCTGTAACCAATTTCATTTCCTGATAAATGAATGGTCCACGGGGGAAAGTCGGCCAGTGAGTTTCCGAACTGTTGAGAGCTCAGCCTTTACTGAAAGACTCCTGGAAGGAGCCAGCCTGTCTGTTGCTTATCACAGCTGAGCCAGCCGGCCCCATGCAAACAGGGCAGCCGCCAGACTCGGTTCCCAGCTGACGGAAGCACCGGGGAGAGGCGGGCACAAACATGTGCGATCCCTTTAAGAAATGACACTGTGAGCGTATCACCACTGCCCACCCCCCCGCCCCATTATACTGGCCTTTTTAACCTGTATGTCTGGAAACACATGCCTATTAAAATTATTCTAGAACAGCAGGTTTAATGGTCTTCATCATTTACACTTAATTCCACCCCCATCTCAAACCAAAACACCCTCAGCATCCAGTTCAGATTCCGATTTGGGGGAACGCAGTGTCTAAAAACAGACAAAGGCTCAGACAAACAGCAGTCACATGCAGAAAGTCAATCGGAGGGCAGTTCTGGAAGCCAGAAAGTACTTCAAAGTACCCACACCAGTTTACCTGAAATGTAAGTAGCCTAATGAATCACAAGGCCATTTACCTTCTAAGCTTGAAATGAAATAAATACTTGTAGGTTTCAGTAAACCCAAAGGCAATTCTCATAAATATAACCATATATGCTGTATTTATAATTCAAGTTTTTAAAAATCTTAAAGAATACTTCTTCACATTAATTCAGAATTGGTCAAAGCATATACTTTAAGATACACTCACTGAATTCAAGTAAATTTTCGTCAAAGGTTAACCTGACGTTTAAAATATCTAATTTGGCCTTGCTTAGAAAACACACAAAATTACCCTATATAAAATAGTCAAATGAACACTCGAAGGCAGAAGAAGGGAAAAAAAAAACCTCTAAATAATAGCTTGAGGCCCTTAATTATAAAAAATAAAGCAAACAAAATCTGAAACTAGTGAGCTTTCAAGAGACTTGCAGGCTTGGCCTGGCGGGGAGGAAACCTGGAGCTGATTAGCCCCTCCCTTGCAAATTCTCGTCCCAGCCTGGAGGAGGAAATGCTGGGGGTTTACAGGGAGGGAGAACGCTAATTCCATCCCCCAAGAATAGGGCATAAAATAAGGGAAGAGGGAAAGCCAATGGGCCCTTCAGCTTCTACTTTCACCATTTAATCCATAGTTTTTTTCTCTTTTTCCATGGTTTTGGGACCACAAGATACATTCTTTCTTTGAGTTCAATTGTAGATTCTTGGTGACAGTGGGCTGGGCTGTCTTTAGGCCCAGGCTACGGAGAGAAGTCTCTGCATTCACTCGAGGGAATCAGTACTAAGTTGGCTTGATTTAGGACAAATAATCTGATGACAGAAAGGAGAGAACGAAGGGAACGGGAGTTTCCTAGATCTAAGTCGTGACCCTGATCGGTCATGCGAATTGAAAAAGATGGCCACTTTCGCACCAGGTCTCTCTTGGGTCTCTACAGTTTATAAATCAAGAGCAAAAAAACCCATTTCTAAATATTGGGTTTATGAACCACTTCAAATTTTAATTATCCATGTGTAAAATAACTGTGCATGGTACTTCTAAATTCCGAAAATAAGCAAAACTGGAGAAACTGAAATGTTTAAAAATAGGGCTCATTACCTGTGGTAGGGACATTAGTCTGGTTCTTAACATGAAAAGAGATACTTAAAGGTTAATTGTCAGTGCTTTGTAGAACAGAGCTACAAATGACTACTGTATTTAATAGCCAAAAGCACATGAGGCCTTTAATTAATCTCAAGAACTGTTTCTTGTAAGTATTCTGCAAAGCACATGGGTTTCTTATGCAGTAAGTTCCTGAAGAATGAACATGTTTTTCTGTTTTCTTCTGAATGTAGCTGCTTTTGGAACCTTGTTCAGACGCTTGATGGGATGGGCTGGGGTGGGGGGGAAGGCTTACGGAGTAGGGGGGAGGATGCTGAGACCGCTGTGGGAAAGGCCTGAACATTGCGGGTGGGGATCTGGGGGCGAGGGATGGGTGGGGGGAGTCAGGCAGACAGGACAGGATTTCCCTCAGAGGCTCATGGACTAAAACTGTCGCTTCAACTTCTGCCTTTTTGCTGGTGAAGGGCGGCCAGCAGGCTTTTTGTCAGCTAGAAGATGAATGAGGACTCAAGATCCCAGGGTCTGGACAGTTGGGAATGTGTACTCAGGGTACACATACCCTCCTGGGTACTCAGGAGGAGGAGCTGGGGAAACCCCCTCTTTCAGTGTGTTTTTCCTTCCTTCAAGGTTCTTAGTATACGTGAATCACAGTCCTCACCCCTTTGAGAGCTAAGCATGCCGGGGGCACGCCAAGCCTGAAATGTGGGGTCCTCTCCCACTCCCACTATTCTGTATGCCTGTCCTCAGACTTCCACCCAAGGATCAGAGTCACTCGGAAACGTGAGTATAGCTTCAGCAAGCAAGTATAAGCACTCTATAGCCGAGGACATGTACGCACAGACAGACTCAGTGAAGAATGAACAGGGAGCCGACGACAGAGTCAAAGAGAAAACACATTTCTGGATCCTTCCTTGGGAACCTGGAAATGGGTACGATGAGCTAAACTATAGATGTGAAATTCCATCCACGTTTTGATGATGGCGGGAGCGGGTGATGCTATAAAATGTCAGGATTTGTCCAACACTGAGAATCCAAAACATTTACTACTGTGAGTCTTAGAAAGGAGGAATGGCAGTTTAAGTTTTGAGGTGGGGAAGCAGAGGGATCAAAAGAATGTTTACTCTGTTTTATAGAAAAAAAAAAGTTTTATGAAGTGCTCTTTCCAGTGGACGACATAATTATTATTTTCTGCTGGGAAATATTCTGGCTAGTTTACAGTAAGGATCTGATATAACATGGGAAGAGTTTAAACCCCACACATTTAAAAGCTTGCTAGCACACATTTTCCTCTGTTGAGACTAGAGTAATGTTTACCCTTCATTTTGATAGAGCAATGTCAGAAATGTGTTAGCAGGAGCACCCTGTCACCGCAGAAGTAGAACGGCATCCACATGAATTCTCAGTAAGCAGGCAAACAAATAAACCCGACCCACACTTAATCTCACTATCAAAGTAAGTAAATGTTTTCCTTTTGGGGAAGGATCTTCCCGTCTGTGAGTCTGTGCGTCCACATTTGGAGGAGTGAACGCACAAACACATACACACAAGCATGTATGTATAAATATAGACACGAACATCGTTGCCATCATATGAAAAGTGTTATGATGTTTTTGAGTCTGGAAGACACATTAAGAAAAACTGCCATGGCTTTCTAGTTTTAGATGACACTATAAATTATTTTCCTACTTTTGGTTTACTCTCCATGCTACAGAGATTATGCCAGAAGCAAACTACTGAATGTATGTTCTGGTAAAACATCATATTGTAATTGTTCAAGTAATTTACCCCTCCAGTGTAATAAGAAGCATTGTGTTGTTTAGGGTTTGAGACTTTAGGCCACACAAAATGAGCTTCATACTTTTTATATGAACATTTATCATATAAAAAGGCAGGAACAACATAAAGTGTAGCACGTTCCCATCCTGACAACTGGGAAGAAGTGAGTTGTACATTCTGCTTTCAAACAATCTGTGGAAGTGCCGAATCAGTGTGGCTTCAGTGACTCCCAGAGTTCTCCCCAGGGGCGCCACAGACAGGCTCCGGATGCCACATAGCACACCACTGTTGCCAGGCCCGAGAACTTTTTGGCAGAGGAGATGCTTAGATGGAAAATTTTTTTCTTGTTCCACCTAAAGCAGCTAGGTCTTTGAGGGCAGGGGTTAAATTGCTTTTATTCTGGCATAAGGACGAGCTCTGGGCTCTGCGAGAAGGGACACAGAGGAAGAACGCTCTTGAGTTCTCTGTAGGACTGCAGCCTGTAAAGCTCCTTTTTCCCAAATCTGAACTCTTTAAAGGATCCAACCGCCAATTAGCTCTTTGCACAAGTGGTGAAACATACAATACCCTGTACAGCCAGGCAGCCTCATGAAAGTACTTTTCCCTCTTGGCAATGTTTTTCTGGTTTCCAGTTACATTTTTGGTTTTTTGTTTTGTTTTGTTTCTTAAAGATTTTAAGTCATCCTTACCCCCAACGCGGGGCTCGAACTTACAACCCGGAGATCAAGGAATTGCATGCTTTACTGACTGAGCCAGGCAGGTGCCCCTCCAGTTAAATTTCTAAATTGAACTCTGGCATCTGTTAGGTGAGAATGACCAAACTGATTGTTTCCTTTTTGTTTGTTTATTGAGATTATCCTATCATGACATTTGCTAATTTCAGTGTTCAATATGATCAATTTTGCTATTTGGATGCATTTCTGTAACTGTCATGACAGTGACGATATAGTCCAGTTCCCTCACACTAAGAAGCCCTCCCTCTCTTGCCTCTTTGCACCTACACTTGGCCCAACGCAACCACGACCTGCTTTAAGTCACAGTTTTGCCTTTTCTAGCATTTTAAAAAAATTATTATTTTTAAAGATTTGACAGAGAGAGAGTGCGAGCGAGCGCCCATGTGTGAGCACACGGTGGGAGGGGTGGGCAGAGGGAGAGGGAGAGAGAGTCCTAAGTAGACTCCGCACTAAGCGTGGAGCCCAAAGCTGGATTTCATGACCCTGAGATGATGACCTGAGCCAAAACCAAGAGTGAGATGCTTAACTCACTGAGCCACCCAGATGCCCCGTATTTTATTAATTTCTAATCATTGGATTTAACTTTGATGATGCTAGTGTTTTTACAATTACTAAGATTTGCTCCACGGCTCAGAATCTGGTCTTAGTCTAAATGTGCCATGAGCATTCAAAAAGAATGTGAATTCTCCCACTGTTAGGTGAGATGTTCTATGAATACCAATCAAGTCAGAGAGTATTTTCCAGATCTCCCATGTCTTCATTGATTCTTTTTTGTCTAGTTGTTCTACCAAGTGCTGAGAGAGGAATGTTAAAATCTCTGACAACGATAGTAGAAATGTCTCTTTCTCCCTTTAATCCTGCAGCTTTCTGCTGCATGATTTTGATGTTCTGTTACTGGTCCCAATACACCTACAATTATTTATGTCCTCCTGTTGAACTGTCCCTTTGACCATTATGAAATATCCCCTCTTTCATCCTAGGTTTTGGTGTGAAATCGGTTATTATCTGATATTAACAGACACTTTAAACCTTTTTACGTTTCCTGTTTGCATGACACCTTGTTTTTCCCCCCATCATTTGCTTTCAACCTATCTATACCTTTAAAGTTAAAGCATCTCCTTTGCAGACATCATATAGCGGGGTCTTATTTTATCCATTCTGACATTCCCTGTCCTTTAATGAGTGTTTAGTGCATGAACATTTTATATAATTATTGCTATGACTGGGTCTGGGTCCACCACCTCATTTCCTGTTTTCTATCTGAATCTTTTGTTTTGTTCCTTTGGTCCTCCTTTCCTGCCTTGTGGGGGAGGGGAGAATCATCTAACTATTTTTTAGATTTCTACTCTGTTGGCTTTTTAGCTATTCATTTTTGTATTATTTTTATAGTGGTTGCTCTAGGGATTGCAATATATACTTCTTTAACTTTTCACAGCCAACTTACAGATAATAGTTTACTTCTTCATGTAAAATACAGAACATCCTATGGGACCACATCCATCCTCGCCTATCCTTTATGCTATAATCAGCATTTACTCAGACAGCTACCACTCTGGTAAATACTCGTTCTTTTCCAAAAATCTGAGTTTCCATCTGGGATCATTTCCATTCAGCCTAAAGAACTTCCTTAGCATTTTTTAAAATGCAAGTGTGCTGGCAACAAGTTCTCTTGGTTTTCTTACACTTGATGGTGTCTTATTTGCATTCTTGAATGATCTTGTCACTGGATATAGAATTCTGAGTTGACAATTGTTTTTCTTTCATACTTGAAAGATTTTGCCCCATTCTCTTCAACACTCTACAGTTCCTAACCAGAAGTAATCTGTTAATTGACTGTTGTCCTTCCCTATGTACTATGCTATTTTCCTCTTGGTCCTTATCACTGCTTTCAGTACTTCTCATGATGGTGCGCGTTGATGTGGGATTCTCTGTGTTTATTCTGCTTTGTGTTAGCATCTTATATTTGCAAATTTGTCTTTTTTCCACTTGGTTCTTTTTTATTGTTTCTATTTCTCGGCTGAGACTTCTCATTTCTCTGCTGAGACTTTCAAGCATTGAAAACACGTTTTATGCAATGAAAACACTGAGGAGAGTTCTAGTAACTGCTTTAAAATCCTTGTCTGTTAGTTCCAACATCTGGTTCATCTTGGGGTTGAATTCAATTGATTTTCTTTTATGTAGAGAACGTGTTCCATTTTCTTGGTTCTTTGGATGTCGGGAAATTTTGGACTGCATCCTGAATAATATTAAGTTGTGGAGATTCTTGTCTGGGTTTGAGCTGCAAACTCTGTATTTTATGTAGTAGCTCTGGCCTCTTGTTCAGAACTTTTTCTTTAGCTCAGCTGCTCAAAGTCTGGTCTATAGACGTGCAGTTCAAAGTTTAGTCAGAGGTATGGGTAGATGCCATTTAGGATCCCCTTCTCTTATTTCTCTTCTCCTGGGATTCCTCCACTATTTTCAGATTTCATAGATTCTCTGCTTCTCCTTTCTGGTTCTGCAGGACGGAAAGGTTACGACTTTCCCCACACACCCCTTTTCTGCAGTGTGGGCCACGGACTACAGTTAGCCCCAGGCTAAATGCCTCAGAGACAGGAGGTAAGTCTGTTATTTCCCACCCTGCAAGTCAAAGTACAGTCGCCACTAGAGTCTTCCTGCATCTGTTCACCCTTCTCTTTCTTCAGAGTGGCAAGTCTGGTCTTCTTTCAGACTTCTGGTTTTTGGCTGAGCTGCTCTGTTTCCGATACATGGTTCAGGGATCACTCGGAGTTGGGGACAGACACCAGATGCTGTTTGGGGATCCCTTCTCATGCTCTCTCCCTTCTGGGATTCCTCTACTCTCCTCAGCACTCATGCTTTCCCAGCTTCACTTCTGTGGTTCCTCAGGCCAGAAAAGCCAAGTTTTTCCATGTAACCCCTCACCACCATGGAGTAAACTCCAGGGACAGTGCTTAGCCCCAGGCTAAAAGCCAATGACATGGAAACTTATGTATATAGCTCCAAGCTCCCTCTTCTAAATGAGCAAGAACTCCCTGTGGGATTTTGTTTGCTTCTACTCACTCTCCAGTGCCTTCAGTACAGCTCTATTTTGTATTATTTGTCAAGGCTTTATAGCGGTTTCTGTAGGGGGTGTCATGTGGTGGGATCTTAGTTCATGATACCCAGAAGCAGGTGTTCTCAAGCTGATTTTCAACCACACTGTCTTCATTCAATAATATTTGATGAGTAGCTATACTGTGCAAGGCAGTGTATTGTGCTAGATGCTATGGGGGGATGTAAACAAAAAAACAGAGCGAAGAACTAATAATGAAATGGAGAGATTAAAATATATTCACATATTTGTATATGAGATAGCATGGGAACTTTTTTTTAGTAGCTTAAAATTGAAAATAATCCGAATGTCTACCAATAGTAGAATGAATAAACCGGGACTATATACACAACCTAATACTAATACATGGGTGGAAAGGAACAAACTCCAGGTAAGCAAAAAAATCTCATAAATAATGCTAAATGAAAAAAATAAAGGTGCAAAGAAAAATAAACTGCAGGATTCCATTTACGAAAAGTTTAAAAATGGAACACCATATTGTTTGGGAATATACACACAGATGGTAAAATTATGAAGAATAAGACAGTCACCTCCAAAGTCAGGACAGTGTTTTTATTTCTAGGACTTTTGGGTGGTTGGCAATATTCCATTTCTTTGATCGGAATAGTGACTTCATGGATATTCACTTTATAATTATGTAGTCATCTATACATGATATTGCTCACAGTTAAGAGAGCAAGAAGGGGGGTGGCTTTATTAATAAATGAAAACTTGATTACATTCTACATACAATGCATGACCAGGAACTGGTTATTATTATTCTTATGACTCAAAAGACTTCTGGAAATGGGTATAAAACATGTTTCTTCCAATCTCACTGTAAGACTAGTGAGCAATAATATAGTTTGATAACAAACACAGGTCAGGTTTAACTTCTCCAATGCCAAAGGAAAACTGACTTTAATTGCTTTTTAAAAACCGTTTCTTTATTTTAAATGTAAAAAGTTCATTTCTATTTGAAAGAGTACGGAAAGAATCTTTTTGATCAGCACAGACCCTTTCTGGACACAAATAATTAGCCTCTAATTTATCATTGTTTAATCTTGGGGTTTTTGTATCTTTGATTTTTTTTTTAATATTTTATTTATTTATTTGACAGAGATCACAAGTAGGCAGAGAGGCAGGCAGAGATAGAGGAGGAAGCAGGCTCTCCACTGAGCAGAGAGCCCGATGCGGGGCTTGATCCCAGGACCCTGGGATCATGACCTGAGCCGAAGGCAGAGGCTTAACCCACTGAGCCACCCAGGCGCCCCTGTATCTTCGATTTTTTAGAGAGGGGCACACTGGTAGTGATCTCCATAGTCTAGTAATCGGCACTGTATTGGTCAGAGATTAGGAAATCCTCTGGAATAGTTGTCCACATTCATGTATTTTGCTGTGATTGGGCTGAAGACTTTACCTAGAAGTTTTCAAAATGGATTAGGCTGCTTCTAATTATCATGCAATGCCTGAGGTACTCCCTGCTACCCTCAGAGCTCTCAGGCAGGAATCCTGAAAGAAAGCTGGATGTGAATTGCCAGGAAAACAAAAATTGTTACATTCGTTAACTATCCCCAATTCACTGATAGGCATGAACAGTATTATGTTCTTCACAGAACCAGGCTTTCAAGGTCTCGAGTCCTTGAACACCAACAGGTGCAGTACAAAAAAACTTTAACGAGTATGGCCAGATGCTCACCAACACCCTCAGTGTGACTATTACGTGCCGATCACTGCTCTTTCCAACTTGCCCCAGAAATTAAAGCCACCATAACGGAAGTAGTTTTGTTCCTCCAAACGAACCAGTTTTGCTATATGTAAGGAATTAGAGTAGCAGACTTCGGTTTCTTTAAAAAGTCTTTTATCACCTTAAAATTTTCAGAAGCTTTTGGGATGTGTACGCTCAACTAAGAACATTTTTTTAAAACTCACTAGAACCAAACACAATTATTTCATTTTCTTATTCCTTCACTTACGAAAATTATATTTTTCCCTCTGACTTGAGTACTAATAAGCAGAACCCGCAGAACAAATTATTGTAATTCATTAGTCATCCTTTTTTCAGAAATAGTTCATTTTTCACTTACTACCCATTAAAAAGAAGTAATTTTGTAACTAACAGGGAGCTTTGGTTATTACACAACACTTTTTAAGGATTACAGCAAATGACTTGAACAGTAGCTGTAAAGGCACTGGAACAATCTCAGTCATTAGCCTATGGTCAACCTAATGGAAAAGTCAAGATGGAGACAGATGAACAATGGGATCTGGGTCGATTTTTTTCTAACCACCACAGTAGACTCTCTCCTTAGGAAATTTCTGTTTGTGAATTACAAAGTTCTACACATACCAAAGCAAATAATTCTATCAAAACCAATAGCAGAGATTTAAAGATAAAACCACACAGTTTTGGGTTTCCTTTTCCACAGGAGAGTATCAACATTTTCCATAGCTGCCCTTGCAGGGCAAACATGTGTCCCTCGGTTGCTGGAAACCATGGCTGGAAAACTGGGCAAAGAATTCTTTGACTACAGAACAGTCAGATTTTTATCACTTTTCAATTATGTGTTTTGGTTTTCATGACTATATTTGAGATGTAATGATAACAAAGACTGAGTTTTATACTTTGGGATAATGAAGTAAAAACTAGGTTTAATCTACTTCACATTCATTGCAAAGAAGAAAAAAAAAATCCCATCAGCTGCTTATTAAATCTACCAAAGGTTTAATTAAACAAAAATAGTGTAAAATATTATAGCAAATACCATGTGTCAGACTGTTTACTAGGAATGGCTATTCTAAAAATAAGTATGATGTGAGGCTGCTGCAGGTGTAGTGGCATTTTAATACTAGGTGTGACAAAATGCTCTATGTACGAGCTTTCGATAAAGTGGCAATGGGTCTCACTTCAAACATTTTAGGGTTACTCTACAACACTAAGATACTGCTGAAAACAAGAACTAGGTGTACTATGAATGCTTCAGGTTAAACAAGTTGATCTGACAGCAAATAGATTTACGATTTAGGAGGAAACAAAAATGTAAGATTTAAAAGAAAGAACAGTTGAAATTTACGGCCCAAAGATAAGACAGAACTGAAATAATCTTGGACAAGCCATTAGATTCTCTTTAGCCTGCTCCCTCACTTAAAAAATATATAAATTATCTTTATATTTCTTATAATTGTTGGGAAAACTAAGTAAGGAACACCCACATAAAAATACCCAGTACAGGGGTGCCTGGGTGGCTCAGTCTACTAGGTGTCCGACTCTTGGTTTTGGCTCAGGTCATGGTCTCAGGGTCATGATATCGAGCCCTGCATCAAGTTCCGCACTCACCGTGGAGTCTGCTTGAGATTCTCTCTCCCTCTCCCTCCACCTTGCACACTCTCTAATAAATAAATAAACAAAATCTTAAAACAAAACAAGACCTAGCAGAGGACCTGGCACAGAACAAACACTCAATAAATGTAATTAGTTGATAAAACAACGAAGAAAAAAGAGCCAAAAGGGGAATATTTATGTCAGAATGAAGAGCAGATATAACATTTTAAAAGACACAGATTCTAACTTTTTCCTACTATTTGCTTAATTTATTAAATAACTGCATTACCTTGTATTGGAGTTACATGTAAAAGAAATCTACTTTCATCATGCAAAAGTTTTCTGTCTTTTGTAGGAAGGGAAAATAGAACCACTCTGAGTCTATCAAAGCTAACCAGTAGTCCTAGCCATCACCTCCTTAGCTTTCATGAGGGCAGGGATTTGTTAAAAACCAGGCCATACAATAGTGATTCCCTAATCTGGTAAGTCATCTGGATCACTCAGAGAACCACTTAAAAAGACAGACTCCCAGAAAAAATGGGGTGCCTGGGTGACTCAGTCAGCTCAGCATTCTTGATCTCAGTTCATGCCCCATGTTGGGCTCCACGCTAGATGTGAAGCCTACTGAGAAATATAAAAATAAAAGAGTCCCAAGTTCATCACCAAACCACTGAGAATCTGAGGTGAAGAGCCAGAAATTTGCATCTGAAAACAGTGCACTAGAAGAAACCCTCATCTTGACGGCAGGAGAAACGGCGTGAGCAGATTTGTTCTTACATAAGACCCATACAGAAAGGCTTCTAACATTCACATTATCAAAGTTCTATCACACTTTCTACAGTCCTTGTCCTCAAAAAATTGCTCGGAGGGATTTTACACTGAGGGACTGACTCTTCCTGGATAAGATTTCCTGTTTGCTTCCCCACCGATGTGTAGACTGGTGATTGGAAAGCTCAAACATCGGGCAAGCGTGTGTGTTGGGGATGTGTGCGCATGCATGCGTGTGCATTTGAGATCATGTACTTCGAAGACAGTTCTCACAGGGGGATCCAATGGTCCTAAAAATCAGCTGCCAGCATTACCACAGCGGTCTCCTGAACCACTAATGAGCTAGTGTTTATTGTTCCGGAAGACAAAGAAGTAACTTATGAGTAAGACTTGGGTCTTTGTCTTTCCTGGACAAGAAACTCAAGAAGCTGAGAACAGAAGGGAGAGCCACTCTGACTTTTAAACTTCTGCAGAGATCATTTTGAATCTGGGAAAACCTCAACAGGAATGTCACCAGTGTCCCTTTTCTTAGGATGCAAGCCCAGGACAGACCTGTACTCTTCACGCTTAGCGCTTCCTAGAGTCCAGCCGAAAGTAAAAAAGAATTGATAACATTCCAAAAAGAAGAGAGAAAACAGTAAGAAAAAATTAAGTCTAAATTCATAAAAAAATACAGAAGAAAAAGCCAAACAAGGCCATTGGAACCAGTAAAGTAGTCACAAATTAGTAGCAGACTGAATTTGAGGAAGAGGCTATTGGCTGGTGGGATGGTGCGGGGCACTGGAGCTCTAATTTCCGTCGGAATGTGACCGGCTTATTACCAGTGTTTGTCTGGACCTGAAAACACGCGTGCTCTACATATCCCGAGGAAAGCAGAGGGCAGTCAGTCAGAATGGTCAGCCTGGTAGCTCCACCACGCTCTTCCCTTTCCAAGAAAGATTCAGAAATAGAATGAGGTCACTATCTGAAGAGTTTCCTCTGCTTGAACTATAATGGAATCAGTGCCAGCAAGAGCCAAGAAGAGATACTATTAAAAATTCAGTGAGGGGGCACCTGGGTGGCTCAGTGGGTTAAAGCCTCTGCCTTCGGCTCAGGTCATGATCCCAGGGTCCTGGGATCGAGCCCCACATCGGGCTCTCTGCTTAGCGGGGAGCCTGCTTCCTCCTCTCTCTCTCTCTCTGCCTGCCTCTCTGCCTACTTATGATCTCTGTCTGTCAAATAAATAAATAAAATCTTTAAAAAAAAAAAAATTCAGTGAGGCCCATCTGCACAGGCAGTATCCTGTTGACAGGGGCTCCGAAGTGGAGGTCAGATCAGAGTTTTGTAGCTCTCAGAATGCATGAGTGTGGACTGATACTATAGGCTTGAAAGAAATGTAACTATTCCTATAAAGTGACTGGAACCTCTGCTTTGAACTTTGCTCCGCTATGGTATTTTGGCATGAAAGCTGACCTTGCAAAAAGTCTACGGAGAGCTGTTCTCTAAAGAATGTTTACTTGAAGCAGCATCCTGGACCCCCATCCAGTGGTCAATGGACCCCCTTCTCCGCCTGCCTCCTTTCCAGCCAGTAAATAGGAAAGCGCCCACATGGGCCAGTGTAGTTTCAGACACAACAGGTTAACAAACCACGAAGGTCCCTGCCCTCCTGGAGCTTCCATGATCTGCAGAACAACAGGAACAGTATGGTAGGTAATAAATAACATGGAGAAAGAAATACAGGGGAATTAAGGGGACTGGAAGTGCAAACACTGAAACCAGAGGTCAGGGCAGCTCTCAAGAAGATGGCGAGTGGGGGCGTGTGTAGACATCAGGGAGAACAGTGGAGATGCAGAAGAGAAACCCAGTGCAGAGGGCCAAGAGTGGAGAGTGCTGGTGCACTGGAAGGAATGATCTACTGCTGTGCTTTTCAAACTGGAGCTGACGTCAGAAATCACCTTTGGGGCTTGTTCAAGCACGGCTGGGTACCAGCCCCCAGAGTTTTGGCTGCAGGAATTCTGGGGTGGGGCCCGAGAATGTGCATTTCTAACACGTTCCTATGGGATGCTAATGCTGCTGGTTCAAGAGCGGTTCAAGGTTTCCTGCTTTGGAAACCAATGTTCTAATGCTTATTTCAAGCACCGAGTCACTAAATAATAGTGGACCATTAAATTGATTTAATAGGTCTGCCTGGCAATTTAAAAAAGTAAAGAAATAGGAAATATCAGAGCTCATCACATTTACTAAGGGCAAGTGAAACTTTTATCTTCTATGAAACTTTTGTTCCAGTTGTATAAAAATGGGTATGATGCATTTTTTTGTTGTGGGTGGCGGTCAAAAAAGTTTGAAAGCCACTAGTCTAATGACATTAGTGTGTCACTAAATAACACCAACCACATGAATCTGCTGGCGGGAATCTGAGATTCCTACTCTTTCAATGGGACATGAAGCTGAACTTGCCTTGGGTCTTCTCTTTCACTCACCCATAAATTTCCCTCTGTTTGGATTTCTCCTTTTTCATCTCAGTCTATGGAAACCTCACCATCCCTTCAAGACAGAGAAGATCAAGTCCAGGTTTCTCCTTCAGACCCTCCCAGTGATGTCTCCTTCCCTGCTCTGACCTCCTCCAAAGCTTAACTTCTATACCGCTCATCAGACATGCAGCATAGATGGTCCTGCTTTATTTATTTATTTTTAAAGATTTTATTTATTTATTTGACAGACAGAGATCATAAGTGGGCAGAGAGGCAGGCAGAGAGAGAGAGGGGGAAGCAGGCTCCCCGCTGAGCAGAGAGCCCGATGCAGGGCTCGATCCCAGGACCCTGGGATCACGACCTGAGCCGAAGGCAGAGGCTTTAACCCACTGAGCCACCCAGGCGCCCTGATGGTCCTGCTTTGAAAGTGACCTTTGCAAGTGGTGCCTTTTCTCTCTTGAAATGTGACACCTTGTTTGAGGGCAGGTTGGTGTCTTAGACACCTGCGTTTCCCCAACAATGCCCTGGTAATGTCCTGTTTAAAGCAGACTAGCGGGGCACCTGGGTGGCTCAGTCGGTCAAGTGTCTGCCTTTGGCTCAGTTCATGATCTCAGAGTCCTGGGATCGAGCCCCCATTGGTCTCCCTACTCAGAAGGAAGCTTGCTTCTCCCTCTCCCTCTCTCCCTGTTTGTGATCTCTCTCTCTTGCTGTGTCTATCTCTGTCAAATAAATAAATAAAATCATTTAAAAAAATAAATAAAATTATAATGTGTTATTTGTATATGTGCTACCAATGATGGTGATGAAGATTTAGTAAAGGAACAAGGGAATGAAAACAGTCTGAGATATAAGTTTGGGGACAGAGGTACAGGGGTGGTAGAAATAGGGCAGAGTGCATGGTGAACAATCGGCTGGGGGAGCTTAGTGCTAAGGGCAGGCACAGCCCCAAGCCTCCCCCTCTCCGCTCCAGAGCCTGGGCCAACGGCTCCTTGGTACAGTATGCCACAGAGAAAATCCTCACTTCTCACTGGGGTAGGACTAAGTCCTTTTGATGCTTTGCTCTAATACTGTGAAATGGATTAGAAGAGCCAAAGGACCAAAGAAGAAATCAATATTTTGGCCAAGAGGAAAGAGATATAAGGAATCAAGAGAGGGGGTGGCAACGTTAATTTGTTCAGCGTCTGTGCTGCCTGGGTGAATCAGGGTGGGCTGCACTGGAACTTGAAGCTTCAGTAGTTCATGTGACAAAAAGCCATGAAGCTGTGAGACTGTGGGAGGACAGGAGGGAGGAGGCAGGAGCAGCACGAGGAAGGCACAGATGTGCAACAATACCGTCCATGTGGAGGCAAGTCAGCAGTCTGGGGCACAGGAGCCACAGGGACAACAAGAACCAAAGTCAAGAGTGAGGCTCCAAGGGGCCCTGCGTGTGGGATCAAAGCAGTGTGGGCCAAGGAGATACTTCTAGCTAAGGGAGCCTTGGGAGGAAGATTGGGGAAGTGGGGACTCGAATTAGGAGGCTACGGTAACACACTGCGTGAGATGTGGGGAAGTGAAATGGGGCAGTGGGAACATGGAGGGAAAAGAGAGATTTGGGAAATCATCAGAATTCGCAGAACTCAGGGTCTAGTGGCACTTCTGCGTGAGGGAGGATGCTGACTGGTTGCATTCCAAGGGTAAAAATCCATGGAGACACAAAATAGTGTGGCTGTCAACCTGCTGATGGTAGTTCCTGGGGGACCTGGAGAAGGGACACCCAACAGCAGGTGGGCACACCAGGGTGGCCCTTAGAAAGCAGCTCTGGGGATCGAGAATGGACAGAGAAATGACTGACACTTGGGATGGGGATGGGGAGAGACTCCAGCAGGAGAATGGGGGCAGTTTTTAAGCAAGTCAGTATTAAGAAGCTATGAAAAAATTCTTGAAATTTCAGTTAACTGTATTTCTCTTTATATAACAAGCAACAGTGAAAGCATTCTAAAAAGTGAATATAAAATAAAGGCTTTAAAAATAATTTAGTGTGACACTGGCTATCCACACTTAATTCATAGGGTTTATCAGGAGAATGAAATGAGAAGTTCAGTTAATGTCAGTAACTTACATTATTCCATAGCTTCCTGTTTATACTAAAAGGGAAACTATCTTCTGGTTAATTCTCCCTGAAAGACATGACCTATTTTTCAAACTCAAGATATATGGTAAAACTCTTAATTCTCAAATGACAGATAATTCACGAAACCAAAGAAAAGAGGGAACCTGGAGTCTTTGTGTAACTGAGAATAGGTTGGAGCGGAAGTGGAACGAGAGCCTGCACAGACTGGGATGTACGCAGCCCCGTCGTCAGGACACTCAGGCTGCTCCCTAGCAAGTGAAATGGGAGCCGGGAACATGCCCTGCTGTGCAGGCAGACAGTGAGAACTTTGAGCGGTGGCTTCTATCTCAGCTCCTGGAGGACACACTAACTTTATTTATTTCCTTCCAAACGCTAAAGGAGAAATAAGCAACTTGGGATTTCAGAGCCTGTCCTCTATGTCTCTGTTTATGCAGGAGAGTCTGAAAAAACTAATTACCTGGTATCGCCTTTCCCAGACTTCACGGAATACCAGTAAGAAGAGGATGTTTAGAATGACATTAATACTATTTACTCTGAACAGCCAAGTTGTTTAACAATATAGACAGATTTATCCAAAGAGTATATGTTCCCACACAGGATATTACACAAATATTTTAGAAGACTATGTCAAATAACATTTGATTGAAAAATATTTTATTTGGTTGAAAGTCAATTACTATGCCATGGGCTTCCAGATCTTCATGTTTACTTGCCCAAAATTGGAAGAATAATTCTTCTACAAATTTGGCTTGAGTTCTATAATGCAAGGGAAACTTCAAAAACTTTTGGCTCTTCAGTTGACATTAGCTAACTATTTCTCATGAGTAAGGAGCACTGTGCTTCTCTTAACAACCCAAAGGGTAGTTGGAAAGAATTCTGAATTTTCTTAATGTTTAATTTATATTTTAAGAAGGAACAAACCAATAACCGCACACTACTCCACACTTTCTTATAAAGGCCTTATTAAAGCAGCATTTCCAATTTCAAACAACCTCTTTTATATGTCTTGCATACAAAGCTATTATTACACACCCAACAATTATTTTATCAGTATATATTAGTAAACCACCCAAAAGGCAAAATAATGTGCTGTCATGTTGTATAATACAAATATTATTCAACACACAGCTTGAATTTTCAATCAACTCTAGATACAGCAGTATTCCATGAATTAAACTCTAGAGGTTTTAAGTGATACATTTTGTTATAAACACTCAATCCAAAAAGATGATTAAAATAATTGAGATAAGACTTGATTATAAAGATAAACAGCTTTTTTTTTTTTTCCTGGTAACATCTGTGGTAATAATGTGCTATCATTTAAACCAACTAAAGATGAGTCACCATCTGTGAATAAATATAACTTAAGTTTCTTTTCTAGTACTGGGGATGGTTTTCTTTTCTTTTCTTTTTTTTTTTTTTTAAACTAAATCATCCCTCCTCCACCATCTGTCCCTCTTGCAACCACAGAGTGAGATGGTAAGCTGAAGTAAGTACAGTTTCTCGCTATGTTTCGGAACAAAACGAACTGGCCCACTTAAGGGATTTATCCATGACCTTGGTTTCCATAGGATATTAGTCTAAATAAGAGTTAACTGGCCTGGGACCTCCCACAGATCAATTAATCTCTCTTTAGCCATACTCCTGAAAAAATGAAGTTATATTTTCATTTGTATGTTACTGTCTCCAATATAGAGAAGACTTTTTCTCCTGAATATAGTATAATGAAGGAACACCATATCAACATTCAACCATATAGTCTGTATACTATAATTCATTTCACTTTAAGTATTGTAGTGAACTCATGAACGTTTGCTATCTGCTATGGCCTAGGGAGGGGTCTTTGGGCCAGTAGCATTCACCAAAGGAATTAGAAATATATCTGGGATTGGAAACAGTAGGAAAAAATGGACTAAAGACAAGAGTAGTGAGCAATAAGCCAAAAGAGAGGCACTAATAAGGTTTACTACAGGGTAGGGATAGATATAAAAGAAGAAGAGTACCTGTTCTGACAGCACAGTAAGGAAGCACTGGTTGTCCACAGAACAGAAAGGAGATGGGGAAAGGATGAGCAAGTGGAAGGGTACATAAAATTCTAAGAAGGTGGCCTAATGCCCAGGCCTTATTTCCAAAATACCATTATTTAAAAAAGAGAAAGAAAAAGAAGGGGGAACCAGAGCTCACTGGAGAAGTAGTTGATTCTAGGACTAGGGCAGGAAAAACACAAGATGAGTCTGAAATACCTTGTGCCGCAGAAAACGGAAGGTGTGTGCTCAAAAGAAGAAGGGGGCAAGTCAGAGGACACCGGATCCAACCCGGAGGAGCGCCCACGGGCCAATGCTAGAACAGTTCGAGCAACAAAGGAAGTGACAGGACTGAATTATAATCTATAACAAAATACAGAATTATCATTAGGTAAACACCACAGTAAGAACTGTGCAGGTAAAATCCACTGATGGATGACAAAATAGGCAAAAGTTTGAGGAGAAATAGGATATTAGCAAAGTCTCGCTCCTAAGACCGTAATTAATTACAAAGGGCAGAAAAGCGACTCTTCACAGAAGAAATCTGGTAGACACCATGTTAACCAAATAATCAAGGATACTCATCACCAGTAATGAGACATACTGACATCACGTACCTCCTGATACTAGGAACTGAGAAGGATACAACATCACCTCTGTGGGTACTTTTGTCAAATATGCATACCTTCAGTGTAATCATGAGAAAACATCAGAAAAAAACAAACTGAGGGACATTATGCAAAGTGACTGAGCAGAACTATCCACACCATCAAGGTCACGAAAGGTAAGAGAAGACGGAGCGAAAGTCACAGGCTGGAGGAGAATAAGGAGACATAGCGGTTAAATGCAAAGTGGAATCCTGGACAGGACTAGGGAGCAGAATAAAGAACACCAGGAGAAAAAAACCCGTAAAAATTACATAAGGTCTGTAATTTAGGGGACAGTATTCACTCACATTAATTTTCTAGTTTTGGTAGTTGTAATATAGTTACATGTGTTGTTAACATTAGAGGAACCTGGATGAAGGGTTTACATAAACTATTTCTACCGTTTCTCCAACTTTCCTGGTAAGTCTAAAATTATTTTAAAAGAAAATGTACAACAAAAAATAGCAAAGTGGCACAGATTCAAATATCTTCTGCCCACCCCAACCAAAACTGTTTCTTCCATAACACCGTCCTTGTCTTTCTCCTCTGTATTTTTCCTCCCGTTTACTGCTGCCTAAAGTAGCAAGCATTTTACTTATTTATCTGCTTGTCTTATTTGATTTGCTTATTTCTCTGATTATCTGATTACTTATTATCTGATAACTTATTTACTTATTTATCTGGTTGTATTTACTTATTTATCTGATTATCTCCCCCACCAAAAAAATAAGCCCTATGAAGACAGGCATTTTTACCTATTTTGCCCATCATTGTATCTACTACCTAATGTGCTACTTCTAACAAGTTCCCATTTCCACTCTAGAGCATTTCATTCACCTTCTCATCACATTTACTGAGTAACTACTAAGTACCAGACATTGAACGAGGCATTAAGGGGATGCAGATAAGCAAGATATGACCCCCCCCCCTCAAGGAAGTTACACTCGAGAGGGAGACAGATAACATTTGAACAAGTATGTACAGGCTGGAAGAGGACAGGAGTCCCACCAAATTAAGCATGAAAAGCTGTGGGCATTTAGAGGAGGGAGGCCTATGCCGGGTGAGAAGTAAAAGAAAAAGTTTCATACAAGTTCTCAAACTCAGCAAGGCCTCTGAATACTTAGGATTTGGATAAGCAAAAAGCAAAGGGGTGAGGGACTGATGTACTGGGAAGAGAGAACCAGGTAAGCAAATCTGAACTCCAACCATGCAGGAAAGAAGCAGCAAAAGGCACAGAGATCATGCTGGTTGGCTGGCGCACTGGCTGGGGAAAAGGAAAAAGAAAAAAAAAAAAAAAAGGAAAAGACTGGAACAGCACATAGGGGTAGGCTGTGCATGGTCTAGTGTTCCAATCCAAGGACTCCGGGCTCTGTCTCGTGGCGACAGGGCACTGCCCTCAGGTAGTCTGGAAGAGGAGGAAGATGTTCCAAGAGCTCTGCTCTACAAAAATTCTTCATGGCAGGGGCGCCTGGGTGGCTCAGTGGGTTAAGCCTCTGCCTTCGGCTCAGGTCATGATCTCAGGGTCCTGGGATCGAGCCCCGCATCGGGCTCTCTGCTCAGCAGTGAGCCTGCTTCCTCCTCTCTCTGTCTGCCTCTCTGCCTACTTGTGATCTCTCTCTCTCTCTGTCAGATAAATAAAATTTAAAAAAAAAAAAAAAAAATTCTTCATGGCATTTTAGAAGATGGAAGTCAAGACTCTTAAGAATTACAAGAGATCTTTGGGGTCATCCTCTATGACTTTCTACAATAGGAATCCTTTCAACCTCTTTTCCGACGTTATGGATGAGTCCCTCTGCCATCTGGTGCTCTTCTCACATTTACCATCAGGTACTGAACTAACACCTGTCCTGGTTCAACTTCTACCCACTGTCCTCTGGCCTACAACGCACTGCTTAGTTCCTCCTTTACAGAATCATCCTTACAGTAGCTGAACACAGTTTCTCTATTTTCCTGAAGCCCTCTCTTCTCAAGCTATACGTCCTCTCTTCCTCACTGTGCTTGAATTACAAGTTCTTTCCAGTAACGTCACCCACTTCTGCAAACAGCTTGGTTTACTGACGTGATGCTCGCCACATTGCTCCCGTATCCGACGGTGCTCTTCCGGACGCCTGTTTCAGGCTCGTTAAACATCCCTACATTCTCGCTCCGTGCAGGGAGTCTTCTGACTTTACTTCTTTCTTAAGTGAAACCCAGCTCTCCCCTTAGGACTCTAACTCCCCCAGAGCCTTCGGAAGTTAGACGCTGCTCATCCTTTCACATTCCGGACTTCAGGGTCTGGAGGTGGGGTTGGTGCTTTGCTTTCATTATCGTTTCACGATTGTTTCCTGGCTATTATTCCTCTACCTCTAAACAGAAAGCTCTGCCCCTATGAGGCTGGTACCAGCTTCCTCTGGCCCACGCAGCTGGCACCTACTGCCTTCTAGGCTATGGTCCCCTTGGCTCCACATCTGACTCACAGTCTTTCTCTCTACCCCATGGCTTATTGTCCTGAGAGACTATGAAGCCTATGTGAGTAGGCCATCCCCGGCTTCCCGTTCATGAGCTGCTCAACCATAATGACTTCCGTTCACAGGCATAGCACTTCCATTCCTCACTCATGGCCAAGGCCAGACCATGTCATCACTGAGCTATGCTCCACTTCTGATGTCTTCAGTCTAAATATACTGTTCTTTAGGCCCATTGCCATGACTTCCACCATACCCACTCTTCGCTTGCACTCAAATCCCCTTCCCGAAGCCTCTGTGACCCTCTCCTTCCAGCCTCCTGATAGCTCCACTTCTCTCTTGACTTAGCTTAGACCAAGATCCACCACTTCCTGCAAGCAGCCACTCCCATCTTTATGGACTTCTGTATTGGATTCCATGGAGCAGTTCAAGTAAATTGGAAAACCTGCATATGCACATGCAAACACACCCACCCACCCACCCACACACACACACACACACCCTCAGAACAAAAAGCCCTCCGAAGCTTACTTCACATAAGAGTGGAAACCATATGAATTTCTTACATTCACAGAATTGTCAGGAAGGGAGGCAAATCCCAGAGGGAGGGTCTGGTGAGCTGTCTCCAGTGTTCACGTTATTGCCACATGGTGGTGCCATTCCAGCTGATAAACACGAACCCCACTGCTCTTTCCTTTCCCGGGAACTTCTCTAAGTGGTTACAATGACTCACGTGCTATTGTTTTACAAATTCTGTTGTTATAACTGAAAATATTTTCATCTCCTAAAACAATCTCTCTCTCAAGCCTTCATAAGCAGTGGTGTTCTGTGATAGTGCTGAAAACACGGCCCCCAAAACAGTCACTCTGGACCAGAAGTTAGCTGAGATAAAACACTATGATGAAGAAGGCCACATGTCTGCTAGGACGCCCTGTGTTTTTAATTTGGGAACGAGCACTCCAAAAAACTGAGAGGTGATGAAGGCAAACACTAATAAGAAGCATTAAAGCAAAGACAGACTACCGTGCTGCACAGTCTTGAGATGCCACCCAATGTCCCCTTCACGTCTTTTCTTATGAGAAGATTAGTCTTGGAGTATGAGTTTTATATCATGAGATCACTTTGGAAACACACTGACATGCAAAAGGAAGTGTGTTCTTTTTCTTTTTTTTTTTAAATAAGGGTTTGTTTTTTTTTTTTTTTTTTTTTTTTTAATTTGGCAGAGAGCACTCGAGAGAGAACATGCACAAGCAGGGGGAGCAGCAGGCGGAGAGGGAGAGGCAGGCTTCCCACCGAGCAGGGAGACTGACGTGGGATTCGATCCCAGGACCCTGGAATCATGACCTGAGCCCAAGGCAGATGCTTAACCGACTGAGCCACCCAGGCGCCCCAGAAGTGCCTTCTTAAGATACAATCGTTCCCCGATCTGTGCAAGAAATGCTGCTCTTTCCAGAGCTACATGCAGACAGGCAGTGAACGGCGTGGGGGACTCGGAGTGTGGACTATGGAACCAGACTGCCTGAGCACGAATCTCCCAGTTCCACACTTTTCTAGCTGTGTGGTTTTGGGGAAGTCATTAACCTCTCTGTGCATCTGAAAAGTTAGGGCCAAACAGTGCCTACCTGTAAGGCTCGTGCGGATGGAAGGAGTTCGTAACTAAGCCGCCTGCAGGTCCACGGAGCCCTGAGGACACACCACGTGTGGGCCAGCGGTGGCAGTCAGCATCCCCACCACCAGCGGGGCCTTCCCATCAATGCTTGATACTTACAAGACTGAATTATTTCACTGGGTCAAAAAACATACGGTGCTTCTTTATTCCCAGTATATGGCTTACTCACAGTATGCGAAAGTGTTAGTCCTTCTCTGGCAAGACTGTCAGACTCCTCTGCATCGCTGTTCTGTGTGCCAGCACGGAGGAGAGGACGAAGTGCTTAAAGAGCCTTTCCTAGCGCCAGTACTAGAAAGTGGGACGCCTCTGCCCAGCGCCTGCTCCGACACAAACGCTCAGCCCAAGCGATACCCCAGGGTGCGGTTCCTTCTCCGGTCTTACCTTCAGCCGGTCTTTGGGCAGCGCGACAGCCCCCTGCTTGATGATTTCCAGGACCCGCTCCACCGACAGCTCAGCCCCAGCCTGCAGCAGTCGTGAGCTGAAGAAGGTGATCACCTGGAACGTAAAGTGTTCGTTTCTGAACAACTAGTTGTACCAGCTGCGTTTTTAGGAGGCGCCCTGCTCCCACGGCAGTCCCACTTCCCAGGGTGACCCGGCTTGACTTCAGGAGCTCTCCTCCGCACCGTCCCGTCTGAAGGGGTTGAGGACTGCGTCAGAGCAGGCCTCGGAGCGCTCCGGGCTGATGCCCCCCACCGTGGCTGCGGCAAGCTCCCGAGCCCGGCTCTTTCTGCCTGCGGCCTCGCCCTTCCTTAGTCGGACTTTAGTGAGACGGCAGCCCTCCCCCAGAAGGTGGGAAGAGAATGCTACAGCTTAAAACCTGTCAATTTTGAAGCTTACTAGTAACTCTCAAAAAAAAAAAAAAAAAAAGGCTTAAATGAGAAAGGAATTGAAGCTAATGGTGAAAATGATGTTCAGAGGATTGTTTATAAATTTAATTTATTCACTGCACTCTTCTCCCTGAGCAACAGGGATAACGAACAGCAAGCTAGGACTTCTCGTTTCGTGCCCCAGCGCAGCCGGATGCTGGTAACACAGGTGCATTCTCAACGTAACACTGTCCTTTAATATCTGTCCCTCAAAGTGAAAAGAATGTCATTATTTTTTGAGGAAATCATTTTAAGATCATGATGTTAATAAATCAAGAAGACTATACGTCTTTTTATTCAAGAGAGTAACACTTAAGTATTTATAGTCAGACATGCAAAAATATAAAAATGTTTTGTTAAAAATTATACATTTTCCTGTATAGGTTTTCTGTTTTATATGTAAAAGACAAACACTAGTGTCAAGAGATTACCTAACTGTAAAAACAAAATAGTTTTTTAATACTCATTAAAGTATGATCATTAAAACTAATCTGGACGATTAGCTATCCTATGCCTTACTAATCCTGAAGTCTTCACATTATCAGCAGTAAACACAGTACTGGTCACAGTAAGGACATTGTTTATCACAGTAAGTCCAAATCCAGAACACAAACACGCTGCCTGGTAATTTCTGTGCATCCGGCTCTGGTGAGATGAGGCTGGTTCATTGCTGCTTCTACCCTGTAACGTAGCGTCTGTTCTAGGATGAGGGGGACATCAGCTCAGCCATTTCCTTCTTGACACATGTACTTATATTGTACTGCCTTTGATTTATGGTTCTTTTACAGGAACAATACCCACCCTCCATTTAGAGGGTTTACTTAGTTAAATCTAGGTATTATAACCATCAGTAACATACATTACAAGGACCTGTAAGTGAGTGACAGGTGAGAGCACCAGCCAAGCCTTCCAAGCTAAGAACCCCCCTCTCCTCCTGGGGATACCGCTGGCAGCTGACACGGCTGGAGCCTGGCAGGTTGTCCGTGCCAATACTAAGAATGAGGAAAACTCCATGTGTTTGTTTTTGGATGAAGAAAGGAAAGCTCTGATACTATCTTCCCATGCTTCTGCGGATGGTGGGTGCGACCTCTGGGGTGTGTGTACCCATCCACTTTGGAGATTCTGGATGGAGATAACAAAATGTGTACAATCAAAGCTAGGCAGGTGGCACAGCGTTCAAGCATGGCTACTTCAGACCGCCGTGAGAGAGTACAGACAGGTCGCATCATCAAAGCAGCAAGTAACGCAATGGAATCTACTTTGGTTCACTCTGTGGTCTACAGAGACTTGCCTCTAAGCCTCAAGGAACTCGTGTTCCCACTGGGAGAGCCATGGAGTAGGCAAGAGACTCCCTAAGTAAGTTCCTGTTTTCAAATTGGCTCTCATTTGTCTTACGTGGATATTCAGTTCTTGCATTTGGATGCACACTACTTTAAAAAATGATAAAACTACCAACTTCCAGGAGAAAAGTGAATTTATGCATCAAAAGCAAAAGGAACAGACAGCTACTGCATGTTTACTATGGCCTGAGAGCTCCTCTATTAATTAATTCTCGTCACAATCCAACAAGTTGATGAAAGCTCTGTCCTACAGACTCTACGGGATGAGAGAGCGAGTTGCTTGACCCAAGTCAACCAGGTAAGTGTCCGAAGCGGGACTGGTACTTGGATGTTCCTCCTCACTTTACCATGTTGTCTCCAGCAATTCTTGAGTAACAAAAGGCTTTGTTTTCTTCATGGAAAATATTCGAGATGAAAGGTTTAAGCTGCATAGCCCCAAATTTCATTTGGAGTCAGGCTGCACCATTAGCAAAGAATGTGAAACGAATTCATTCAGAGATACAACTTGTAATTCCTATCACCCAGTTAGAATTTTTGCAGACAACAGTGTATTTAGTGATGATGATTTTAATAGTTAGGTGGCTTTTATCTACTTTCATAGGAACCATTAAAATTGTTAAGATTGATGAACTTTTTCCCCTCTGAAAATGTTTGCAGAAGATACAGTTAATAATAGAAAAAATTGAGAGTGAAACCTTTAATGAAATGGGAATGAATGATATGTTAGTGCAATTCAAAGGCAACCTTTTCAGAGGAAGTTTCTTCTCCATGGGTGTTACACAGCTTCCCTCCACCCACCATATTTGGCCACAATTCCTGAAATCTAAGTAGAGCACATTACCTTCAATTACGCTATTAGTTGTGCACAGTAATTATCCAAGGTCATGGTCTGATTAATCAGCTGTACCCTTTGAGTAATGTCAAAATCACATTTAACAACCACTTACTATGAAACCAGTGAGTGATCACTAGAACACAGATTTATAGAAATGAGAAGTTAAAAAAAAATGAGAAGCTTTTGTAGGGTAGATGAGGGTATGTATTAGGCATTCTTGCTTGCTTAAATGGTTACTCTTCCAAGAGGTAAAAGTAGAGAGCTAAGCCATTTTCTTCTCTTCTATAAAAGATAATAAACATGTTTTTAAAAGTGAAATCCATATGTTTTCTCATTGATCCTGGGTTTTCCTCAAGTTTTTGTGTCTTTTTTTTTTTTAAAGATTTTATTTATTTATTTGACAGACAGAGATCACAAGTAGGCAGAGAGGCAGGCAGAGAGAGAGGAGGAAGCAGGCTCCCCACTGAGCAGAGAGCCCGATGTGGGGCTCGATCCCAGAACCCTGGGATCATGACCTGAGCCGAAGGCAGAGGCTTTAACCCACTGAGCCACCCAGGCGCCCAAAGTTTTTGTGTCTTAATCAATACCTGTGTTAACAACCTACTCAGTGGGAGAGATCTCCAGAAGATTTACGAAGAAAATAGACATTTTCAAGAAAGATGCAATGTAACTGGGAGGACAAGAAGCAGATTAAATAGGCATAATTAAACAGATTAGACATCATGGTACTGTGTACCACTTCACATGACTATGAAGTGCTCAAAGTCAGAGGGCGTAGTTGGGGTCCTGTCTTGATACTGACAAGCTACCTGACTTGTAGAACTCAGGGTCTAGAGCACCTACCAGGTGTCAGAGGTTTAGGTTTAATTCCCAGCTCTGCTTATGAACGTAGACAGGTTATTTAACTTTTTTATGCCTCAGTTTCCTGATCTATAAGTGAGGAAAGATAAAGAGTGCCTGCCTCATGCATGGATTACTGTTAGAATTAAATAAGTTAATACCTTCGAAGTGCAAAGAACAATGCCTGGCATATGGTAAGGGTTCATAAAAAGTCATTATCATTAGGTGTATATCTCAGTATCCTCACTTATAAAATGAAAAAGTTGCCCTACATACCACATAGGAAACACTTATAATACACGTGAAACTTAAGGATAAATCAAACCAGAACAGGAGTAGCAAGTGTGATCTATTGAAAGTAAATTCCAGGAAAGTCTGCTGGTTAGAACCAACATGATCATTATCAGCTTAATGCATTACTGAGGGTCAATTTAAAACTCTTCTTTTTTTTAAGATTTTATTTATTTGACAGAGAGAGAGGGAGAGAGAGAAAGAGAGAGAGAGAGCACCAACATGAGCAGAGGCAGAGGGAGAGGGAGAAGCAGGCTCCCCGCTGAGCAAGGAGCCCAATGTGGGGCTCCATCCCAGAACCCTGGGATCATGACCTGAGCCAAAGGCAGCCACTTAATCGACGGAGCCACTCAGGCGTCCCAAAACTCTTCTATTTTTACTTGGTGAGTTTATGTATTACCTTCCTCTTTCAAAAACAATTTGTATTTTATTATTTCCAGAAAATTTAAACAGTACAGTGTTGGGGAAGTATTCACAGTTTGCGAAGTTTTCTTTTCTCATGAAAGAATGCTGAATTTTGACAAATGTTTTTTCTGCATGTATTGGGATGATTGTCTGGTTTTTATCCTTTAGCCGTTTAATTTTGTGAATTACATCAGTCTTTGAATTCCTGGGATGCATGATAACTGAGAATGTTGCATTATTCTTCTGATAACACTGCAAGATTTGATTTGCTATTTTGCTGAGGATTTTTTGTGTTTCTATCTATGAGTGATACTGACTTGTAATTTTCTTTACTTGTAAGGTCTTTATCTACGAGTAGCATTAGGGTAATAATGTCCCCATAAAATGAGTTGGGAAGTATGTCCTCTTTTTGTATTATCTGGAGGAGTTTGTATTGAAATAATAATATTTCTTTCTTAAAAATTTGGTAGAATCCAAGGGTGAAGACATCCAGGCTCGGAGTTTTCTTTGTTGGAAAAATTTTAAATACTAATAATTCAGTATTGTTAAAGATATAGAACTATTCAGATTATCTATTTCTTCATGAGTAAGCTCTGAAAGTTTGTGCCTTTCAAGGAATCTGCCCATTTGATCTAAGTCACGAAATTTATCGCCAGAAACTTATTCATAATATTACCTTATTATCCTTTCAGTGTTCCCGCTATCATTCCTGACACTGGTAATCTGTGTTTTCTTTCTTCTTCTGGGATTAACTTTGCTACAGATTTATCAGTTTTATAGTGTTAAGGTTTTTTTCCCTCCCAAATAACCAGCTTTTGCTATCACTGATTGTCTTTTCTTTTTCAATTTCACTGATATTTTGTTCTTTTATTATTTCCTTTTTCTTGCTTTGGATTTAATTTACTCTTGGTAGTTTCTTAATGTGGAATCTTATTTATTTAAGACCTTTCTTCTTTTCTAATAGAAGCACTTAATACTATAAATTTCCCTTTAGCTGTATTCCACAGATTTTGATATTTTGTATTTTCTTTTTTACTAACTTTATTTTTTTTTTAAAGATTTTATTTATTTATTTGCCAGAGAGAGAGAGCACAAACAGAGGAAATGACAGGCAGAAGGAGAGAAAGAAGCAGGCTCCTGCTGAGCAGAGAGCCCGATGTGGGACTTGATCCCAGGACCCTGGGACCACGACCCGAGCCGAAGGCAGAGGCTTAACCCTCTGAGCCACCCAGGCACCCTTTTACTAACTTTATCATTTTTGCTTTTTCCTTCTATCTTTATTTTTTAGTTTTGAATTTTTTGAACTTTTTTTTTTTCATGTTCATGTTCTTTTTTTTTTCCATGTTCAGTTAGCCCCACTGTATTGCTAAGTTTAAAATATGTTTTCTTGGGGCGCCTGGGTGGTTCAGTGGGTTAAGCCTCTGCCTTTGACTCAGGTCATGACCTCAGAGTCCTGGGATTGAGTCCCACATCGGGCTCTGCTCTGCGGAGAGCCTACTTCCTCCTCTCTCTCTCTGCCTGCCTCTCTGACTACTTGCGATCTCTCTGTCAAATAAATAAATAAATTCTTTAAAAAAAAATATGTTTTCTTTAGGGCGCCTGGGTGGCTTAGTTGGTAAAGCAATTACCTATGGCTCAGGCCATGATCCTGGAGTCCCAGGATCTAGTCCCACATCAGGCTCCCTGCTTAGCAGGGAATCTGCTTCTCCCTCTGACCTCTCCCCTCTCATGTTCTCTCTCTCATTCTCTTTCTCTCTCAAATAAATAAATAAAATCTTTTAACAAAATAAAATATGTTCTCTTTACCTTTGGCCTCCTCTCTTTGATGTACAGGTGTACTGTTTACTTTCCAAATATCTGGGGGTATTTTCCAGATATGTCTCTTACTGATTTCTAGTTTAATTTCATTGTGGTCAAAGAACATACTCTATTATGATTTTAAATCTTTAAAATTTGTTGAGGTTTGTTTTATGGTCCTGTATGTGGTCTATCTCAGGGACTGTTCCATGTACACTGATGATGATGGGTACAATGTTTTGTAAATGTCAATTAAATCAAGTTGGTAGTATTGTTTGGGTCTTCTATATTGTTACTAATTTTCTATTTATTGTATCAGTTACTGAGGAAGAAGTGTTGACTTCTCCATTTAAAATTACGGATTTGCCGGGTGCCTGGGTGGCTCAGAGGGTTAAGCCGCTGCCTTCGGCTTAGGTCATGATCTCAGGATCCTGGGACAGAGTCCCGCATCGGGCTCTCTGCTCAGCAGGGAGCCTGCTTCCCTCTCTCTCTCTCTGCCTGCCTCTCTGCCTACTTGTGATCTCTCTCTGTCCAATAAATGAATAAAATCTTTAAAAAAAATTATGGATTTGCCAATTCCTTCTTGCAAATCTATCAGTTTTTGCTTTGCATATTTTGAAAGCTCTGTTGTTAGGTGCATCCATAGCTAATACTGTTATGTCTCCTTGCTAAACTGACCCCTTTATCATCACACGGTGTCCCTCTCTATCTCTGGCAATGCTTCTTTTAATGAGGTCTCCTTAGCTGATCGTATACTAACTCCAGCTCTCTTTTAATTAGTGCTTACATGATAAAACTTCTTTCAGCCTTTGACTTTTAACCAACCTCGCTCTATTAACAGTGAGTTTCTTAGAGAGAGAGAACATAGATTTTATCTTTTATCCAATCTGAAAATCTCTTTTAATTGAGGCATTAATGGGATTGTTGACATGACTGGATTTAAATCTCCCACACTGCTTGTCATTTCTCTTTGTTCCACTATTATTTAGTCTGCTTTTCCCACTGCCTTTAGATTAAATATAATTTATAATTCCATTTTATCTCCATCTTGGGCATACCAGTTCTCTCTCTCTCTTTCTTTTTTTTTTTTTTTTTTTTGGGTGGTTGGCCTAGAGCTTATAACAGCCATCTTGCATTTATCAGTCTACCTTCAAATAATACCACAGCATTTCACGTTGTCAAGAAATCAAGAATTTTGCCCTACTTGCAAGTGAACAAGTCAGTTTTGTGGATCCTGGAAGGATATGGAGATTTCTGGGTCAGTGATGAAGGACAGCTGCTAGTCAAACAACAGCAGCGACCAGGACATTAGCATTTTTTTTAATGGGTTCTCCAAGCCCCAATTTGCATAAAAGTGGTTTGATGAGGGATGGGTGACTCCCTCACATGTAGTGGGTTATATTATAGGAAGAGAACTCTGAGCTTAGGGAACCCAAATCTTTTACAATGGTCAGTAAGCAGGTTTACCTTTTGCTCCTGAGGGAGACACAGACATGCCCCCACCCCACCCCTATGGTTCTCTTAGCCTGGCACACTCTGACCCTAGATTATCTGTGCGGCTCACTCTCTACCTCCTTCAAGTCTTAGCTCAGATGTACCTTCTCGGAGAGGCCTTCTCTGACTGCGCTCTTTGGACTTGCAATTTCCCACCCCTACTCTGACCAGCACTCATTTCTCCTCTTTTTTTTTTTTTTTTTTTTTTTGCTTAAGAAACTTGGTTGATGTTGATGTCATTTACTGAGATAAGGAAGACCGCACAAGGAAGAGCTGATTCATTTTGTGTTTGACTCTTTGAAGGAAACAAGGAATTCTGATTGAACCTTCTTCAACATTTGTGGAATTGTCAGGTAGGCAACTGGACGCACTTGTCTGGAGCTCAGTAAGGACGGTTGGGTTCGGAAATACACAAAATCTAACATGACTTTTACACTGTCCAGAGATAAGAACAGTTTTTGCCTTTAACACACTGCACATGTTACTATTAATTGCCTCTGCTCTTTTCTTATATTCAGCCATGAAATTCCTTTCACATCTTCTCTCATTTGGTGTCACAATTCTATTGTCCTGTTACTTAATTCACCCAGATCAGATCACCTATGGGTTAGATGGGAGGGATATACAGCAGTGACTCATAGATAATCTGGTCATTTGGACAACACGTTGGAAGGATCTGCGGAAGTTAAAGGTGCTCCAAGGTTAGTGCCTCCTGTCTCAGATATTTAACACTGCTGACTGTCTTAATGAAAAATATCAACTCTGAACTCCTTGTCAGCTAAAAATAACAGTAATTCATTGTCTCTTTTACCAATACTTTTCAAGGTTAACTCCATGAAAAAAGATAGAGCAAAGGCTTGCTGGAGCCAGATTTCAGGGCATTTAGGTCAGGGAAGGGGAAGGCAAAGTGCTGAAAGAAGCAAAAAGTAGAGATGTTATTCACAGCTCTGTCATGGCATTCTTTTCAAAATATGCAAAAGAGTTTAAACAACTTTTTGAATGAACTTCCATTGTGCCTGCACTATTTTGGATGGCAGTATTCAACAAAAAACTGTTGGACAGCCTGACCATTTAGAATTTTACTTCAGGTTTATCTAAGTGCACACTGAAAGCATGGAGTTTCTAATCTGGCTTCGAGGCCTGGCTGAGTGACTTACAGGCTAAGTGACCTTGGGCCAACAATTTTTCCTCTCAAGCCCTGCTGGGCCTCCCTGGTTTAGGGGGTCACATGAGATACTGTATATGCAAATTATCCACAATCAGGACCTATTTGAATATTTAATCATCATTTAAGACAATGATTCTTAGGCTGGGATTTGTGTGAAAATCACCTGAGAAACTGTCCCTCAACATCCTGGTTTTCTTATCCACTAAGTGGGATAATCAAACCTAGTTTACTGTTTACTGGTTTAAGAAGAATTTAAAAAAAAAAAAAAAGGAGAAGAAAAAAAGAGATAATGTATATGAAAGTACTTAGCCTCATTCCTAGCACTTAGCAGGTGCTCAACAACATTCAGGCATTTATTTGCCTAGTTTAAAGAAGCGCATAACAGCATATGGCCAAATGTTTACCATAAGAAGCCCTTTCTGCTGAATACACGGAAGTGTAAGTGGCCCATTCTTCTGTCAGCCACAGGAAAGTGAGCCCTGGATGTAAGTCCAATTAACACCCTGCTTCCATTTCCACATGGTCATACACTGTGTGATACGCAGCGAGGTCCCTTCTTTTCCTCACCTTAACCCTGATCTTCACTTCTTTCAAAAGACACTAAGTTTTGAATGGGGGTAGTGTAAACCCTTTCCATGGTTCTCGTGTGCCTTTTCAAAAATATAGTCTTTTCAAGATGTTTTTAAGGATGTCAACTGTTAATCACCTTGTTACTAAGAAGGATCCTCAGTTCTATCATTGGGGAATAAAGACTGATTTGACATCAGAAGAGATTTTGAGAGAGAAAGAGAACTGTCTCCAGGTTTGTGGATATGGCTCGTGAGTGAGAAACTGTGGGACCATTTAGCAAAGGGGTGAGTGAGAAACTGTAGGACCATTTAGCAGCGAGTGAGAAACTGTGGGACCATTTAGCGAAGGGGTACAGTAGTTAGGCCTGATGATTATAAACATGGGCATGGGCTTTGTCATCAAACTGCCTGGTCTGAGTCCTGGCTCTATGACTTTCTGAATGTGTGACTGTGAGCAAGTAAAAATCTTTCTAAGCTGGTTTATCTATAAATTGAAAATTAAAATGAAATATACCTCATTCACATCCTTTTCCCAGAAAGCTACTACGTAGTCTATGCTCCCACCAAGACAGAGCAGTAAACCAAGAAAGAGGAAGACAGAGGAGCCGATGTCAATCAGAAGAGCCAAGTGAAGGAAATTCCTAAGAAGATGCCACAGCTGGGCACAAGAACCAGAGCACAACATAGCTGGGGCAAAAAGCAGGAAGCAGGTCTCCAAGAAAAGGATAGAAATGAAAATTTTATTGGGTCTGCTTGACCATTTTGAGAGGAGTTTTAGAGTTATGCCTGAAAATCTGAGGCTGTATTAGAGACTAGATGTCTGTAACACATAATCGAGAAAATTGCCTAGAATCTAGAGCACATCAAGTATCTGCAAGAAAATAAACAACAGAAAAACTGGAAAAGGACTTGAATGGAAACTCACAAGAGGAAATCCAAATTGGGGGGTGGGGGAATATTCATCCTCAATGGGAATTAATAAATTATAGATGAAAACTATAATGCGATGCCATCACAAAACTGACAAAACTAAGTGTTCATGGGAAGTAACAGAACCTCTCACACACCACTGGTCGGACAGTCAAATGGTAGGACCCCATGTTTAACAGTTGGCATAACACACTGCCCAGCAATTCCACTTCTGGGTGTCCATCCAAGAAAGAGGTATGTACCTATGCTTACTTATGACCGAACTTGCATATTTCTACCTGTGTGAGAATACAATGATTGAATGTCTTCCTGAATGTGAGTAACACAAGGACAAGGATGTTGGCTCTTGGGTTTACTCTCGTGCCTGGTACTGTGAATCATTATTAGTTACTCAAGGAATGATTGTGGAATCATGAAAACATGAATTCAAAAAGACATATGCACCCCCATGTTTAAAGCAGCATTATTTACAATAGCCAAATTATGGAAGCAATCTAAGTGTCCACTGATTGATGAGTGGATAAAGAAGATGTGGTACAGACACACAATGGAATATTATTCAGCCATAAAAAGAAAGAAATCTTGCCATTTGCAACCACATGGATGGATCTAGAGGGTATAATGCTAATGAAATACATCAGAGAAAGAAAAACCATATGATTTCACTCATCTGTGGAATTTAAGAAACAAAACAAACGAAGAAAAAAGAGACAAACCAAAAAAGACTTTTAACTATAGAGAACAGACGGTTACCAGAGGAGAGATGGGTGGGAGGATAGGTGAAAAGGTGAAGAAGATTAAGAGTACACTTATCTTGATGAGCACTGAGTAATGTACAGAATTGCTGAGTCACTGTATTGTACAGCTCAAACTAATACAACGCAATATATCAGTTATACTGGAATTAAAATTAAAAAAAAAAAAGGAAAAAATAGAAATATCCTACATATAGTTTTTCTCAGAATGTTTTCATACAATATCTTTAGTATTTAAGATTTTATTTACTTATTTATTTGACAGGCAGAGATCACAAGTAGGCAGAGAAGCAGGCTCGCTGCTGAGCAGAGAGCCCGATGTGGGGCTCGATCCCAAGACTCTGGGATCATGACCTGAACCGAAGGCAGAGGCTTTAACCCACTGAGCCACACAGGCGCCTCTATCTTTAGCAGTTAGTAAGATGATCCTATTATATATGGATGATTTTTTTCCTACTCATTTGCTCTACTACAATAAATAAATTACCAATAAGAAATGGTTTGCTTGATAAATTGCTGAATATATTTTTTGCCATTTTCTTTAAGTTTTTCTCTAGTATCCTAATGAAAGAGATTAATCTGTGAGGAAAAAAATAGTTGTGGAATCAAACTGAATTAGAAAACACTAACACAACAATAGAAAATTTGGCAAAAACACCTTTAGAAAAGACAGAAAGTAAAAGTTTATAGACCTGTGAAAAGTATTGTCATGCTAGAAAAAAATTAACCAAAATGATAATGAAATGCCAGTTTTGATATAAAAAGACAAATATTAAAATAAGTATAATACTCAAAGTTGCAAGAGTGTATGTAGTGGGACAGACCCTCTCATAAATCAGGTGTGGAAATATAAGATGTTTTACAGGTGCATAAACTGCACAGTGTTTCTGGAAAGCAATCTGGCAGGATGTGTTCAGTCTTAAAAATACAGATACCCTTACAGTAAAAATTAGTATAATTCTAGTCCTAAAACTATGCCAAAAATGTAACTGAAAAATAAGTTGAGATAAGATTTATTTACAAACTGTTCATAAATTATGAAGTAACATAAAATAAGTGAAACACCCAAAATGAGTAATAGTGGGATAATGGTTAAATACTCTTTTGAGGGGTGCCTGGGTGGCTCAGTGGGCTAAGCCTCTGCTTTGGCTCAGGTCATGGTCTCAGGGTCCTGGGATTGAACCCTACATCACGCTCTCTGCTTGGCAGGGAGCCTGCTTCCACATCTCTCTCTCTCTGCCTGCCTCTCTGCCTACTTGTTATCTCTGTCAAATAAATAAATGAAATCTTTAAAAATAAATAAATAATCTTTTGGGACATCCATAATACAGGTTATACAGATATTAAAATGGGAGATTTTCAAAGAATTGATGATACCACAGAAAAATGGTGATGATCTAAAGGCTAAGTAAAAATGGCAGAATACAGAACTGTATAAAGAATGATCACCATTCTATCAAATATATGTGAGTGTGTATATATATATATACACACAGAATACAATAATTACTATGGCAGAAAAAACTACAAATACGCTTTACATTCAAAGAAGGGATTTTAACTTTTGTAGTTTTTGGCAAGGTTTCTTCAACTTTTGCTGCTTTGATACTTAAAAAAGAATCATAATGTCTCCATTTACACTTACCAGATCGATATTCTGCATTATATCCTGAAATGAAGGATGAGTTCGGAACTGTTCGAAGAGATCTCGTTTGTAAAGCAGAGCATACACCAAGTTCGGATTGTGGTGAAGAGAATTTGTCAGGCAGGAATTGATGATCTCTAACATCATTCGAATCACTTCTTCGATGACATTCAAGTCTTGTGCCTAATAAAGAAAGAAAAGCCACACAGTGTTTTTCTCCTTAACACAGAATTAATCAAAACAAGAGTAACTGCTTTAAAATTGTAACTTTAGGGGCACTTGGGTGGCTCAGCTGGTTAACTGTCTGCCTTCAGGCTCAGGTCATGATCCCAGGACCCTGAGACCGAGTCCCGCATGGGGGCTCCCTGCTCAGGAGGGGGGCCTGCTTCTCCTTCTGCCTGCTGCTCCACTAGTTAGTGCTCTCTGACAAATAAATAAAAATGTTTAAAAAAAAAATAAAATTATAATATTGAAAAGATAATGCAAAAGAACCTGTCCAGGTGACTTATGTCAAGAATCTTCAGAATTAGGTTTACCACTTAATAAAGTATTTGAGTAAAAATCCTTTGAATTCAGATGGTCACAATTAGGAACTGAACATAATAAAATATAGACTTGCCAATCTGGAAGGAAATTTGGGGCTTCCTCAGCCGCTCCCTTACTAGATCCTTACTGGCCTTCTCATCGTAGCATCACCCTAAATCATGAGACTTCCACAGTGCAAAGTGGTGGTTGGGTCTTACCAAGTCCAAGAAAAGTGCCTAATTCAGAACATGACCTCACTTCTCTACACTGTCATTTCAATCTTTCTATTTACAGATAAATAGCCTATTGTTTTGTCTCTTTTTCTTCAGTCAACAGTCTTTGGGAATCTAAACAAGAAATAGTTACAAGATGGCAAAAACAATCAACAAATCTCTTGGAAGAAAGAACAATGGAAAGAGCAAAAATACAGGTATATACAATGGACTTTCCTTTTCCTCTTGAGTTTTCTAAATTATGTTTCAAAGTTGTAGCAAAAAATGATAACATTGATGGGGTTCTCAACATATATAAGGGAATATATAAGACAATTATATTATAAAACAGGGAGGGCAAAGGGATGTAAACACAGAAAAGGTTTCTACTCTTGAACTGTTAAACGTCAACAATACTAGATTGTGACAAGTCATGCATGCATACTGTTTAGAGCAAATCTACAGAAATCCACACAAAAATACTATACGTACATCAAAATGGAATTCTAAAAAACTGTTCAAGTTTTTCAGGAAGGCAGAAAAACAAGACAGACATATGAAAAAGAGGGAACAGAAAACAGTGAAATGGCAGACTTTGGCAGAGTAGATAAAAAACACAAGACCCAACTATATGCTACCTATATGAAATTTCAAATAAAACTCACTTCAAATATAGTTAGGTCGAAAACAAAAGGATGGAAAATGATATACACCATGTAAATATTAGTTGAAAAATTAATCTGGTAGTGACAGATGAAGTACAACTCAAAGACTGTGGCTGGCAAAGTAAAAAATATTTACTATCTGGTCCAGTAAATAAAAAGCTATGCTTATTCCCACACAATTTATCTCAGCCCATACAGTGTATACAGAGTATAATGTCCAGCATTCAACCAAAATGTATGAGACAAATAGATAAAAACAACCCACATCCAAGAGACAAATGGGCAGTATCAGACAGAGCTACAAAGATAATAAAAATATCAAACAAGAAATTTAAATGAACTATGATTTACAAAATCTACATATGAATCTACATATGTTTGGATCGAAGGGGAATTTCAGTGGAGTTGAAAACTGTAAGAAATTGACAAATGTAAACGCTAGAATTTAAAAGATACATGGTATTAGCAGTAAAGAACACCTAGATGGTTCAACAGTGGTCTTAACAAAGTCTTTTTTTTTTTTTTAAGATTTTATTTATTTATTTGACAGAGAGAGAGAGAGAGAGAGAAATCACAAGTAGGCAGAGCAGCAGGCAGAGAGAGAGAGAGGGGGAAGGAAGCAGGCTCCCCACTGAGCAGAGAGCCCGATGTGGGGCTCGATCATGACCTGAGCTGAAGGGAGAGGCTTAACCCACTGAGCCACCCAGGCACCCCTTAACAAAGTCTTGAAGAGGTAATGGCTAAGCATTAAAATAATGAAAGAATCAAACACTGGCCCAAGAAACGCAGAGAATATCTCCCAAATCCACCCAAAACAAAACAAAACAAAAACACACACATAGACACATCATCTTAAACTCTGAAAACCAAAGACAAAGAGAAAATCTTGAAGGCAGCCAGAGGAGTAAAAACACCCAAAATATGGAGACACAAAGATCAGAATTATGGTAGACAGCTCATGAGAAACTAGGCAAGCTGATCTAAAGTGAGTGGCGCCATTACACTGTTGAACAGGGGTCTAGCCACCCTTGGTCACTTCTGATGGAAAAAAGAAATTGAAAATAAAGTTGCTCAAAGACACCCTGAAGCTGAAACCCTGAGTCACACTTTTTGGACCAACTCCTCTTGGAATCACTCTTCTAATTTGCCTGGTACTTTGGACCTCTAGAGCAATGACGCCTCCTAGCCTGGGTCTCTTTCAGGCTCTGGCTCTCAGTAAGGCGGACCCCTGAAGCTTTTCCTCCTCTGTGGTGAGGGCAATATGCATTAAGCTGAAAAGTTACTTTCCAAATATGAGTAAGAGGTCAGACTGCTAGTTCAGAACTGGGGAATTATCTGGAATGTTTTACAAATGGTCGCTACATCAACAACAAAAAAGCTAATTACAAAATGTATACATTACAACACGCTTTTAAAGACACTTAGCATGGTGCTGTCATTTCCTTAAGACATTGTTCCCAAGAGTGCTCAGCCTTAAGCCCAGCCGGAAACCCTAGGGAGAGGCAGACAGTCTGGCAAAAAAGACATGGGTTGGGATAGCAGAAGCAGCAAAAGGAGAAAGCAGCCTTCCTGTTAAAGATTAGCTCTTGGTTTCAAGGCCAGCTTCGGGCAGGCTGGGGGTCTGGGAGTCAGAGGGAGGAGCAGCAGCAGGGCGGGCCTAGGGTGCTCGTGGTCTCATTCAGACCAAGCAGAGCCTGGTGCAGCATCCTTTGTGTGCAGAGGTGCTCATCTTCGGTGCATTTCAGCTTATCTTCCAAATCATCGATCGTCTTCTCCCGCTTGGCTACCGATCGATCTCTCAGCAAACTCAGCACCGGTCTCTGCCGCCTTGAGTTTAACCATGAGAATCTTTGCCTTTTCCCCATCGCTGTCTTCCTTCTCAGAGTGCTGTTCCTCAGCAGCACACACACCCCTCCGGTTCTGGTCCGTCGCTGGGATCCGCTCATCCACCTCCCAGCAGCGGGACTCTGCCAGCTCAGCTCGTTCCTCTGGGCGTTCCGGGTCCCCCTGTACAATCACCGACTTCTGAGACCCCTCTTCAGACTTCGATCGGCTTCTTCTCCAATATGTTTGGCCTCTCTGAGTTGGATTTCCTGGCGTTCCATCTTTTCTTCATCTTTTATGGCTCAGCTCTCGAGAACCTCCACACCTCTCACTCTCATCAGCGGCTTTCTCTGCTTCCTCCAGCTTTTGCAGGGCTGTGGCCGGGGCTCCTGGGTGTGGGCCAGCTCCTCTTCAACCAGCTGGATCGTAGGGTTCAAGGAGGCCACCTTGGCCTCAGCCTGCTCCCTTTCCCCCTCCACTTCCAGCCGCAGGTGCTCGGCCCTCTCCTCTGCGTCATCTTGCTGCTCAAGACCCTGGACCTTGTGCTTCACCGCCGCCATGGTGGGTAGTCCTGGCCACGGTGCCCACCCGGCCACGGTGCCCACCCGGCCATGGTGCCTACCCAGCCACGGCTCGTGCTCGCCTGCCTCCCTCCTCCGCTTGGCACTGCAGCTGCCTCTCCCACATTTAATTTTTATTCATTCTGAAAGACACTGATTTCAAAAGCAAAAGAGTAGCAACATATTATTGGTTTATGGCATCCTACTAATGGGCATCTAATTTATTTCTGTTTCCTCATTTCTGTGAGCAAGGAGGCAATAAGCATGTTGGTAGATCTGTCCTTCTATTTCTCTGGGACAGATTCCAGGAGAGGGACTGGTAAAAATAGTGGATTTGTATTATTAATAGATGTTGCTAGATCACTTCTTAAAGAGCAATGACAACACATGTGTGCTAACAAGGGAGGAAGGCTCTTGCCCTCACTCTCACCCACATGTACACTTACTCCGTTTAACACTCATGATCCGAAAGACTCATCACTTCATGGTTATGTCAAAATTTCCCAAAACGGGAAAAGATTTATCAGTTCCTCCAAGTGATTCATATATTCAAAGTGACTCTAGGTTCATAAGTGTCATCTTTTAAAAAATATTTTTATCATTATGTACTGCGTCTCTTAATCCATGTTGTTTATTGAAGTATACATTTTACTGATATTGCTATACCATCTTCCTTTTTTTTTTTTAAAACATTTGACAGGTATATGTATAACTTTCAAGCCTTTAATTTTCAAACTTTCTGTATTACTGAAAACTTATATAGTTCGAAGCAACTATATGGCTAGGTTTTAGAATCTGTAGCTCTAACCTGATAGTTTCTGAATTCTAAGTGAGTCTGATTCACTTACATTTGTCATTGCTGGTACCCTTCCATTTATTCCTACCATCATGTTTCGTGACTTCTAAATCAGTTAGCTATTGCTGTGTAAGGAACTACTCCAAAGCTCCCCAGCTTAGAATAGCAATAACCATTTGTCTTGCTAATCATCTGGGCTAGGCTTGATGGGCTAGCAGATCTCTGCTCCACGAGGTCACTGGGATGCTCAGCGGGAGGTGGGAGGATCTCCTGATAGGACAGCTCGCAGGGCTGGCAGGCTGGTGCTGGCTTGTGAGGAAAAGGGCGGAGGGCACAGCTGGGCTGGGGACCAGGGTCCTTCATTCTTCTCCACATGGTCTCTTCCAGGCAGCAAGAGCTTCTTCACAGCATGAAGGTTCCAAGAGATCTAATTATCTATTATCAAACTTTTGCTTAATTTTAATTCCCAAGGAAAACTATCCCAGTAATCATAATTTACAATTTATTTGAATCTTCAAGTTGCTACTATGACTGCATTGGATTAAGTGAAACCCTATATGCTTCATCCTTAAAAAGCACTGTTGGGTAGTAATCACTACTCGTAAAAAGATGAAAAATCAGCATGAATTTGATAAGCATTTCTTTACAACTACAAAATCGTCCAAATCTCAGTATTTAAACAGACCTAAATGTTATCTAATCACATCACCATTTGGGTGTCAGAATTTCAAATGGTATTTAGAGAAGTTTGCTATTTGATTTTTTTCCCAGGAAGATTAAATGAGGTACCATTTGTAAAGCTCTTAAAATAGTGTGTAACACAATAAGTACCATGTGAGTGTTTTTTAAAACAATGTATCTGAAAGAAGAAAACTCATTTTAATCTTAGACATTATTATAATAAGAACAAAAAGATAAATGCCTTTCCAAAGCTAGTAAGTTAATTCAATTACTGTAACTACGCAGAATTTAGAAATCACATTTCTTAGTGTTAAATAAGCCCCAGATACCACTTCCATTAATTTGCAAAACTGGCCCCTTTGAGGAGACAAACAGAAAAGCTGACTTTCATTTCTGGAATAATTTAAGGTTTTATAATAATTTTTTTAAATTTATTTATTTGACAGATCACAAGCAGGCAGAGAGGCAGGCAGAGAGAGAGGAGGAAGAAGGCTCCTTGCCGAGCAGAGAGCCCGACGCGGGGCTCGATCCCAGGACAATGAGATCATGACCTGAGCCAAAGGCAGCGGCTTAACCCACTGAGCCACCCAGGCGCCCCAATTTAAGGTTTTATAAAAAGACGTGTTTTAAAAACCAACCGCATTTCCTCTGTATTGTGTCAAAATTAGCTTTGTCAGAGATAAAATCTGATGGCTCACTTGTGGAGCAGCAAAATATGTGCAGAATATCACGTCTTTTTCATTCATGTTTTTTTTTTTTTTCTAAAGCATAAAAAACTTACAATAAAGAGCAAAAAAAAAATTTTTTACAAAAAAAAAAAAAAAAAAAAAAAAAAAAGAAGAAGAAGAAGAAAAAGAAAAGCATATTTTGTTATAGAACATCTCAAATGTTAAAACAAATATCCTTTAAAAAAAAAAAAAAGGTCCCATTTTCAGCTGCTGCTGCTGGGTTTTGCCCATTCTGGTAATGACCATTACACACGTTCTGTGCTAAGCTGCGATTTCATGTCTAACAGACAAGCTGGTAGTTACCGGAGTATCTTACCCTGTCAACAGTACTCTGAGTTGCCTCATTATATAAACTTCCTTTTCCTTTTAAGAGGGAATTTATACAGTTAAATAGTTTCAAATCATTTATTTTTAGTTTCCTTAAGAGAAGCATATGTATCTTGTTTGTATTAGTTTTGGGGGGGTTCCAAGAGAGTTGTCTAAATTTCCTGCATTTTCAGCAGAAAATAAAACCTTCAACAAAATTAATGGTACTTTGCCAAAGTGGGGAAGAGGGGGGAGGAAATGCACAGGCAAGCCTCTTTTTAAAGTTAATGTGCAAATGGCCTTCAAAGCCAATCATTCAGTGATAGACTCTTGTTATCGTTATGTTGTTAATTTACTGGCACACATACTAAAAAGCTTTGTGACCAGCCAGAACTGGATTTGTCCCCACATCTCCAGCTTCTGATAGCAAGAACTAGCTTTATGTTACATGCAAAACCACTGCTGAAGACGAAATCCTGTGACCAGAGGAGACAATGTGTAACCTTAATAATGTGGGGGCCAGAGAAGGGGGGCAAGGGAGGGGGAAGGCAGAGTTATGGTACCACGGTTCTTGTGTGGGGATGTAAAAACAATGTGGTCTTTTTCATTCCTTGGACAGGGTTTGAACATGGCCCACAAGCCTGAACTGGAAGCCTGGGGAGTCTGTTACTGAAAACATGCTTACTGGTAGCAGGAAGGCAAGAGAATGGTGGCTGCTAGGGGACACTGGCTAACTTTCCATGTTTTTCCATACTTGGAAAACAGCCACAGAACTCACAAAAAAGGAATGTTCTGATGGAATCCAACTCAGTTGCAACTCCCAACGATCCCATTACTTTAGCTGGCTACCCACACTGGGCACAAAGTGGGGTATGGGCAGCGCCTCTCCTACTTCCCCAAGCCCTCCTCTGGTAGAGAATGAGCATATATCTGAGTCTCGAGCTTTTTTGTTTTGATTTTTAATATTTAATGTTTTCCTTAAGAATTAGTGTTCATTTCCACTCTTCTTCAAAATATATTGGTGTTTTACTATAAAAAGAATTACTCTTTCACATCCTATGAAAAGTAAAATCTGAGTAAAGTAACTCTCTAGGAAGATGTATCTCCTTTTTTTTTTTTCTTTAGATTTTATTTATTTGACAGAGAGAGAGATCACAAGTAGGCAGAGAGGCAAGCAGAGAGAGAGAGGGGAGGAAGCAGGCTCTCAGGGAGCCTGATGCGGAGCTCGATCCCAGGACCCCGGGATCATGACCTGAGCTGAAAGCAGAGGCTTTAACCCACTGAGCCACCCAGGTGCCCCGATGTATCTCCTTTTATAATGGCTTTGACATTCTCCTTCACCCCATCAGAGAGAGAAGAGCCCCCCATTACAGTCTCAGCTCTGCCAATAACGAGCTGTGTGACCTTTGCTCGGTCTCTTCGCCCGAGTGGAAGTTATTTTTAAGTCTCAGCTTCCATAAGGACTTCCATAAGGACTGAAAATACTGAATTTAGAAAGCAAATTTTATTAGAGGAATTGAACACATAAGCAATGTAGAAAAAGCTTTCAGATGACCTCAAACTTCAGTAAAATCCAGAATTTACTTTAGATCACCCTAGCACCTTGAACTGAGTCACTGTTAGTTTAGAAGGGAAAAACACTCAACCACCTTTGAGAGTAAAACTGTGGAAGGTGAAGTTTGAAAATAATCATCCTCTAAACCCAGGAACCTACTGGTTCTTCTGGAATGCATTAAAGTTCAAGGCTTATTATCTTTGATATTGTTAATGCACAAAAGGGAAATAATCTCTACACTTGCTGCCTTTTTTTCATTCCCTCTCTGGAAGAAGAGTCAGTGTGCTCTGAATCACGTACAGGAGAGCTACAGCCCAGTTTAGAAAAAAAAAAAGAAAAAGAAAAAGGAAAAAGGCAAAACAGAGGTAGCTACATGTCAGTGGAGAGAAGCTCTAGGTTGGGTTTTGCCCTAGACTGGACAAGTCACCGTCTGGGCCCCAGCCCCTTCCAATGCAAGATAAATGGGCTCTCTGGGGTGATGCAGGGAATCATTCTAAGTGACCCAGACAAGCTTCTGCTTCAGATATGCAAAGACTGCCTCTTTTACTCTACCAGTGAGAAAAAGCCAGATAATTTAATAAATCATAAGTCTTCCCAGGACCATTAGAACGATTCTGGAAGGCAATCAAGTGAAATGAATTCTCTAGAGGGACCAGCCCCTCTAAAGAGAGAAGGAGCACAGATACTCTCTTGCTTTTGGCAGAGCACAGGAAGAAGACACGTCCTCAGGGAAGTTGACAGAAAGAAATCAGATAAGATTTCAGTAAGTTCTTAAAGGCTACGTGTGGTCTAATGTGTCAGTCTGGAAAGCTGGAGCCCCAGGTACAGTGGGGTTTGCCCTCACTGGAAAACTCTTTTTCCACCTGCCTTCACCAGGTGCTCATGAGAAAGATGAAGTGTGGAGGAGATGGGAAAGAGCCCTCTATCTAACCCTGCTTCCCAGACCCTCCATTCACGCTAAGCAAAAGCATTTAGCTCCTGGGGCAGCAAACTCTATGGGCCAAGAGCACCAGGAAATTTCCATTGCTTCCAGGGGAGAAGTAGAAACATAACCCATGTGCCTCTGAATGAGAAGCAGGAAACTCACCTCCAGGACACAGGCAGAGATATCTGTTCCTGCAGGTGGAGGGACTGAGCAAAACCCTCTAACACGGGGTTAGGGCAAGAAACCGTGTTGGGTGCAGAATCCTATCCTATGCTGCCACTTGGGAAGGGACAGGAATCTCTCGCTCAAGGCCAACCACAGACACAGAACTGCCAAGACGAGGAGGGACAGAAATGCTGGGGAAGTCCCACTTCTACGACCGAGGCACACACAGGGACTCCCCAAGAAAGAGGCTGGACCAGGACAACAGAAATACCCCTTCTCTGACCCCACTGCAGGGACTGTTGAAAGCAGAAGTTGGTAGAGCAACACTGAACAGAACCCAGGCCCCACTTTCAGGCACAGGCAACAACCATGGGGGCATGTCAAGCCAACAGAGTTCTAAAGACAAAACCCAAACCCACCCCTCCTAACCAAAATGAGCCAACTCCACATCAGCAAAGGTGTGCCCATTTATAGGCATACTTTTCACTCCAGACTCTACTGTCTTAGACTTAATGTCTGGTATTTAATAGAAAATCGAGACACATAAAATAAATCATATGTTCCTAAGTAACATAGAGAGTATGATGTGGTAAGTGCTGGGGACAGAGCAGTGATCCACACAGGTCCATACCTTCACATCGGGTATCATTTAGAGGAGATTCACCCTGGAGGGTACAGGTGCTACTTGGGGGACTTGGGGAGAAAGGGGGAAAGTATAGCAGAGTGGTTAGGGACACGAGTTCTGGAGTCAGGCCTGGATTTGTGCCCCAGCTTTAGCATTTACTAGCTATGTGTCCTTTGGGCCTCAGCTTTCTCATCTGAAAAATTAGAATATTACCTATTTTATAGGATATGATTAAATAATAATATATTTTAAAAATCTGCTGTCCTGCTTAGCAGATATAAAGTGCTCATTACATGGTAGTTACTGTGATTACTTATTATCAACAGGCAGCGACCTGTCTGAGTTCGTAGGCAGGTAAAAGGCAGAAGGAAGTGCACGCACAGAAAGCCGAACAATGAAGAGGACCACACTACGGGGAGGAAATCCAGTTTGGCTAGAATGTCAAATGTTGGGGGGAGGTGACAAGAGGTGGAACCAGATCAAACAGGTCTCACAGGTCAAGTCAGATGAGTGCCAGACTTCCCTGAGCACAAAGAGGACCTTCGGGGCTCCTTCTGCTTCCGAAATACCCAAAAAGAGAAGGAAAAAACTACTTCCAGCAAAAATGCAGCACTGGAGGAGAAGATGAAACAATTCCGGAAAGGTCCAGGGAGAGGTGTTTTGTTTTGTTTTGTTCTAAGATTTTGTTTATTTATTTGACAGAGAAAGACACAGTGAGAGAGGGAACACAAGAGGGGGAGTGGGAGAGGGAGAAGCAGGCTCTCTGCTAAGCAGAGAGCCTGATGCGGGGCTCAATTCCAGGACTCTGGGATCATGACCTGAGCCAAAGGCAGATGCTTAACTGAGCCACCCAGGCACCCTGAGGGAGTGCATTTTGAAAACCTACAGGGGTAGACATTCGGACACATGATTTGCTACCCACAGTGCAAAGGGCAAAAGAAATGGGAAAGAGCGAGCAGAAACTGAAACTCCAGGGTGAACTCTGGAACTACCATCCAAAATTTTGAAAAAGAACAATAGGCTGACATTTTCTAACAGAACAACACATAGTACAAAGCTATACTGCGTAATATATTAGAAATGGCACCATATACAGAAAGATAAAAACAGTGAAAGACAGAACCCAGAAATGCATCCAAGGATGTGTGGGAATACAGTAAATTATACGGATTGAATTTCATACCAGAGGAGACAAATCATCGAATTATTGCTACTGGACTAAGTAATAATTAAATAGAAAAAGTGTAAAGGCTAGATCTCTAATTAATTCCTTCAACAAAAAGAATTCCAGAAGATTAAAAGGTTAAGAAATAAGCTTTAAGGGGTTAGAAAAAATACAGGTAAATATTTTCATCTTCTTGATCCAGGGATGGGGTGAGAGACAGGGACGTTTTTCAGTGTTTTAGAAATAGAGTCTCGAAAGGAAAAAAACACAGTTTGGAATACATGAAAATTATAAGTCTTTTGAAGTGAAAAAAGGAGTCTCATAAATGTAGAGGACACTAATAGCAGCTAAGAAAAAATATTAACAACATATTCAGGAGGAGCAAAAGCACATAAAGAAATTCTACAAATCACTAAGAAAAATATAAACAGCCAATGGCTTGGTGCTAATCAGGGACACAGATGCAATCAGAGATTTTTTTTTTTTTTTAAGATTTTATTTATTTATTTGAAAGAGACAGAGAGATCACAAGTAGTCAGAGAGGCAGGCAGAGAGAGAGGAGGAAGCCGGCTCCCTGCTGAGCAGAGGCTTTTAACCTACTGAGCCACCCAGGTGCCCCCAATCAGAGTTGTTCTTAACAGAAGAAAGCAAGGCCTCAGAGTCATTCAGAAGTGCACAAGTAATATCAAGAAAGCAAACAAGGGCACCTGGGTGGCTCAGTGGGTTAAGCCTCCGCCTTAGGCTTGGGTCATGATCCCAGAATCCTGGGATCGAGCCCCACATGGGACTCTCTACTCAGCAGGGAGCCTGCTTCCCTTCCTCTCTTTCTCTGCCTGCCTCTCTGCCTACTTGTGATCTCTGTCAAGTGAATAAATGAAATCTTTAAAAAAAAAAAAAAAAGAAAGCAAACAAAATCAATCCAAAGAAAGCAGGACAGAAGAAAAGACCAAAAAATCAATCAGTTGGAAAGTGGAGTAATACCATAAGAGATAGGTAAATAAATGCATTTGTCTCTTTTAAAAGCAGATAACATGCGAATCAGGAAAAAAGGGAAAAAACACACATATAAAACATTAGGGAAGGGAAAGGAATAGAACTATGGATATGGAAAACATTTCAATGAAAATTCTCTGTATAATTCTCTAGGAGAATTGACAATCTGTGATAAAAATGTAAAAATTCAAAACACTAATACGATATATTAGTGGAGTTGTAGGAAAACAAAAACCTCTCATGAAATGTTAGTGGGAATGCAAAAATGGTACAACCTCACTGGAGGGACATTTAGCAACATATAACAAATAACGTGCATATGCACTCTGACTCAGGAATCCTACCTTTAGGAGGTGAATATGCAGGCAGACTCACACAATTATGAGACAGCATACCCACAAGGTTAGTCATGATAGTATTTGTAAATAATGAAAGAAAACAAAGTGTCCATCAATAAACTATGGTATCTCCAAATACCATAATACTATGCAGGCAGGAAAAGCAATGAAGACATCTCTATACTAATATGGAGTGACCTCTGGGAGATACCAAGAATACAGAAAACAATACATATTGTGTCATCTTTGGGGTAAGAAGGGATTGGGGGAAGACTAGAAGAATGTGTATGTGTGTGTGTGCATGCAAAAAGAAACTGAAAGGATAAACTAAAAATAACAAAAGGGTGCCTGGGTGGCTCAGTTGGTTGAGCATTTGACTCCTGGTTTTGATCCAGGTCGTGATCTCATGGGTTGTGGAATCAAGCCCTGAGTGGGGCTCCTCGCTTAGCGGGGATTCTGCTTGAGAGATTCTTCCCCTCTGTTCCTACCCCCCTCTCTCTGTCTCTATCTAAAAACAGAGGAACAAATTTTTAAAAAAGAAAAATAATAAAGAAAATAATAGTTACCTACAAAGGAAGGGAGGAAACAAGGAAGAAGAAATATGGATGGAAGCAAGAACTTTCTGAGTAGATCCTGTTACACAGTTTTAACTTTGGAAACAAACATTTTACATATTCCAAAATTGAGACTTAAAAAGAATTCTCTAAAACTTGACAATAAACTGAAATGACTTATCAGAATTGTGACATAATGATACAGACCAAAGTACTTCCTGTGTCTTTGAAACACAGTATTATTTCGACTGTACATAAATACAATCTTCGTAGAATACTAAGTAGAATGCACTCTAAGGACAAACAGGAAATCTCAAACTTAATAAATGGTCTAATTTTTAGGAGACATACAGGTGACAGTATTTTCAAGCTACTGATTACTAATGAAAGTAAACAGCATTAAAGTTTTTTAAGAATCAAGGTTTTCAGTGTAAGAGAGGAATGAGAAACATAAAACCAAATAAAAAAGGAAAGCTAAAAACTTGTAATGTTAAATACGAATTTGAAATTGTAAACATGATTTTTGTTTTAAAAATATGTATTTTCTAATATAGTCCACTGAAAAGGTCCAGTAATGATAGCCAAACAGCAACAAAGAGTATCAGTGGTCAGATTATATTCTCTAAACACCATTCATGACCAAAAAAACAAGCAAACATACAAAGAAAGAAAACCCAAGTCTCTTTGAAAGGATGACTTGACCAGGTCTGTGGCAGAATGTACACAATATTAGCTGGGACTTCTCACACTAGAAATCAAGAGAGCTTGCAATGACTAGTGGATTGTGTTAAAGGGACACAGAAGTCAATATGATGTGTTATCCAGTGACCAAAGATGAAACTTCAAAGAGCGATGAGATTTCTGGAAGGAGGATTAGATGTTTTAGGCCAAGTGTCCCACCTGAGAATGGCTATAAAAGTTTGACATGTGTGGGGCACCTCTGTGGCTCATTCAGCTGAGGGGCCGACTCTTAATTTTGGCTTTGGTCATTATCTTAGTGTCCTGGGATTGGGCCCTGCCTTGGGCTCCATGCTCAGTAGGTATTTTGCTTGAGGACATCTCTCCTTCTCCCCCAACCCTTCACCCTGCTTGTGCTCATATTTTCTCTCTCTCTCAAATAAATGAATCAACCTTGAAAAAAAAAAGTTAAACATTTGTATATACACAAATGCATATGCATACACTGTTTAATGGCCTCAGAAAGCTATCAAGTTAGTAAAAAATTGTAGACCCAAGATTTGGGAAAACAGTAAAGTCGAGAGAGGTGAGCCTGGCATTTAAGCCACGTTTCCCTTAAAGATATTTGCTGAAGTACAGTTGAGAGCCTCAGAAACTGAGTAGGTAGAGAAGCTTAGCAAAAGGTTTGATGGGCTCATTGGAATTAGAGATGGAAAGGGCAAATACTGGGATTCAGGATCTGTCAAAAAAGAGGGACCCAGTCGGGCTCTCTGCTCAGCAGGGAGCCTGCTTCCCTCTCTCTCTCTCTCTCTGCCTGCCTCTCCATCTACTTGTGATCTCTGTCAAATAAATAAAATCTTAAAAAAAAAAAAAAAAAGAGGGACCCAGGTAATTCCTTCCGAATTTTATGTAGAATTCCAAGGGGCACACCTGAGTTCTACAAATGAAAAAGAAATAGACCACCCCTCAGAGAGACTCATGTACAGCTTTGAAGCATCTCTATCAGATTGGACTAAGTCAATCTGGGTATCATTCCTAGCCTTGGCAGCTACTACAAGCAAAAATCCTCTCTGGAGAACTATAACATCATCCAAGTCCTCAAATTATCTCCATCATTCTTCATATAAAATGTTTGGCACTCAATAAAAACAACCAGGTACATTAAAAGATAAGACCACGGAACTGACAGACAAGAGAAACAACAGACAATAGAAACAGGCCCACAGAGAAACATCAAACATATGCTTTAAAATAATTGTGCTTATTAACAAGTTTGAGGATAAGACTGAGAATTTTTGCAGAGAACTATAAACTACAAAAAAAAAAACTACATGAAAAAATCTAGTAGTTAAAAAATACAATAACTAATGAAGAATTTAATGAATGGCTTAAATAGCATCTGAGACATAACTGCAGAGAAAATCAGTAAAGTCGAAAACAGTTGATAAGAAAACATCCAGAAAAAAGAGAAAGGAGGAGAAACAATATTTTAGAGATCAACACTAGCTGAGAAATACATTGGGCAACAAATTCAAGAATTATGAACTCTAAGCAGGATAAATCTGACAAAAATCACTCTAAGGACATAACAGTAAAACTACTGAAAATCAAAGAGTAATTTTACTAACAGTCAAAGGACAATCTGTGATAATCCTTTATGTACTTAAGATTTGCACATTTTTCTGTATTTATGCAACATTTCATGAGAAAGTTTTTTTTTAAAGAATGTAATGAGATCAAACACATTTAATATATAAAACTCCATGAGTTTAGTAATGTAAGCCTTTGAAAAATGAGAGAAAGAGGAATCTCTCACCTCCCAAACCCACCAATCCATTGGAAGGCATTATAAATAAACGGGGCACCAGCTTCTTACTCTAAAAACTGGAGATTAAAAGGGAATAATAAGCCTTTGGCTTTCCTTTATGAACTGTATTTCAACCACCCCATCTGATGAAGAAATGTTCTTCTAGGAAAAGTATAGTTAATGAATGTAGAAGAAAAAATAATGTTGAAAAAAAATGTTCCAATTCTTAACTAATTGACTCATTTGGGCAATACTCATCAGTGGTTAGAACTGTGCTTTGAGGTGAAGCAGAACTTCACAGAGCAGAAATCAGGCTGTCCCCACCTGTAACTACCGATCACTCTTAGCCTCATCAGGAGTAAGTAAGACAACCATGCCTCCTAATGTGTGGAGCAAACAGTATCACCTGTGAAGCAATCTGGCCAAGAAAGAAGAATCTGAATCTACTCAGGCCTGTAAAGCTAACTTCTATTTACAGTACATATGAGGGAGAGAACGAGGTGAACACTACCAGAGGAAGCCAAAAGACATGCTTGGGATGTGGAACATTCTACAGGACAAACGGCTATTTATGCAACATAATGATGGTATGAGGGGAATAAAGTGGGGGTCACTCTAGATTAAAAGAGACTTAATAGACATAACAGCCAAATGTATGAATCTTTATTTAGAATTCTGATGTTAACACTGCCCACAGCCTTATGAGACTGCTGGAGAGATCTGACCATGCTGTGTATTAGATCACACCTAGGAAATATTGCTACTTTCGTTAGGTGTGATAATCATACATGATTATGAAAGAAGATGTTATTTTTAGAGATATATATCAAAATATGAGAGATTAAAATTCCAATATTTCCTCTGAAATACTGAAGCAAAGAAGAAGGTTCAGATGAAAGATATATGATGAAATCTAATGGTTGAATCTAGACGGTTGGCATATCGGGGTTCATTAAATACCTTCTGCATTTCATCTGAATTTTTTTTCCACAACAAATATTTTGTTAAGTCGACAAATTTTTTAACTGAATGAAAGGGAAACTTGTCTAGGTAAACACAAGTCATTCAACTTGACCTATGATCAAATTAAAAAGAGACAATAATGAAAAGAGTAACACACACAAAAAGTGAAAGACTTGTTGGGGATAAACTGTTGAAAATGGGGACTATGCTTATCTAGTTTTATGAATAATGCCTTTATATCTTTAGGGAATATGTAATTACTATGACCTTTAAGCTTTTATTTATTTTATTTTTTAAAGTTTTTCTTTTCTTTTCTTTTTCTTTAAGAGAGAGTGAGCAAGTGCGTGAGCAGGTAATGGGGGTTAAGGGGAGAGTAAGAGAGAGAATCTTAAGCAGGCTGCATGCCCAGTGCGGACTCCCAACTCCGGGCTCGATCTCATGACCCTGAGATCGTGACTTGAGCCGAAATCAAGAGCTGGTTGTTTAACTGACTGAGCCGCCCAGGTGCCCCTAAAGATTTTTAAGTAATCTCTACATCCAATATGGGGCTTGGATTCACAACCCTGAATCCAACAGTCACACTCTCCACTGTCTGAGCCATCCAGGCGCCCCACCCTTTAAGCTTTTAAATCAGAAAAAAAAAGTTTCTCATTTTTTCCTTACATGAGGGTAGCATAACTGATTTCAAAGTATGGTAAAGTTAGCTCAAAAATGAAAACAAAAGCCAATGTCACTAAAATACTCAAAATATATATATATACACATCAAAGTCAACACTGCTAAAAAAATTCTATAACCCAAGCAGTTTTAGGAATTCTAGAACTGTACAATACTAGGAAATCCATTGCTGTAATCAGAGTAAATATTTAAAGGAGAAAAAAGTTATGGTTGTCCTGGTGGATTTTTAAAAGTAATCTGAGAAAAGTTAAATTAAAAAGTTGTTTGCTAGGGGCGCTTGGATGGTTCAGGGGGTTAAAGCCTCTGCCTTCGGATCAGGTCACGATCCTGGGATCTGAGCCCCGCATCGGGCTCTCTGCTCAGCGGGGAGTCTGCTTCCCTTCCTCTCTCTGCCTGCCTCTCTGCCTACTTGTGATCTATCTGTCAAATAAATAAATAAAATCTTTAAAAAAAAAAAGTTGTTTGGTAAAGTTAAGAGAAAGGGCCTTCATTTGAAAAATGCAGAGTGGACACAAACACGTAATTCACAAAAGATAAAAACATTAAGATATATTCACTTTTGTTAGATTAAAAATACCCATTAAAATGATAACGCTATCCCTCTCTTTTTTCCCGAACTTTCACACTGAACACAAATAATAAATCTAATTCCCAGAGTTGTCAAGAAGAAAGGAAATGGGATTCTCAACACAGTCCTGATGGAAGAGTAATCTAACACAACTTGTCTAGGTTTCAATGTATCAATATATACTAAAAAAGCCTTTAAAAGTGCACAGACTTCTGTGCCTGCAATTCTAATATCAGATATTTATCCTAAGGACATAAGACTGTGCTCAAGGACTTAGCCTTGTGGATGTTTACTGTGTAATAACGAAAAAGTCTCATTACCCCGAATTCGTTTTCTATTGAAGCCGTACCAAACCACCACAAGTTTAGCCGCTTCTAACAATGCAAACTTACTATCTCACAGTTCGGAAGACATTTGGGTAGGTTTGGCTGGTTCCTCTGCCCTGGCTCTCATGAGGCCAAACTGAAGGCGTCAGCTGGGCGAGGCTCTTATCTGGAGGCTCTGGGGGAGAATCTATTTCCAAGTTCATTCAGGTTGTTGGCAGAATTCAGCTACTGCTGGCTGCAGAGCTGAGTTTCCTATTTTCTCGCTGGCTGTCAGCTGGAGTCTCTGTTAGCAGCTTCAGGCTGCCTGCATCACAGCGCCCCTTCCATTTTCAAACTGGCAATGGCGTGTCAAATCCTTCTCAGCTTTGAATCTCTCCAACTTCCCCTTTGGGCATATCTCTTCTACTTGAGCTAGAGAAAGTGCTCTACTTTTAAGGGCTCATGTGTTTTGATTGGGTCCACCTAAAAAAGCCAAACTAATCTCCTGATCTTAAGGTCCATAACCTTACTTATATTTGCTAAGTCCCTTTGGCGGTGCAACTTACCGTATCCACAAGTTCTGGGGATTAGGACCTGGACACTTTTCAGAGGTCCTTACTCTACCACAATTACTCAAGTGTCATCACTCCTACCACAATCCCAAATGTCCAACAGCAGATGATTGGTTAAATAAACTGAAGTACATCTGGACAATGGAATACCATGTAGTTAATCAAATGATGGATGTCAGACAACTTAGAATGGACTGAGAGAAGAGCAGAAGTGAAGAAGTAGGTAATAGGGGCACCTGGGTGGCTTAGTGGGTTAAAGCCTCTGCCTTTGGCTCAGGTCATGGTCCCAGGGTCCTGGGATTGAGCCCCGCATCGGGCTCTCTGCTCAGCGGGCGAGCCTACTTCCTCCTCTCTCTCTCTCTGCCTGCCTCTCTGCCTACTTGTAATCTGTCAAACAAATAAATAAAATTAAAAAAAAAAAAAAAGAAGTAGGTAATAAAGCAAGTTCAGTAACATGTTAATTGTGGAGTCTAGGTGGTAGGTACATGGGTATTCACTGTAAAAACTTCCCAACTTTTTTTGTATATTTGAAAATTTTCATAGTAAGATGTTGGGGAAAAAATAATTAGGCCAATCTTTCAAGCCCTACCTCCCCTCCCCCATCAATGGTCTTCAAATGGAACTGGGTGAAAATCTAGGTGTCTATAAGAATTCTAGCAAAGCACCAACAAATAAACTTTTGCATAAGGTTACAAGGAGACTAAGTTTCAAGTAGCATTAAATATCCCTCCACTTTATTTTTCAGATAATTAGCCAAATTAAAGTAGGAAAACAATAATACAGGATGCATTTTTTAAATTGTTAGTTTAAAAACCAACTTCTATCTTATGCTTGAGGCGTTTTTATTTTCAAAAAGGAAGTTCTCTTTAAAATAATTAACACATAAGACAAAAGCTGTCTCGATTTAATTATTTCTCAATGGGAAACAACAAACCTACCCCACAGTTCAACAAAATTTGATCAAACAGATTCTCAGTCGTGACAAACAAAATATCGAATAACCACAGAAGACAATGATTTTGCAAACAGTGACTAAGGGCCCACAGGGTGACCTGCAGCATTGTCTGAAGCACTGAGAACAGGTAATGAGGATATAAAATAAGTGACGTCCTTGACCTTTATTTCACCTTGGGAGTTAGAAAATTCTGTCTAATTTCGTAAGGTAGGAATTTCTCAAAAACCTGTCTCTCAAGACACATAAGGAATTTTACATAAAAACCAAACTTAGTATTTTCACTCGGAAATCACATTGTGGATGTAACTGAGGAATGCTGAACCTCAATGTAGACACCAAAAACTATTTTGATGGCCTCAAATCAGGAGTAATTACTCTGTATCTTAAAGACTTCCCAGTTTTATGGAAACTTGGCCAGAGCTACAGAAGAGGAGTACTGCCACAAGAGTGAACAGCCTAGGCTCTGAGGTCAACCTCACTGGCCTTGGAATCCCTGTTCTACCATTTACTGCTCATGTGACCTTGGGAAAGATGTTAAACCTGGGTTTCTTTATCAGCAAAACTGTTACAGTAGAGTGGCAACAAGATAATGAATATAAAACACCTACCCCAACGTCTAACACGCAGTAGCAGTTGCTAGCTTTGCTCTTACTAGTGAAAGCAACAATAATAGTGAATGAAAGTTTCCTGTTACATGCCGATGTGCTTCCGAGGTACAGGAACTCTGTTGGGACTAAGACAAACAACTGTGATGTTTCTGACTTATGCTTTCATGTCTATTCAAAGAGAAGTGCCTCCATGATGCTGAAATTTGAATTCTAGAACATCTGCGCGCGTCACAGCGAAGTGCACCGAGCTACCGTGAATCTGAGACCTTTAAGAACCTAAATGCTACTGTTATATTAAATGGCCCAATCCTTTAGGAAATGCTGTGTTCAAAAATACTCCAAGTCTAATGCTAAAGCACAGGTGACCCCTGATGGAAGACAGACAGTTTGATTTGAATCCCACTGCATTATAACTGTATTCCACATAATGTCTGAGGTTATATTTATGGTTGTCTAATGACTGGGATCAATGCCTACATTTTGCCCAAACAACTGCCAATACTTACAACTCAGTCAAGGTCAGCAGCAATGAGGGTGACTCGGTCTTCCGCTACAATCAGAGCAACGGATCACTGAAAAAGTTGCCATGGAAACTGCCTACACTCATTCAGAAACTTCGGGAGGCAATTCTGTATTAAATTGGCAATTTATTTCTTGTGGCAGAAACAAATTTTAAAGAACAATTTGACAGTCCTCAGAGTAATGAAGAATGCTTACTACAAGAAGAGTTACTAAAATAAGATGTCTTTAGTCTCTCATTGGACTTCCATTTTCAAAAAGCCTCCAAGGCACCCAAAAGTATATATAAACTCAGTTTTTTATCTTACTATTGTCTGTGATATAGGGTAATAAAATACAAATTGTTCCTTCATTTTAATTACTTTTGGGGACTGGAACTTAACCTATGACACTGACATGGATCTAACAGCTCACCTCAGGATCAGGCTTAGCAATCAAAGCCGCCATGCATTGGGGCTGCCCTCCATTTTGCTAGAGAATGCCGACTTCTTTGTAAGAGAAAGAATCCTAATTTTACTCTCTGGATAGTTTTCCTGGAAAACAGTTTGTGGAAACAACTACAAATATGTAAAAGATAAAATCAAAATAGGATGGGAAAAACCCTAATGTGGCATAAAGGAAATCCCTTTTTAGAGGCAAAGAGAAAGTTGATACTCATACAGAAACAGAGAAAAAGACTATTAAAAGGAGTGTCTTCAGTCAAAATCTATTTGGCAAGAAGGAAAGTGATTCCCCCTTATCTCCTGTTCTACTTCTTTCATCTACTTGTATCAATTGGGAATAAGGAAAAGATTTTGTTATCAGGAAGGTATGAAATCCAAGCAAAAGACATTTTAAGATAATGAGAGCAGTGTTAACAAGAAAACTTTCAAGCGCAAGTCTTAGCATCAATGGTAACAACACTCAAATTCACTTGGTGGCATTTCTCTTAAAAGCACAGTGACAGTACCAGGAAGTAATACAAAGATGTAGCTTTCCTACAGTTTATAGACCATTAAGTGTCAATTTAGTGAATAGCCTCTTTGGCCGGCTGTTTTTAAGTGTATCAGAGATGTATCAGAGTGTATCAGAGATGAAGTGTGAGGCGGCAGAGGAAGGATCTAGAGGAGGAAGGAGTGAGGACAGAGAGGGCGTGGGGGACCCCAAACATCCCGCACTAATGTGGGACTCTCCGGGCCTCTCTTCAAGAGTCTCTGGGCCCCAGTGCCTGCCCTTCACACGGCCAGGCCGGTTCCTTTGGTCTCAAAGCCTCAGAGAGTGGGGAGGCGGGCCTTGAGGACAAGGCCTGGAGGCAGAGGGGTCCGGACTGGCAGTTTCAGTCCAAAGTCAGAGATGTTGTCAGACCCGCCCCAGCACAAGTGGGACACACTGTGGGTGCTGCCTCACCATGTGGGCATCCATCACAGGCTGGGGCGGCAACACAAAGCTCTTTGTAGTGGACGCCATTCACTTCACTTCGGCAAGGACCGGAATGTTCATAGCAGCAATTCCAGAACAATCTCTACCTCATTTCATCAAAAAAGCCAATGTTCACTTAAAATTTTCCTGAATATCGTTTGGTTTTACCAAGAGATCACACCAGAAGCTAGGTGAACAAGAACTCTCAAATGTCCAAAGAACTGGAAAATGGCGGTGTAAAATCAATTTTAGCAATTTAGTTACACTTTTCTATTAAAAGTGCCTCTCCAAGCAAAATTTTTCAGAAGCAGTTTTTCTCCCTATAGGGGTCTGATTTATACTGAGGGAACATGTTATGACATTATTTGAACTACTTCACTGGTTCCTATTTATTCAACAGTCACTGTTAACTCTCTCTGATGTACCAACAAGCCAAACAAATGATGATAACCTTCTTAAAGACCTCAAGTTTACGTCAATTAAAATCTGAAGAAACTGGATGGGGAATCAAACACGTTGAACCAAAAGAGTACAAAGATTTTTAAGACAGACAAAGACGTGGAGGGAGATACTAACAATGAATTAACTGCGCACAACAAATGCCGGTTACAAACTGCCTTTTGTAAAAGGTCTCAAAACAGTTGCTGTGTGTTCTGTACCCTTCTAAGAGCTTTGGTAACAGCAAGGACACTGAACACCTGCCCAGGATTCTGTGCTCCTCTGTAATTTACTGGCCGTGGTAGGTCTGGTTCAATGTACTCCAGGCAGCTGGGAAGTTTTATTAACTCCTTCAGGTTACCAGGCTAATTGATGCAATTTAATCAATCCTCCCAGTAGCTACCCATTAGCCCACACAATATATTCCCAGGTGAAATCTGCCATTCATTTAACGAATACCAATTGAGGGCTGTTATGAAAAGGTGCCCGACTAGGAGCAGTATGGAAGCAGGGACCAACGACGTGACCCCTGCCTGTACAGAGTTTTGAGTCCGGTGAGAGCTGTGAATTGTGGGAAATGCAATGAAGGCAAAGAGAAGGAAGAAACAAGAGTATAAACTAATGCAATTTGGACAAAGACTTCGTCTAAAACAGCACAGGGAAGGGCCCCCCATTTAAGACTTCCCATCAGAATGCTTTTGGGAGTTCCAGTCAGTGTCCTTAGAGATCTCCGATTAAATAAGAAAACCAGAAGCAGGAGAAAACGCCTAATTGTGGAATGTGTAATTTTTTTTTTTTTTTAGCAGTTTTAGCTAATCTCTCTTGAATTACCAACAATCAGACGAAGGTTTACCGCGTGAGGGTGCTGATGAGTCTGTTACTCATCAGACTCTGTCTAATTAGACGGAGAATAATGCATTAATACTCAATTTTGAAAATGATCCCAAATATTTACTGCACATGAGGGTTTGGTTTCCTGTTCTTATTTTTTTTTTCCCTAAACTTTAGTTTTAATTTTATCAAAGTAACGAATGAGCCTAGTTTAAAAGTCAAGACTACTACTAGATTTGAAACAAAACAAGAGCAGTCCAAAGCCACCTTCTGCCTCCCTCTAATCTCCCTGCCCCCCTGCATAGAGGCAAGGATTTTTTTTTTTTTAAAGATTTTATTTATTTATTTGACAGAGAGATCACAAGCAGGCAGAGAGGCAGGCAGAGAGAGAGGAGGAAGCAGGCTCCCCTAGACAGCAGAGAGCCCGATGCGGGGCTCGATCCCAGGACTCTGAGATCATGACCTGAGCCGAAGGCAGCGGCTTAACCCACTGAGCCACCCAGGCGCCCCGAGGCAAGGATTTTTGAACCATTTTATCAGTTTCCTCTGACATTTGTATTCTTAATTCTGAAAGAGTGTGTGCTGGTCTCTCAATTTTTAACAAAATCATCTATTTGACTTCTCACCCTTAAAAAGAGGTTTTTCCTCTTCTAAATTAATTTTAAAATCAGCTTAAATTTTTCTAGTTTACTATACTATTGAAAAAATACCCATTTTTTAAGCCACCACAGGAAAATGAGAACTAAGAAGAAATAGACGTCTTTCTAAAGTGCAGAAAGAATTGAAAGCAAGATTTAACTGGGAATTTGAGAAAAAGATTCTGCCTCAAATGTTACGACCCTGCTTTGAGACAACGGCAGTCGACCAAGGGGCCTTGTAACTGACTGTGTTATCTGCAAAACAAGGGACGGGAAGAATCATTTCTCATGCTCTCGGTATTAGAGTTGAATCTGAGACTGTGAGACTTGGCGTATTTTCCAGAGCACCTTCTAAATTCAGTTAGGCCTCTCCTAACTGTACCCCATGGTCACTCCTTTTGACGGACAGATTTCTTTTGCAACTCTCAGAATCTGACGAATCCTAGGTGGTTGTTTTATTCCTTTTCTTTTTTCTCTTTTGTTTTCTCCTCTTTTCTTTCTTAAGAGTCTGGCATTCCCGACAGGCACAAAAGTGATCCTGCTGGCTTTCTCTCTTGCTCCTGTGCTATTAGATTTAATTTGTGTGCTTTTATAACTTTGTACTTACGCCCACGGGCTTTTGAACAATGGGCACCCATTCAATGAATCTAAGAAATAAATGACTTGATGATTGTAAGTGCTTTGAACTCAATGGACAGAAGGCTCTACATAAGTAATATAATAGTAAGGACAGAAGAATGTAAGACTGAAAAGAAAAAAACAACCTAAAGCTTTTTTGGAAGCCGAACACACACACACCCCTCTCCCTCCAACATCCTTTGTTACACAGCATGCATTTTCCTCATTTGTACTCAGTTCTTAAAATCTCTTCCTCTGTATTCTTATAGATGAAAATGACAAACATTTGTAAAGCAAAAATGCTTTAAGGAGTATTTCCTTTGAACCATGGATGTGATGGTGACTGTGAAGCTTCCTATCTTATGTAAGAGTTGCTTAAACAGGTTCAACAATCTCATAGAAGTCACCCCAGGGCTACCATGGGACTCTCTGGAGCTTCCTATAACAGGAGTTGTATAAACACACTTTTGATTTTAGTTCTTTCCACTTGATTTACTGTTTACTAAGCATAACCTAGTTAAAATCTGACATATAGATTTAAATTAATCAGGATATTTAGCTGCTGTGAGGCTTATTATTGTTATAACTTATTAAAGTACTAATATAAAATTTGCATTTTCAATAAGCTTCACTCTTCTTACCATCCGTCCACATAAGAACTTCATAAGCTGGGTATGTTAATAGAAACAGGGGTACAGACATATTCTAAGGTAGAAAAGGCTGAATAGGAGGAGATTGAGAATAATTATCTTTGTATTTTCTTTCCATCCTAGACTTCAATTTAAAAATCTAATCTCCGGGGCGCCTGGGTGGCTCAGTGGGTTAGGCCGCTGCCTTCGGCTCAGGTCATGATCCCAGGTCCTGGGTTCGAGCCCCGTATCAGGCTTTCTGCTCAGCAGGGAGCCTGCTTCCTCCTCTCTCTCTGCCTGCCTCTCTGCCTACTTGTGATTTCTCTCTGTCAAATAATAAAATAAAAATCTTAAAAAAAAAATCTAATCTCCATAAGATTTTTCTCATGATTCATCTAGCTACCTATTAAAAATAATTCCCATTTTTACATGCGCAGATACCATCTCTGTTTCGTCAAATCCAGTGGATGTGTTTCAACCTTCAGGTCGTCCTCAGTCTTCAATCCATAGTTGGCTCACCATTTCTTCCTCTCTAAGACACATCTACCTGGTACCACGCACGTGGTGTTTCCCTGATTCCCTGTTACAAGCATTTCCTCTTCTATACAACTTCTGAAGGTTGGAGGCCCCTCAGAGCTCTGTACTGATCCCTCTTTCCTTCTCATGCCACTTTGTCTCGCACTGTGCTCTCATCAATTGCCATGACTTTGAATATCTTGTTCAGGCGGACACCACCTGTATTTCCACCTCCAGGAGAGACTTCTCTTGAGTTCCAAGCCATTGTACTGTGATCTCTCACCAAAGTTGATTTAACTGGCCTTGGTCTCAACTCTGACCTCTTTAGAATCACTTGTCTAAAATGCTTTTTTTCAAAGGTACATTCTGACCAGTTGCTCCATTGCTCAAAACCCTTCAAGGACCTTATGCTGAACTATGGATAATACCCAACTCCTTTCAATGAAAAGCCTGCCAGGCCTGGCATAGCCGACAATAACCTCTGCCTCCCGTCTTACTTAATGCTACTCTCCAAGACATTCTGGCTTGTGTACATTTTCCTGAATAAACAGAACTCTGTCTACCTGCAGGGCCTTTGAACATGCTGTTTAAAACACTCTACCCCCACTCTTCCTCTGGCTCTACCAGGTCTCAGTTAAATTTTCACAGAGCAAATACTCCATCTCCCCAACACCCCAAATTTAAATTAAGATTCTCAAAATTCTCTTGCATTATGTTGCATTTATTTTCCCTAACCCTATTTATAATTTTGTATTTATTTGCTTGCTAAATGATTGTGGTTTTTTTCCCTCCACCAGATCCTGAGGCAGGGCAAGGTCCATTTCTGTTCATTCATCACTGTATACTCAATATCTGGAGCAAAACATGGCATAAATAAAATCATGTATTTTGGATGGATGACGCCCTCCTTGAATATATACTGTGTTTCACTTTTGTATTTACTGTTTTTAATCCTATTTTAAAACTAAGATTAAGTCATTGATAACAGGACTGTCATCCTTATTTTCAGATATGGAAATTGAAAATCAAAAAAATTAAGTAATTTCCTTACTATCACACAGCTAATAGGAGACAGAAGTAGAATTCAAATCCAGGTATGTCCGAGGCCAGAGTCTGGACAAATCTTGTTTCTTTTCTTTTTTTCCACTAGTGTCTTTTAAAAAATTATTTATTCGAGTACCAGTCTTGTTTCTTTATACTCTATTTCCTCCCCTCAAGTGTTATTTTGAAGCAAACTCCAGACACATCTTTCAGTCATTAACATATCAGTAAGTATCTCCAAAAGATAAAAATTTTTCTTCAAGGGGCACCTGCAGGGCTCAGTCAGTTAAGCATCTGACTCTTGATTTCAGCTCAGGTCATGATCTCAAAATCCTGAGATCAAGCCCTGTGTTGGGCTCCGTGCTGAGCAGGGAGTCTACTTGACATTCTCTTTCTCCCTCTCCTTCTACCCTCTCATCCCCTGCATGTGAGCGCTCTCTAATAAATAAATCTTTTACAAAATATTCTTTTAAAAATACAACCACTATGCCATTCTCACACATAAAAGAGTTAATAGTCATCTCTGAAAATTATCAAATGCCCAATCTAATCTAATTAGGTTAAGAAAAAAAGGCCTTTCTTGTTCTTTTTTTAAAAAACAGAATGAGGATCCAAATAAAATTTTTATAGTGCAAGTAGGTTTTATTAAAGTGTGTTTCTCTCTTTTTCATTGCAATTTATTAGTTGAATAAACCAGGTAATTTGTCCCATATAGTTTCCTATAATCTGGTTTTTGGTGGTGGCAGTTAAGTTTTTTCTGTTCTGGATCTTTCCTGTAAATTAGCAACTTAATCTAAAGGCTTGATCATATTAGGTTTGATTCTTTTTTTCTTTTAAAGTAAAACTATTTCATAAACGGTGGTGTGTTCTGCAACAGAAGGCACATGATGTCTGGTTGTCTGTTTTCGCAAATTTAGCAGCCACTCGCGCTCCATGCTTGGATGCATTCATTTATTAAGTTTTGCAAAATGGTCATATTCTAATTCTATCCTTTTTTCAGTTTTTGGCTGTAAAACTTCTCCAAAGAGGAACTTTTCCTTATCTATTGTTTTCTTCCATCTTATAATAAAAGGCAGGATAAATTCTTTGTTCCTTTTAGTGGAAATCTGGTTGCTAAGGATGCTCAGTGCTATGCGACTGGGTTGGTCACTGTTTCCATAAGTTCAAAGGACAGAAGTAGAATGACTAGACATAGCTAGAGATATTAAACAAACAAAAATATGAGTCCAAAGAAATAGTTCCTATTCAAGCTAAGATCAAAGGGGTTTTACTCAATCTCTTCTATTTTACATCTGCATATACTGTTCCTGTGCCAAGAATCCAGGTTCCCAAGGCAATGGAGGAAGCAAAATTAGAATACTGCACAACCATTCGTTTGTTTTATCTCACATTACACACGTGTTTCTTGAAATAACAACACCAAGGCTTCTACATAAATATGACTAGTAAAAACAGTTTAATTTTTTTTTTCCAACTGTGTTTTCAAGGTATAGCCTAGAGTCACTTGGTTGGCTGGTTATGCCACCAACTGGATATATATTTAGGTTTATTTATTTCAATGTATTTCAATGTTAGAGGCTGCTCTTTTAAATTTCCTTTTATAATCATACTATATGTGCAATCACTAATATTCAACTCAATTCTATAGGCGGAAGTTTTGTTCCTTTAAGAACTATCTATGTAGTTCTTCAATTAAATCTAAAGAATAAGGATTATTCAGAGGCTCATTTTATCCCTATCACTTTCCTTCACTCTTACAGGTAGGTGTTCAAAAAAATTTCTACCTTCCCTTCCATTTTTTTTTTTTTTTAAAGTAAACTCTACCCCAACGTGGGGCTCAAACACATGGCCCCAAGATTTGAGAGTCGCATGTTCTACTAACTGAACCAGCCAGGCATTCCCACTGTTGTTTTTTTTTTTTTTTTTTTAAATACAAATAGATACAAATGGATATCACCAACCTATCCTGAGGATGATTATGTGGTGGCACATAGACTTTCTACAGAAATACCTCTCATTCATTTTTACAGCTGCATAGTACCTTACTGTTTAAGTGCACCAAAAGTTATTCAACCAGTTCTTATGGACTGAGTTTTAAAGATCAGTTTGGCTGGTTTCAGTGCTCCCATATAATTTTATATTATATTTATACGTAACTAAGTCTTTTTAATAAGTAGACTTTTGATATGTGTCTATTTTGTTGCTTTCTTTTCATATTTTGTTTTTTAGGTATATTTTCTGGTATTTAGAAAGTTCATATTTTTATTCTAATGGTAATCTTTATATGAATAACTTTGTATTAAATTTCTCTCATCTCCCCCCCTTTTTTTTTAATAATTTTCTATTGGTTCCCTATCATAAGCAATACTGAAATTAGCTAATTTCTTTTACTGCCCACTTCTCTTCCAGGATCCGAACTGAAATAATATCCTTTAACTCCCAGTTAACTATAATCAGCAAGCTTATTCTACTTTTCACATGCTCTCCCCATTTCCCTCTCCACAGTTTAAGAGTTATATCCCTATTGTCAGAAAAACAGCCTTTACTTACTATACTTGTATATCATTTAGTGTTCCACTAGTAAAAAATGTAGATAATGCTCACCACTAGCCTTTGTGACTGTCCCATCAGCGTGGTTGTCTAAAGCTCTTTCTCGATACAGAGGCTGGCAAACCATGAACCATGGGCCAGATTGTGTTTGTGGCCTATTTTAATATGACCTTTTGAACTAAGAATGGTTTTTACATTTTTAAAGGGTTATATATAAACCAATCAAAACAAAAACTAGATACTCCATACAAAGATAGGCAACAGAGACTAGCATGTGTCCTACAAAGTCTAAAATATTTACTCTCTGGCTCTTTATCAAAACCCTTTGCTGACCACCACTCACAGAGAGTAGTGGGAGACGGACCTTAGGAAGGAAACAATATTTGAGTTCCTAGATTTAGTAAGATTGTCTATGTCTGTTATACTTGGAAGTCGGCTTGGTGGGATATAAAACCCTTGTGCTTTCTTTGAGTATCTTCAAAATGTGATTCCATCTTCTTCTGGCATAAAACACTGTTGTCAGAAAGTGTGTTGACAGCTTCATTTTCTTCCGTTTAAAGTGCCTGGTCTCTCTGCCGGCTATCCCTGAACTACCTTCTCCTTATCTCTGTGTTGGTACTGGTGGCCCAAAGCACAGAATATCTGCTTTCCACATGCAGTTTTGACTCTTTTTTCTCTTCTTCTTAATCTTAGGAAATTTTTCTTGAAGTATAACTTTTAGTAGTTTTCCTCCTTTTTAAGGGATTCCTATCTTATAGTTGTTGGATCTTTGCCTTTATTCTTTAGTCACTGTCTCTCAAAGCCTTTTTCTTTCATTCCTTTTTGCTTTCAAGTTTTTCACCTTTTCACGTTCTGTTACTCTTAAGGCATTATATTTATTTACTTAGTAAATACTTGTGTACAGCTGACATTTCTAAAATGATTCTTTTATTTAGGAAAAATATCAATTTTTTAATAATTCTGATTTATGTTTTTCTGTTCTTTTTTTTTTCTTTTTTTAAAGTAAGCTCTACATCCAACATGGGGCTCGAATTCACGACCCTGAGGTCAAGAGCCACCCATTCTGCTGACTGAGCCAGCTGGGCACCTGTTTTATTTTGTATGATTTTTGGAAAAGTTATTAAATAGTTTTCATCTATTTTATGGGTACATCGCATGCTTTCATTACCAGTACAGAGATTCTTTTTTTTTTTTTTTTTAAAGATTTTATTTATTTATTTGACAGACAGAGATCACAAGTAGGCAGAGAAGCAGGCAGAGAGAGAGGAGGAAGCAGGCTCCCTGATGAGCAGAGAGCCCGATACGGGGCTTGATCCCAGGACCCTGGGATCATGACCTGAGCCGAAAGCAGAGGCTTTAACCCACTGAGCCACCCAGGTGCCCCCAGTACAGAGATTCTTATTCTCTTATTCTCTTTTATCTTCTACCTCTGCACTGCATTTGGCTGACATTCTCTTTTGCTCATTTCTAATGAAGTTAGTTTTTTTTTTCCTAAAGAGTTTATTTATCTGAGAGAGAGACAGCATATGAATCAGAGAGTGAGAGAGAACATGGGGGAGAGGGGCAGAGGAAGAAGCTGACTCCCTGCTGAGCAGGGAGCCCCATGTGAGGCTCGATCCCAGCACCCCAGGATCATGCAGGACCTGAACCAAGAGCAGACATCAACTGACTGAGCCACCCAGGTTCCCCTGAAGTTAGTTTTCCTAACACGTTAGGAGGGAGAGGTGGGTCAAGGTAGCACTTTTCTAGTCTCAGGACTCTAGGGCTATAGTATGAAGCGTTCCTAAATATAGTCATGCCCTTTTTGGGATCTCATGGCTCTCTTCTCTAACCCTACATTTATCTGAATTTTCTTTTTCTTTGCTGAGCGTCCCTCACCTCCTCTGTGGCTTATTTCTAGTAGCTTCACCTTAGTGTGGGGCTTGGCCCTCGAGGAAAACTTGAGCTGTTTAGTTTTAAAGGTTCATAGGGTCTACATTCTAGAACTCCTTCAGCTCTTATGGCGGACAGCTTACATTCAACCATGAATTAGAGAATGCAAAATCCCTAGTAGTTTCACATTGCTTTCCTCAAACTGGTCTTTCCAGAGAGCCCATTCTGGCTACTTGGGGCTCCTCCTGTCCTCAGATCTCTCAGATGTCTCTTTGGGTCCTTCTAGCTCCTCCCCCACACACTACAGGGATCTTGTAGCTCTCAGTAGTCTCGGTTTGACGTGGGCACCATGCATTCTAGTTTCTGCAGATGTTAGTGTGAGTGAGTGAGTGCTGATGCATTCTATCTGCTGCTTCCGTAGGGAAATTTCAGGAAACTAAAAAACTGTAAAGCTGGGTCTGTCTTCCAAGAATTCTCCTCACAAAGCTGATACTCTCAACCACTCTCCATACCGACTCTAAGTTAAAGGCCCTTTCACTACGTGAGATTCAAATGAAAACCTCCCAAAATTTTTACGATGCCTTCTCAGAGAAGCCTTTTATTTGCAGCATTCTATAAACCATAAGCTGATTTATCTTATGTACAAATATCTCCATCACTCAGTGATATCTACAAATGTCTGTCTCAAATCCTTAAAGTAAGGAACAGCACCACGATTCTGTATTTCTTTTTTTTTTTTTTTAAGATTTTATTTATTTATTTGACAGACAGAGGTCACAAGTAGGCAGAGAGGCAGGCAGAGAGAGAGAGAGGGGAGGAAGCAGGCTCCCTGCAGAGCAGAGAGCCCGACGTGGGGCTCAATCCCAGGACCCTGGGACCATGACCTGAGTGGAAGGCAGAGGCTTTAACCCACTGAGCCACCCAGGCACCCCTCGATTCTGTATTTCTTACTGAGCTCTTCCTGCGCTGGCCCGCTACTGTTCTGTAACCCTAGAGCGCACTATTCACACTATATTCCAGGCTGTGTTTTAGGGGACATTGTTCACACAGAATATGATGTGGGTGGAGTCCCCTCTGATTGTGTATTCCCACAATCCTATACAAATACGTTTCTATCTGCCCAGTGTATCCTCACAGAAATGATGGAACCAGAGAACGCTAATGTTAAGGAAATCACACTAAAAAATCTACCTCAAGCTAGATTTTATTTTTATATTTTAAAGATTTGTCTATGTATTTTAGAGAGCGAGAGACAGCATGCACGCAAGAGCACGGGGCGGGGTTGGGTGGGGGGAGACAATCTCAAGTAGACTCTGGGCTGAGCACAGAGCCCAACACAGGCTTGATCTCAGGACCCTGAGATCACCATCTGAGCCAAAACCAAGAGTTGGACGCTTAACCAACTGAGCCACCCAGGCTTTCCTACTTCAAGATACACTTCAGAGGCAAAGAAATCAAGGGTCAGGATGGTGACATAAGCTGCCCAAGCTCACAGCAAATTAAAGGTAAAAAACACAGAGCACAGGTCTTCTAACTCCCAGGCTGTTGCTGTACCTAAAATTTTTCTGGTTTACTCCTCAATCAGCAGTGGTTCAAGACAATTATCAATGTGATCCAGATCATCTCCTTGCCGGCCACAATACCCTGAATTTTTGAGATGTGAACACAACCCTGTCAAGCTCCAGGAGGCTCCTTCCTCAAGCCCTCTAGCCTCCCTGTTCCATCTTGCTAGAACACGTCTTCTGAGTAGCCACCCGACTTGTCTTTGCTCAAATGTTACCTTCTCAAAGAGGCAAGCACCCCACTGTCCACGCATTTACACTGCTAACTTCCCATTGCCAGCACTCTCCATCCCTTCATCCGGCTTCATTTTCCCATGGGACCTTCTAACATTTCATTCATTCATTCACCCGTGCTGACAGTCATTAGATACTGCTCTTCATTAGAACATAGGCTTCGCGAAGGAGGAGATTTTTATCTTTACTGGTATCTTCACAGGGCAGAGGGAAGTACCTAAAAAACAGTAGTAGCTAACAACACGTGGGATGAAAGAATAAGGAATTTTAGAAACCATATGGACTGTGTTTATACATGCATTACTCTTTTGTAGCTGTTACTACCAACTGTTAACCTGGAGAGTGTTAGTAATGATATGATGGAGCATTCACAATGGGTATGGGAAATTCAGTACTTGGAATTGATTAATGAGCAGAAGCACTACTCATAATGAAACAAAAGTTACTCTTATCTGAATTAATGAGCAGTATAAAACAACTTCATAAGAGAGACAGTCCTTAATTATTAAAGGCTCAGTACCTTTTAGCCTTAGAATATGACCCTAAAAAGGATGCCATTAATTCAATCACAAAAATGGTCAGCTGGCATTGCATATTCCAGAAAAAAAAAGACAGGTTTGAGAGCAACACAATACTCTCCTCGTGACCTCAATCAAAATGCAAACTTGAGGTCATAGAAGATACCAGGTGAAAGATTACAGGGACCTCACATGCGTGAAAATAATTAACCATGCCCCAATGATTATTGAACAAACATGCTAAGTAATTTCATTTCCCTGGCACCAAATGCATCTAAGGACCAAATTTAGTTCTTATAGGTCAACTTTCCAAAAATAACTGCTTTGCTGTATTAAAAAAGGAAGAAAATACATTCCAATCATGAAAAAGCCTCTAAGAATGGTCAAAGCACAAATTAAACTGCCTTTCTACTTTCCTACATGTACCATTTCTCATGACTGAGATCTCCAAATTCACATCTCAGAAATTCAGGTAATCCATGAATACATTAATAAATAATTTAGGCTCGACTCTCTCTGTTGTTAATGGAATCTTCTAATAGTTGAAGTCTAGATAGATCTGATGCTTTCTTGTCTGTCCTTGCATTTGTAAGGTGACCCTCAAATGTTCTTGTGAAGATTAAGAATTTTCCAGAAATCCACGAAATTTCCAGAAAAACAGGCAGAGCTGAATTCTCAAATATAATTTGTTTTCATAAATTTAATCAACTATGGAAAGATCTGACTTTCTACTCATACAATGAGTGAGATTACTGGTTTTTCGGGGTCTTATTTAGAGAAACAAAAATAAAGTGCCATTTATAAAACATTTGCAGCTTTGACTATAATCAACTGTAATAATAAGATACCAGCTCAAAAAAATTCTTTTCATTTAAATCCCTTTTGTAATACTGCTTTTTAATAACCCTCATAATAGCCGAATTAAAGGACCCCAACAGAAATCATTCATCCCACATAAAACAAACATTGCCTTTTCTTCTTAGCTTTGTTTTACAAGCTACATTATTTCCAGATGACGCTTGAGGGGACTATGGTTTCAAGAATTAGATGCTTAAATAGACAGCTGCTTTCTATTTGCCATGTAAATCAAGGATATATCAAAGAAAATTCCAAATAGTAGATTTCTTTTCTTCCTATTCGGAACTACCAACTCGGGCAGAAAGGGAGAGATAGAGAAATTAATAAAAATTTGAGCAAATGGAAAATTAAAATTAGGATTTCTTAAATAAATAAAAGAAAATTTGGAGACTGTCAGGAAAAGGTATTTTCATATAAGCTCTGCACAGCAGCAGGTAAGAATTTTTTCAGTACAACAGGAAGGGGAAAACACTGTGATCACTGGTTTTTACAAATCTATCACACAGAGCTACTGAATTTAATATGCATGGGTTTTCTGTACTCTTTAAACTTTGCTTAGAAAGTTAATTAATCATTGCCAGATTTCAATGCAAACGCATCCCATTTCCTTTTATAAGCCAGAGGAAAGAAAATAAGAGTTATTTGAGTGTTTCTGATGATAATTTTTCTTAAAAAAAAAATCCTTAAAAAGAATATTCTGCCATACTCCTTAAGAACAGATACAGGACAAATTTCCTCTTGAGGAATAAAGAAATGGGAATTATCTTTCCCTCAACAGAGGTGTGTTTTCTAAAAACAAAGAATTTCTTCTAAACAAGAGGGGAATCCTCCGACTAAATATTGTCCTTAGAATCCTAAGAACATTTCTGAAACTCGTAATTCAGAAGTGTACTTAAAGATTTTTTTTTTTTATTTAGAAGTATATTTAAAAGCCAAGCTATAATACAACCTAGAAAACCAGTCTGATTATGTTAAAGTCAGGCCAGTTTATAATTAAAGTGGTGGTGGCAGAGAGGGGTTGTTCACTTGCTAGAAGCTTTATTTATCTGAATTTTAAAATCAATTGTAGTAAGGAAGAAACTTCCTGGGACCTAATCAATGTGGGGCTTGAGACCTATAAGAGATCAAAACAGTTGTTTCTTTCTTTCTAAGATTTTATTTATTTATCTGACAGAGAGAGAGCACAAGCAGGGGGAGCAGCAGAGGGAGAGGGAGAAGCAAGCTTTCTGCTGAGCTGGGAGCCTGATATGGGGCTCGATCCCAGGACCCTGGGATCAAGACCTGAGCTGAAGGCAGGTGCTTAACTGACTGAGCCACCCCGGGGCCCCAAAGCAGTTGTTTCTTTTAGAGATGTTCACCAACCTTATTCAGAAGATTTGGCTTTCTTTCTTTTTTTTTTTTTTTTTAAACAGCAGTTTCTACATTATGAAAGTAACTACAAAGATCTTGATTCAAATTTCATGATCTTTCTTGAAGATCTGGCTGATCCTAGAGCTGGAGCAGGGGAAATACCTGATGAGTTAAAACATCTTGAAAGTCTCAAAGGAAAAAAAAAAAACACAAAATCACCAACACTTGTGATTTTCTGTCTTTTGATGACAGTCATCTTGGTGGTATAAACGTCACTGTGGCTGAACTTGGCACTTCCTGACCATGACATTGAGCATCTTTCAACGTGCTTACAGGTCACTTGTATTGTCTGCTTTGGAGAAATGTCTATTCTGTTCCGTTGCCCATTTTCCTTTTTAATTGCTCTCTTGCATCACAGTCCAACAGGGTACGCAGCTGGCTTTCAGTGAGATGATTCAGGGGTCCACGCACTGCCATATTGTTGGACCCTGGAGTCTCACACCAGATTTCCTGCGTCTAGCTAGCACGTGATGAGAGACATATGGAAGATGGTTCGGGGTGGTGGTGGCGGGGGGCGGTGGTGATGATGACATCACTTCCGCCTGCATCCCACTGACTATAGCTGGTCTGATGCTCCCGCAACCACCAGACACAAGCATGATGGAAAGTAGTGCTTAGCTGTGTAATTAGGCAGAGATGGGACTGGTGAGCATCCCAAGCACTGGCTCGCCCAAGGCCTCGTGGGACATCTGGCATTCAGCAGGACTGGCTGACCGACTAGAAAAATGCCAGCGCGAGCCACTGCTTTGATCTTGGTGGCCACTCTGGTGTGGTTCACCTTAGGGGCTCTGGGACACACTCGGCCCTGGTATATTTCTAAGATCAGGGAGCATGCTGAAAAGTGAGGGCCCCCCTTTGGGGTTGAGATTCACCCTTTGGTGCCAAATAACAACTGAGGTGTCCCCAGACAGATCAAAGACGCTTCCTCATGTTGCTGCTCAACTATGAGTTTACAGTGGCTTCCGTTGTCTTCCCCTCTACCTGATGTCATAGCTCTCCTGAAGGAAGTCTTCCCCTTACCAGAGGGCACACACACATCTTCGTCTCCTGAGCTGGCTTCTGTTGTCCCAGAATCCCTCTCCCAAACATGAACCGCACAGTGTATAACTGCAGTAGCTAACGCTTACTCAACACTTGCTATGCACCAAGGATCCTCCCTGGACTTGTTCATTCATTTAATCCTGACAACAACCCTGGGTAGTAGGTTCTATTGTCACTCCCATTTTACAGATGGGGCAATTGAGGCCGGGAGAGGCAAAATGATCTGCCCAGACCAGACAGCTATGTAAGATACATAAACTACAGAACCAGGTTACAAAACAGTCACCATTTTTTAAAAATTGGACTATTTGTCCTTTTTGTGACTGAGCTATTAAGAATTCTTTACATATTATGAATACTAACTAGTCCTTTATTGGATATAAGATTTGCAAACATTTTCTCCTATCCTGTGGGCTGTCCTTGCACTTTCTTGATGGTGGCCTTTGAAGCTCAAGAGTTTTAAATTTTGATGAAGTCTAAGAGTTGTCTGTTTTTATTTTGTTACCAAAGATTTACTCCCATATTTTCTTCTAAGGATTGTACAGTCTCTGCTCTTACATTTAATGGCTATGGTCCATTCTGAGTTAATTTTTGTGTATGATGTGAGCACCTATCACATGCCAGACATTGTGCTGGACACGAGAAACCCAAGGGCAATGATGTGCTGTTTTCACCCCACGCCCTTATTCAAGAAGCATAATCCCAGACTGTTTCCCCGTTTCAATCTCTCCTTTCAAAAATACTACCTGGCTCAAATTGCAACTCCTTGCCATGAAAATTGGCACAATTCCTTCCCTACTTCCCCCAAACTGTTCTCTCCCTTTTCCGAAAACCCCCAAGTTTGGTTACAGACCTCTTACAAAATTTGTCATACAGAATTGTATGTAGCCACTGAGAATCCCTGTGTATAGGTACTATGCCCTCTTCGTTTTTACCTCTCACACCATGCTAAAATAATCCCCAAACAGAAGTTTTAGCAACATCCTGATTAATGCCCCCATCACTGGAATAAACGCCCAAAAGTGATTCCTTCAAAAGTAACAACATCTAAAAGGAACGGTTTTAACAAAGGCAAATTTCATCGTTTCCAACTCCTTGGATATGACAGCTCATCCCAGATAGCCATTCCCATGTTCTAACAATGTTAAATTCTCTATGCCAGCCTCTATACCCCACAGAACATCTCCAAGTGACAGTCTCACCCAGAACCAACACTGAAATACAAGAAGTATTATGTAGTACGTATGCGTATTTATGACTGTGTATGTAAAAGGAAGTGTTTTAACACTAGCTCAGTAAAGGCACACACATGTAAAACAAACAGCCGGAGATATTTTTCAAGATTACCTATCCATCAACTGTTTCAGTCAAATGAATTTAAGATTTGAGTTAAAGAGTACACACTAACAAGGAATCTTAAAAATATAACTGCCTAAAATACAAGGGAGGAAAATTGAAAAATCCCTGAATTCAAGTTTTCTTGTTATGCGGAATCAGTTCAGAATATCTTGTAATATATTTCTGAAGAAATGAAATGTCTAAAAGCAAATATAAATGAGATAAAAGACTCTGAATAAGAGTTATTGGTTCAGGGTGGCTCAGTCAGTTAAGCGTCTGACTCTTGATTTCAGCTCACGCCATGATCTCAGGGTTATGGGATCAAGCCCTGCGCTGGGCTCTGCAGTCAGCGGGGTGTCTGCTTGGGATTCTCTCTTTTCCTCCGTCTCTCCCCCGCTATTTGCTTGAGGCCTGTGCATGAGCTCCCTCTTTCTCCAAAGTAAATAAATAAATAAATAAATCTTAAGAGTTATTGGTTCAAAAGGTTAGGTCAAACGGCATACTCCAGGGTTAGCAATATTTTAGGATTCCATGCCGAGTGATAATGATAAGCCATCAAGACTTGATCAAAACAAATTTCAAATACATGGTGCTTGCTCTTTAGGAAGTTAGAATTTAAGATAGCGAATTATTAGATCAAGTAGAGGTCGAACAACCTGTTTTATGTGTACTGAACTAAAAGAAAGAATACTACAACTACCCTTTGAACAAGAAAGAAGCAATTTAAACATTTTTTTAAAGCCATCGCTATACCCACTGTGGGGCTCAAACTCATGACCTTGAGATCAAGTCACATGCTCCACCAACTGAGCCGGCCAGGTGCCCCAGAAAAGAAGCAATTCTGACATAAAGATCATGCATAAATTAATGAGAAAATATATAATTCAGCTTAAAAATTACACATGTTCCCTACATGTGAGAAACTATCTTTTGTGACTAGGGAAACAACCAAACCACTCAAATTTAATGTCTTACAGATATAATTTAGATCTGAAACTCTACAGTTTCGGACGCCTACAAGAGCAGTGGAGGTGTGGATACGGAGCTTCATCCTCATCAATTAACTGGTTAATATTTAGCCTACTTTTTTCAGCCCAAGACAGAACAGACTCATGCCTTCAAAGTACACTCAATCCTACCAGGAGAGAAGATTATCACAGACAAAAAACAATCATAGGATATGAAACAGCATATATTTACTTGTTCCTTCTGTGTGCATGTGCATGGATGTTTGTGCACGTCTGTGTGAGTGTGCTCGTGTGTCTGTGTGTGTGACAGATCATATATTCCACTGGTTCTGAAGTATTTTGGTCTCAAGACCCTTTTATATTCTTGGAAATCTCTGATGCTCTCAAAAAAACTATTTTTATGTCGATAATATGCATTGGTATTTATCATATTATGAATTAAAACTAAGAACAATTTAAAGCACGAGAATACACAAGTACACGTTCTGTGAGCTGCCAGTGAAACGATCCCTCATCATGAAGCCTCTGGACAACTCTACTGTTCAGTCATGGGTAAAGGAAAGTAAAAATGAGAACTTGGAGAACCACTGGAATGTGTGTGTGGACACATCCACACAGACACATATACACAAGTTGGTAACATTACACTTGCTTAGCATTCAATGATAAACTCTTAGCTGCTATTTACACTCTAGCTGATTTTTCTGATTCTGTCTCCTTCATCTTTTTGGCTGCGTCTTTTTAGCTTCTGTCCTTGCAATTACTGTTAAAAATTAGATGGCAGAGTCAGTCCTTTAGAAAGGTTCCCAGGTTGGTTGATGATCAAAGGACAATATAAGGGGCGCCTGGGTGGCTCAGTGGGTTAAGCCTCTGCCTTCGGCTCAGGTCATGATCTCAGCGTCCTGGGATCGAGCCCCACATTGGGCTCTCTGCTCAGCAGGGAGCCTGCTTCCTCCTCTCTCTCTGCCTGCCTCTCTGCCTACTTGTGATCTCTCTCTCTCTGTCAAATAAATAAGTAAAATCTTTTTTTTTTTTTTTAAAAGGACATTATAATTTGGTTCCTTATGGTTCCACCTAGAATAAGACTCAGATTCCTCTTATCCTAAATACTTGCCAAGATGGTTGTCAGAAATTAGGGGGAAAAAAGCTTAGAGGACACTGTAACAATATTCGTAATTTAAAAACCACAGGTATAGGTTTAAAACACAATTACAGCTCATTTATTATTTTTGTTTCACTTTATATATTCAGGTCTGTTGTACATGACTCAAGTGGCTTTAAAAAAAAAAAAAAAAGATGCGGAAAGATTCTCCTTTAGCAATTCTCCCCTGCTCTAGTCACTGAATTCACTTTTAGGAAACCCTAAAGACAGCAAAGTGCAGCCGGCTGGACGTGGCCGGCTGGACGTGGCCGGCTGGACTGCACGTGCTTTCCCAGACGTCTTTACCGCCCCTGGAGAGAGGCTGCAGAAACAGCTCTCCCTCTCTGTGCTCAGCATTCTCTCTCCCAAAGAGGACTTGAGTGCAGTTTTTGTTTTATTTCCCCTTCAGCAGCCAGTGCCCTCATTATCTAGAACTCGGTGGAAGGCTTCAGGTCTCCCCTGAGCTGTCCCACCAAACAAGGCCGTACTGAAGGATGAACACTCATGCTTTTTTAACTTGTTATTTGTTTTCTATGTCGTGACTCAACGGACTTGTGAATTACACAGTACAATGAGAGTAAGTGTTTTCTTAATAAACTCAGAAAGCTCCAGGCAGACAGAGAGTACTCTATGTATTACAGTGAGAAGAACACATGATTATTTTTGAGCGCTTATTCAAACCCATCTGATCCCAGTGGGAAAGGACAGTCACGGCTCAGATAGAAGTGACCTCTTATGCTGTCAGGGACCCACTGCTGCATTTTGAACCTTTCCTTCTCCATCTTTTACAAATATGTGGTCTACAGCATGAGTCCAGAACACAGGGTTTTATGTGGCTGTTGGCAGAGACGTTTAATTAAGATTTCTAGCGAGGGGAAAAAAGGGAGAAACATTTTGTTTTCCCAGGTAATGACCAATTTCAAAGAGAATGACAGTGGGAACATGGTTTCAAATACACAGATCACTTACAGTGTTTTGCACTGTGGGAATGACAAGGGAACACGCTCAGTTATGGTTAAAGAAAACACACAGCAGCACTGACTTCTCTCGTCACCACATGGCTAAGTGGCAGGAAGGACCCCGCTGCCATCACCATGGACCCCGCTGCCATCCCCACTACCGAATCAGGGCGACCCACCCTCTGCAATGAACTCTGAGGAAAGACGGCAAAATTCGAGTTCATTAGCCCATCTGAAGTCTGTTGTGATTCGTAAAGTCTCTCACACACAAATGTTAAAATAAGGACTGTCAACGACAGATTCTACGTGGAATTTTCCGTGTATTTCTATGAACCAGATACTTAAAAAAATTCATTTTTACCTAGAGAAAATTTAATCCAAGAACAAGTCAGCAACTTAAAAACTATCAGGTTCAATAGTAGAACTGGTGTGTCTGTTAGGAGTTTAACCTGTCCTTTCATTGCATAATCACTTTCATGACTGGTGGATACCATTAAATATGATCCATTTTCTCAAAGACATAGTGGTTTTCTGGTCTCTGATTACAGGAGAATGCTACTAGCACACCCTCAACACTAAATACATTCAACACATTTTTGTGCAAGAAATGACATAGGAGTGCTATGTAAGCAAATGGTAATTATGTAAAAATAACAAAACATTTATAGAGGAATTGAAGGGATTTTTTTTCTTTTTTTGGAGAGGGAAGGGTAGAGGGAGAGAGAATTTTAAGCAGGCTCCAGCCACAGCACGGAGCCTGATGCACGGCTCGATCTCACAACACTGAGATCATGACCTGACCTGAAATCAAGAGTTGCATGCTTAACGGACTGAGCAGCCTGGGAGTCCCTGAATTCAAGTTCTTAATAAACGCAATCCCCACGGCCACTCAGAGGCCCCAACTGAGGTTTTCAAGGAATGATTAGGAAGAAATATTTTTCTTATAACAAGTTCTGGCTCGGAAAGAAGTGAGCTATTATGCTAATTTTTGGAAAAAGTTGAGAATATTCAGTTAGCAGGAAAATAATCAAAGATACTTTTTTTTTTTTTGGGTAAAAGAGAAGTCCTTTGGAATTACAAACTTAATACCTTAATGGGAATGACAGATCATCACATCACACGCATACACAAAATAAATAAAAGGGAAGAAAAACAGCACGAGTCGGGCTGCGGCTGCACCCAGCCATCTCTGTTTATCAGCGACCGCTATCGGGACTGGGGGCCGTTCCCACAGTCTCGTATCAGCACAGCCATTTAGAAATGAAACAAACCACAGGAAACAAAACAAGTTTGCCGGCTGTCTGGTATGCATCACCACTTCAAACTCCAAACTTAAAAATTCTCTCATGAAGTTCTTAAGTATCAACCCACTGAGAGTTGCTGTCCTTGTTAGAACTCGATGGACTACTTCTGTGGTCTATGACAAGATAATTTTTAGCATCCTCATCCAAGCCATGTTCCAAAATGTAAGGAAGGTCACGGACAGTGGCACTGCCCTGAAGGCACTCCTAATATTCTCCTTCCTGTTATTCTAGAATGTTCATGCCTGTGCCGCTCCCATTCCACTCTGCTGTCATTCTCTGAGGTGAGGTGGGAATAAGCTCTTTATCTGTAAAGTGGATGAAACCATGGCAACACATGAGTGCTGTCCTCCGCTGACCGTGGCTCACAGGACCAGCGCGGCGCACTGAGCTGAGCGGAGCCATTGAAGAGTGTCTCTCCCTGGAACGGAGAACTGGGGCTTCAAGACTGGTCAGGCGGCTAATGATACGACACTCCCAGGGCGAGAGGAAGGCTGGAGTGGCTATTTTAGGTCCAAGTCAACACATAGGGAAATCTGGCCAATCGAGAATAAGAGCTCAAGAGTAAAGCGGAAGCAAAGGAACCAGAGCCTAGAAACTGAAGAGCCTCAAAAAGACAGGATGTTCTTGAATCCAAAGGCTTCTCAAGTTCAGGTTCTGGTTCTCTGTGAAATCCAGCCCCTGTACCTCTGCCCCTCAAGTTCAGTGACAAACCACTACATGTTTTCTGTGAAACCGCTCCTTTTGCTTCCATGTAACTAGTTTGAGTGGGTTTCTTGCCTGAGGTAACAAGGGTCCTAATTATTAACAGTCACTGGCTTAGGGTTGACTTTCTTTAACCACTTGTTAATAATCACTTAAAAGTTTTCCCCTTGATGTGAGACACCATTCCTTTGTCTGCATATTAGAGGCACCAAGATCATAGTCAGACCTTGAGAACAGAGATCATTACTTATGAACCTAACAACGAAAGGGAAACTTGTTACTGACAATGTAAGGTTAACTACTTACGTAATCTGGTAGAGGAACATCGTTGGCACTCAGTGACCCTCTCAAGGACTGTGTGGCTTGTTCCAGAACTTTGTTGTGTTTTTTAGACAGCAAGGAAAACAAACTGAAAGAAACAAAAAACAAAAAAAGAGAGAAATAAGTGTCTCCTTTTCTGGGTTTTATACAGTATTAAAGTTCTGCAGAATGTCATATTCTAAAATACACATGTATGATTTTTTTTCTTCATGCCTGTGTTAATAGCAGGATCAATGATACTATCGATATAACAAAAAAATAAAGTGAGGAGAATGTTTAAATTACAGGGATTCAAAAGAATAAAAAAAAGTTTGACAGCTTAAAATTCTACTGCAAACATAAGAGAATTTTCCAGTATCGAGGAAAGAATAGTGGACAGAGATTCAGACAGACTGAGGGGCACTGGGCTTCCTGAGTCACTCTGAGGGCAAGCTATGACTAGCCCCTTGGACTTGTACCTCAATTTCCTCATCCTTCAAAGAAGCGTGTTGGATTAAATTATTTCTCTAGGATAAGAGAGTCAATCACTTTCTATCACAGCTTTATCTTCTTATTTCTTAAAACAATGACTTTAAATATATGTATTATAAGATTTCCACTTCTGGTCATGATGGACTAACCAAACCCAAATAACCTTCCTGCTATTAATACCTTAAAAAATGGACAAAAGATATGAAATGACTTTTCAGCTGGTGTACAACATCTGCAGTGCAGGACTAGGATCCCTAGAAGAGAGTAACTGCCTAAAGAACGTTCCAGACTGGGACCCAGGGAGTGCACGGCAGCATCATGGTGAGCTGAAAAGCCAGAGGGGTCAGGGCTTGGGGCTGTGTGGCAGGTGGAATTTGCAGGCAGATTATTCGACTGGGGAGAACTCCAAGAGGGAGGTCCAGAAACCTGCTCAAGAGTCTTCTCCACTTGAGGTTCAGTTTTGTTTTACCTTCTAAGGTTAAAAGTAAACCTTACACTTTCTGCTCATACCCACTGCCATGACGCACAGGTAGCTACTACGTACCAGCACTTTATTATTATTATTTTTTTAAAAGATTTTATTTATTTATTTGACAGAGAGAGATCACAAGTAGAGAGGCAGGCAGAGAGAGAGGAAGGGAAGCAGGCTCCCTGCTGAGCAGAGAGCCCGATGCGGGACTCGATCCCAGGACCCCGAGATCATGACCTGAGCCGAAAGCAGTGGCTTAACCCACCGAGCCACCCAGGCGCCCTATGTACCAGCACTTTATTGTCTGTGATCCCAGAAATGTTAAAGGTGGCAAGGCTATACATACACATGCATCTTTTTTATTTCACCCAATGTGTACTGTTCCGTACTTCACACTTTTTTCATTGAACAATATAGTCCTTGATCCATTCAATAAATGTTGAGGGCCAGGAATGGACGTCTAAGCTTATGGATATACTATCATTTATTTATCTTTAGCCCATTATTAATCAATCATTGCAACATTTTCAGTTTTTTTTTTTTTAAACAGCACTGTGATGAACACCCTTGTATATAATTTTTTAGCATATTGAAGTGAGACTATGTACAGGATAAATTCCTTGTAGTATAAAATTGCCAAGTAAAAGAATAACGGAATAGGACAGTGAACTGCATTAGCCGTATACATTTCAAATATACAAATTATTTTGTAAATTATGAAAATAAAAGGCAAAAATTTGTTGGGGTTGTGTACAAAGCGTATTCACATGGAAATGCATAAAGAAAAAAATTACTAAGGTTCTTTTAATTTGTTAGCAGCACCTTTGAGGAATAAAGGGAATTTCAGGAGTTTTTTTGAGACCAAAGGAACTTTGATGGTCAGTTCTTGCACAGGGCATGGCAAGTCTCAGACTTGATGCCCAAGCATGAACTGATGCCCAAACAAAAAGGGAAAGCACTAAAAATGCTTGAAAGAAGTACGCTTCTTGGTATTAGTCAGAAGAAGAGGGGCAAGTGAAGGCAGACAGCGGCCTTTGTTGAGTTTACAAAATACCAGCAACCTGGGGTTCTGTCTGTGTCCTCCCAGCGTCCCTTCAGAGGATAGCAGAGGTAATCCATGGTACCTTCCATCAAAATTGAAGAGAATTCTTAAACAAGTTGTAGGAATCAAAGCAAAAAGGATCTGAAATTGTTTCCTTAGGAGAAGAAAGGCTAGTTTTGTTTATTTTCAAAGAGAATACTAACAATCCGCTTTCCTTGTTAGAAGAAGACAAAACAAGGAAGTAAGATTCAGTTCTAACGTAAGCTCTTTCATTTGGGTATAAGAGAAAATCTGACTGGTGAGGGCCGAAAATGTTGACTGGTCCACCTCAAGGAGCTGTGGCTACTGCTCCCAGCTGTTCCTAAGAAAGCTGGTGTAGGAACAGCTGATTTGAGGCCACTTCAAGTTTACTATCATGAATAAGAAACAGCATTCACACTTGACTTCAAGCTGTTATTCTCCTACAACTTAATAAGCTTTTCCCTCAGGTCTTAAAGTTAAAGAGCTTTCATTTTTTTTTTTTTTTTAACATTCTAATTCTGGCTCGCATTTAACTTTTTTTTTTTTTTTTAAAGATTTTATTTATTTATTTGTCAGAGAGAGAGCACAAGCAGGCAGAGCGGCAGGCAGAGGCAGAGAGAGAAGCAGGCTCCTGGCTGAGCAAGGAGCCCTATGCGGGACTCGATCCCAGGAACCTGAGATCATGACCTGAGCCGAAGGCAGCGGCTTGACCCACTGAGCCACCCAGGTGTCCCCACATTTAACTTTTTAAGGCAAAAGGACCTAAATGTATATGAGATGTGGCTTGTAAATTGCTGAGAAAAGTAACTTATGGTGAAAACTTTGCAATCAAACTACGCGCCCCCTAGCTTACTGCCAGTTAGAGCGAATGGTAGAGATGTATGGTGTTTGCGAGTCAAGGGGTAATTCTGAGCGAAACTGGCTTTCAGGTGTACTATTCACTCAGGATATCGCTGCCAGAGTCCTTGTTTTTAATCTTAGAAAAAGACTAGATTTTTCTTTTATACAAGTATGTTCACTACAAATTGGTTTAACAATGAAAAACTGAAAATCAGAACGCTGACGAACAGCATGGGTTAATACTGTGGGAGAGTCCTGTAAGGAAACCTACAGAGCAATGGAAAGTTATCTGAGGCTCCATGCAACAATACGGATAAAGCTCCAAAACAAGGGTATTTTACATGCAAGGATTCTAGTGGAGGAATGTGGCCAAAGTAGTATTATTTACATAGTGTATTAAAAATGCAAAAATGATATTATCGATCTTCTACAGATAAAACATGAAATAATAAACCATATGGAAATGATAAATACTATATTGAAGACAGCCATTCTTCACTGAGAAAGGGAAGGAAATGGGATCAGAGAGGAAAAAAAATAAGGGATTTAGCTCTCTCTGAATCTTTCTCTCGTTCTCTCTTTAAAATGTTTTTGTTATGCTGGATATATATACATAGGGGATCGCTGTATTACTCTATCTCTTTGATATATGCCTGAAATATTATATACATTTAAAAAAAATGGAATAAAAAGAATACACCATCCTGAAGAAAACAGAGCCCCTGCGAACAGCCAGCATTTCAGAACAGAAAGGAGCATGTGGATAGACTCTGCATGGTTAGTTCTACATGAGATATGCTCAGAAAACCACCAGCTGCTTTTGGAAAGGGCTGCCGTTCAGGGCTCACAGGCAGCGGCAGGAGACGAGGCCAGAACAGAGGTGGTTTAGGACGGACTGTGAAGGACCACTTAGGGCACAGTGCAAGCCCTGGACTTGACTCAACATGGAGAAGCAGCTAAAGGAACATTAGTCTTACAAAATGACAAGAGAGACACGTTCCTTGCTCCCAAGGAGCTGAAATCTAAGGTGGTAAGAAAAAGAAAAAGCCTGTAATTCTGAAATCGGAGGACACCGTGGGTCTCCAGAGTGTGCTGAGGGAACACAGAGGAAGGCTAGGTACCTGTCACAGGAAATCTTCCCTGTGGCCTCGGAGGTCAGGGGCTTGCTGGTGGGGAGACGTACGGGGGAGGGAGAGTATGGAACTCAGAAGGGGAAATGGTGTGCCCAGAGGCTCAGAGAGGCTCAAGCGAAGGAGTCCCATGGCGGAATGATGCGAGTGGAGACGTACGGGGGAGGGAGAGTATGGAACTCAGAAGGGGAAATGGTGTGCCCAGAGGCTCAGAGAGGCTCAAGCGAAGGAGTCCCATGGCGGAATGATGCGAGTCCACGGGGTGAGGGCGGCGAGAGAGGAAGCACAGCAAGACAGCGACGCGCCTGTTACAAAAACCATGCTATGAAGTTTGAATCTCCACTCATGTCACTGAGGCAGGCAGTAAGTCAAACATTTACCAAGAACCTGCGGTGTGCGGGGCAATGTGCAAAACGCCCGGGAGACAGTGACAAGCAAGGGCAACGCGGTCTTTGCCCTGCCCTCCTGGAGGGGTGGCTGCTTGGGGAGGACAAACCTACACAGAAGGTTCTACCGTCCGAGCAGTGAGAGCCGGTGGGACACAGATGAGGCTGCCTAGCTGCCCCTGGAGACAGGAACAGGAAGGCATGGCTGGAGGGGACGCCCGAGCTGGATCTGAGGGAACCGTCAGGAGTGAGCCAAGCAAGTGAGGCAAAGGTAGAGGTCGTCTGCGCAGAGAAAGGCGCACAAGGGAGGACAGAGACATCTGAGCACTGTTGGCGTAGGCAACAGGATGGCACGCGTGTTCACCAAATGTTACATTTGTGGCGGAGCACACCATCAATGCTGGGCCAGCAATGGGGACAGTTTATGAAGTGTCTCTCATGTCTCGCTTAGATCTTGGACTTTATCATGAAAGCAGAGGTTTTTGTTGTGGTGGTGGTTGTTTTTTTGTTTTGTGGCTTTTTTTTTGTTTTTTTTTTTTTAAAGATTTTATTTATTTATTTGACAGACAGAGATCACAAGTAGGCAGAGAGGCAGGCAGAGAGAGAGGAAAGGAAGCAGGCTCCCTGCTGAGCAGAGAGCCCGACGCGGGACTCGATCCCAGGACCCTGAGATCATGACCTGAGCCGAAGGCAGCGGCTTAACCCACTGAGCCACCCAGGCACCCTTTGTTTTGTTTTTTAAGATTTATTTATTTGAGAGAGAGAGCAGGATGGGCAGAGGGAGACAATATCCAGCAGACCCCACTGAGTGCAGAGCCCATGATATCATGACCTGAGCTGAATCCAAGAACCAGATGCTTGACTGAGCCACCCAGGTGCCCCTTGAAAGCCAGAGGTGTTTTATGACAGCAGGAGACACGAAAGCAAAGCTGCTTGTCTGGAGTTCAGGCGGGGAGTGTAGGGCAAGAGATAGACAGGAAGCGATCAGTCCTTTTTCATGTGTGTCCTTGGTCTCTCCCCAGTGTGCTCTCATCCCATGGAGGTGATCCAGTTCCTGCCACAGAACCTCAGGGCTCTAGGAAGCCACGTCTGAAAAATACAGGCCCAAGCAGTGAGGCACAAGCACATCACTGCTGTGTTTGTTTCGGAAAGATCCCTCCCCGCCTCAAGGGGAAGATGACAGGCAAACAAGTGCCGAAGCAGAAAGATCCTTTAGGTAACTAACCTCATGGCTCAAAATAAAAGAGCAGGAGGTAACCAAGCTAAGGCAGTACGAGCCACTAGGAAGGCAGAGAGACAACAGAGACAGTGACAAAAGGGAGTCCCGGGTAACTCCAAAGTTCCCAGCTGGGAAACAGCAGCTGGCTGACAATGTGACCGAATGTGCTGGGAAGAGAAGAGCGTCAGAGAAGGCAGAGGGCCCAGGAAGCCCACGGCTGTGCCCCAGCAGCAGGAGCGACTAGGACATACACACACGGCTCGCTGCTCATCAAACCATCAGGTGAGGCCAGTGCTATCATTATCCATCCTGTGTTTGGTTTTTAGGGAGGATAATCAAAGCAGAGAGGAGTTAAGCACTTTGCTTAAGGCACAGGGCTACTAAGTGGTGGGGTCAGGAGTCAAGTTCAGGGCCAGGCCAAGTTCCAGAATCTGTGCTCTTAATGATTCTGCCATGAAAGCCAGAGATGCGCAGGAATATCCAGATGGAGATGGTAAGAAATACCCAGTGGGCAGTTCAGAAACATGAAGCTGGTGCTCCGGGAGAGAGCAGAGAACTTTGGAGGGTGATCGGCATCAGCGGCCATCACACAAGTACACGTGACCACCCAAGGATAATGTGTCAGGAGAGAAAAGAAGAACAAGGTCAGGATTCCAGGAAACACCAAGACTAAAAAAGGGAAACAGCAAAGGGGCCTTAGAGAAATAGAAGTGGAAGAACAAAAAGTGAAAGAGATTTTGGAAGCCAAGAGAATAGTCTCAAGGTGAGAGTGGTCATCACTGCCAACAGGTAAAGAAGGATTAAAGGAGGAAAAAAAAAAAAAGGAAAAAGAAAGAAAGAAAGAAACAAAATCACGGGATTTGGCTCAAGGAAAGAAAACAGTGGTGACCTTACCAAAACCTTTCTTGGAGTGGAGGAGGAGGCTGACGGGAACCCCCGTGGTTGAGAGAGAAGCCTGATGTGGGGAAGTGGGCAGTGGGCGGGGGGGGGGCAAAGAGCTAGAGTAAGACCCTGAAGGGGAAGCAACACAGAAGGGTCACTTCCTAGGAGGTGGCAGGGGGGCTCCCTCCCAGAGAACTGCAGACCTTCCCCACGACAGCCTTGCCCCCCTCACAACTTGTAGTCACCTTCCCTCATCATGGCGGTCACCAGAGAGACAAGGAGCACCTCAACTCCACAGAAGAATGGGAAGTTAGGAAACTGAGGTACAGAGTTGACAGTGCATCTGAGATTAAAGTTACACAGGGTAGTGAACTCAAAGTTCTTGGCAAAGCCTAAAGAGCTATTTTAAAATGTCAAGATATACAAAATATTATTAAAGTTAATAAGAGCAAAGCTGCAGACAGAAACCAAATCTCCTTTAATGCCAAGCCTGAGACTTTCTCCTCTGCAGGCAGAAACTCCTTCTTCATGCAGGAAGCCCTCCTTTCCCCTCTCTGTGCATCTGAATGCTACTCATCCCTCAAGGCCCAGGTGCATGCTGCCCATTCCATCCCATTTGTGAAGGATCTGTCTAACCTGTGCTCACCCTCCATCTGAACTACACTAACTTCACGCCTCAACCAACACTTCCATATAGTCTCACACTGTGCTTACCTTGTTTTTAATCAGCTTTATTGAGGAATCATCAACATAGACTCCAATTATCCAATTTTAAGTATACAATTTGATGAGGTTGAAAAACTGAAACATTCGTGGGTCTCATCACCGTAACTGTGATGTAGAACGTTTCCATTCCCACGGGACGCTCCCTGTAGCCCTCTGCAGTCAATCCCCTGCTCCACCCTGGGCAACCGCCAACCACAGAGCTGTTTCCTGTCACTGTGGTTCTACCATTTCTAGATTTCAGGTAAATGGGATCATATCATGTGTACTCTTTTGGTTCTGGTTTCTATCACTTTAGTGTTCCACCCACGTTGTTTGGTGTATCTGGAATTCATTCCTTTTCATTGCCAAGTAGCTTTCCGTTGCATGAACAAACTTCAATTCGTTTATTTATTAGTTGATGGACCTTTGGGTTGTCTCCCTTTCTGAGCCATTAAGAATAAAGCTGCTATAAACATTCTTTTTTTTTTTTTTTTTTTATTTGACAGAGGGAGATCACAAGTAGACAGAGAGGCAGGCAGAGAGAGAGAGAGGGAAGCAGGCTCCCTGCTGAGCAGAGAGCCCGATGCGGGACTCGATCCCAGGACCCTGAGATCATGACCTGAGCCGAAGGCAGCGGCTTAACCCACTGAGCCACCCAGGCGCCCCTGCTATAAACATTCTTGCAAGTTTCTCTGAGAACAAACGTCTTCATTTCTCTTGAATAAATATCACGATATTTGTTTAACCCCGTAAGAAGCGGCCCACCTGTCCTATATATTTGCTGGCACTTGCTAAGCCAGTCTTAGCGTTAGCCCTTCCCGGGGGCGTGAAGATTTTGCTGTAGTTTTAGCTTGCGTTCCCCTAACCAACTTTCCTGGGCTCCTAGTTCTGTTTGCTGCAGTGTGTATTCAAACCTTGTGCCCATCTAAAACAATGGGCGGTTTCCTTCTTCTTCCTGAGTTTGTAAGAATTCTTTATAATATTCTAGATATAAGTCCTTTATCAGGTATTGTTTTGTAAATAATCTCCCCCAGACCGGCAGTGGGGGAGGAGGGAGGGCGGAGAGGGCTTTCTTTTCATTTTCTTGACAGTGCCCTTTGAAGAGCAAAATTTTAGAATCTGAGGGAGTCCAATTCATCAACTTTTAAAGAAAGACCTGTGTTTTTTGTGTCCTAAGAAACCTTTGCCTAACCCAAGATCCCAAAGATTTTCTCCCATGATTTGATATATATGGTTTATAGTTTTAAGTCTCCTATTTAAGGTCTGTGCTCCATTTGGATGTAAAAGTCAAGGTTTATGTTCTCCCACTGGTTTTTTGCATATGAATATTTCACTTGTTCCAGTGCCATTAGTTGATAAGACTATTCCTTCCCCCTTAAATTACCTTGACGAGCTTGTCAAAACTTCATTGACCATATATGCATGGGTCTATTTCTGGACTCTATTTCATTCCACTGGTCTATAAATCTATTGCCTACCAATAATACCACACTGCCCTGATTGCATTAGCTGTAATTTATAGTACATCTTGAAATCAGGTAGTGTGAGTTCTCCGTAAGTTTTCTTTGTCAAAATTGCTTTTGGGTATTCCAGGATTTTTGCATAGCCACATAAATTTTGGAATCAACTTGTCAATTTCTACCAAAGAACCTGGTGGGATTTTGATTAGGACTGTGTTAAATGTATAGATAAATTCTAGGATCTTAACAATACTGTCTCTGACCCATGAACATGGGATCACCTTGTTTATTTAAGTCTTTAATTTTTTTTTTTTAATTTATTGGACAGACAGAAATCACAAGTAGGCAGAGAGGCAGGCAGAGAGGCAGGCAGAGAGAGAGGAGGAAGCAGGTCCCCCGCTGAGCAGAGAGTCCGATGCGGGGCTCCATCCCAACACCCTGGGATCATGACCTGAGCCAAAGGCAGAGGCTTTAACCCACTGAGCCACCCAGGTGCCCTAAGTCTTTAATTTTTTTAAAAAAGATTTTATTTACTTATTTGACAGAGACAGACACAGAGAGAGAGGGAATACAAGCAGGGGGAGTAGGAGAGGCTAAGCAGGAAGCCTGTTGCGGGGCTGGATCCCAGGACCCTGGGATCATGACCTGAGCCCAAGGCAGACGCTTAATGACCGAGCTACTCAGGTGCCCCGGGAAGTCTTTAATTTTTAAAAAAAATGTTTAATTAAAAAAATTTTATTATTGAAATACAGGTGACACACCGTGATATATTAATTTCAGGTGCGCAACACAGTGATTTGACTGGTCTTTTAAAATTTCTTTCAGCAATGTATTAATTTTCAGTATACCCATTTTGCATGTATTTTAGTTATGGTTTTTCCTAAGTTCTTTCATAGTTTTATGCTACCATAAACAGTATTGCTTTTAAATTTTGATTTCTGAATATCAGAATACAATTACTGTTATATACTGACCTCTGTATCCTTTGACCTTGCTAAACTTATCTCTTTCAATTTTTTTGCAGATTAGGATTTTTTTTTTAAACATATGACCATGTTTTATGTGAATAAAGCCAGCTTTAAGTGTTCTTTTCCGATCTGAATTTCCAAAATTTCTTTTTCTGTCACTGTATTGCCTAAGACTTTTAGTATAATGTTAAATAAATGTGAGAGTGGATATCCTTGCCATTTTCTTGACCCTAGGAAAGAATATATTCAGGACTTTAGCTATAAATTGTCCATAGATGCCCTTTATCATCTTGAGGAAATCCCCTCTATTCCTTGTTAACTGATTTTTTAAAAAAAATCAGGAATAGATGCTGATATTATTAAAGTTTTTTCTTTATTATTATCTCTTATTATTATTTTATATATTATTATTATTTATTATTTTAAAGCTCTTTCTGTACCTACTAAGATGGTCATATGGTTTTCTTCTTAAGTTTTTTAAATATAGTGTATTGGCTGATTGATCATGGAATGTTGAGGCAACCTCACCTTCCTAGGATGGATCCCACTGGTTATCCTTTTCTATGCTGAGGAGAAATAATAAGAACAATGGTAGCTGTCACTTACTGAGAACATACTCTGACTCTATGCGAAGCACCTTACTTACCTTTCATAATTATTAACTAAATTAATATACAACAGGCTTAAGGAGGGTACTAATACTTTCATGACATTACACAAAGGAAACTAAGGCATTAGGTAAATTAACGTGCCAAGGATTATACTTCTCATGAGTGGAAGAGCTAGAATTTATACCTTGGTAATCTGACTTTCAGTTCTGCACTCATAACCGCCTTATTATCTCTCATCAGGAGATTTGTTTTACTGATTATGGTGATGATTCTTTTTCTAACCTTCATGATTCACTCCTACTCCCCTCTTTTAAGAACAGAACTAACCACTCTCCTGAAAAAAAGTGACTTCATGACACAGGCTGAGTCAATTACAGTACCCCTTCCCTGGATCACAAAGATAGGTCACTGGACATATGCTCTAAGCTGCGCCAGATGGAAACTTTCCCTAAGATTTTTTCTACCTAGGAACAGTGACAAAGACTGCTTTCCCCTGGGTGAGAAGACTGCAGAGATGTGAATCTGGACGTGCCTATGGCCACAATTTAGCTTCATGGAGAAAACCCACACGCAAGGAGAGAGAATGAACTTATGCTGAAACAGTGAAAGAGAAAGACACAGAGAAGGAGGCAGAGGAACTACTCTGGGGGTGCTCACTCCTCAGTTCAGGTCTCTGGAAACTCACCTCTGGACCCCCAACATCTGCATTTCTTTTGTGAGCTATTCTCCACTGAGCACCTCTTAAGACAAACCTCCATCTTCATACATGCTAGGGTCTGGTGTGGCTTACTCCTTCATCTGAACGTATCTGTTCAAATGTCATCTCATCTGGTTTCTGACTCTTTAGACAAATACCTAACTTTTTATGGCCAGGACATTATCTCCCCCTGCCCCCCCAAATTTTACTACATTAGAAAAACAAATATTTTCTCTCACTGAGCTAGAAATACAATCGACTTACATATCCAGTTTTTCTGGGAGTAATGCTCCAGTATTTTTCATGTGTGTTCAAAACCAGTTGACAGCAAAGCTGAGGGGGGTTGCTGCCAGACCGGATTTGGGGTATAAGAGGAGAAGAGTCAAGGATATCATCAAAGTTTTTACCCTAAGCAAATGGAATGATGAGCACATCATTTACTGAAAAAGGAAAAACTTTATAGGGAATAGGTTCTAAGGAGATCATCAAAGGTTTCCTCTTGGATATGGTAAGTGTGAGATGCCTATCTGTTACCCAGGTGGGAGCTTCAGGTAGACATTCTGGCTCAGGAAAGAGATTCTAGTTAAAGATATGCATTTGGGAACTGAAACATGAAACTGGAATTTAAACCCATTGCAATGGATGAGAAAACTCAGTATTGAATATAGAGAGAAAAAAGAGACCAAGAAAGGCTCAAAACCAAGCTAGAAGTGAAGGAAGACTAGATGCTACGTATTTATACTCTGGAACTCAGGCAAGGTTCAGGTAAATAGAAGTACCAGGTATTAAAAAGTGGGGTACAGATGAGGCCAGAGACAGGAAGAGAGACTGAAAATCTGTATTTAAAAAGTCAGACTTTCAGTTCCCCGCTCCTCCCCTGCTCAGCCCAATGAATGCCTTCCTTTTTGCTGCCAGAAAAAGAGAAGTGTTCACGCTTGAAAGGATGAAGCAGAAAGTGGGTTCTGACATATAAGGCACAACTAAGGACGAGTGTGCTGTCCCAAAAGAGGGTGACTACGTAAGAATCTAGAGATCGAACACTGAAACCTCTGCCTTCAGCAACAACCACCCTTGCCTCTCGCTACGTTTGTACATTTAGGGGAAATACCAAGGACTACTCTCAGGAGAAACTGAGAAGTATAATAAAAATACTCCACAGATACAGACACGGGGGAAGGGGGTAGTCCTCAAGAAACCCAGCCCAGCTGGAACAGTGTTAAGGAAGCCACCAGTCAACAAAGTCCAAACCGAGCACACAGAACTTCCAGTCACTTCTTTAGTGCCTCACTTTTAGATATGAACTCACCGAAGATCACCAGAGACAGCCACTAAAATGACAAGGAAGCAAGAAAAAAGGAACCCAAATGAAACCGAGATAATGCAGGGAGAAGCTGAGAACTCCCCAAATGTTACCATTACTAAACTAAAGGAGGGAAGTAAACATGTCAGCTGTGAAACAAGGAGGAGGTGGTATCAAAAGGAGTATCAGACAACAAAAAAGAACTCTTGGAAAGTGTAAGTATGATAGCAGAAATGAAAACTTCAATGAAAGAGCTAGAAAATAAATCAGAACTTTCCCAGAAAGTGGGGCAGAAAAGACAAAGAGATGGCAAGCAACAGAAAAATGGCCAAGAAATGGTCCACAAAATTTAGCAGAGGATATTTTAAGACAACAAAGAATATGGAAGAAGGAAAAAGTGGACATTATTAAAGAATTATTTCACGGAAACTTTTCAAAGCTGGAATATATGCCTTTCCCAAAAGAGCCCACCAAGAATCCAGAAAATAGGTTAAAAAAAAAAAAAAAAAAAGAAAAAAAAGAAATTGCCCCCCTCCACATGATAGCATATGACTGGAATTTTAAAACATTGAAGACAAAAGAAGGTCCTAGAAACCAAGAGAGAGAAAGAGAGGGAGGGCCATACACAAGCTGTCAAGAATTACTATGGCATTAGACATCTTGACGGCTACAGAATAGTGAGCAGCGCCTTTCAAACGCAGAATGAAAATGACTCAAAGGGAGAATTTCGAACCCTGAACATTTTATTCTAAAGGTTAAAATAAAGATATTTTCAGACAAATTTTCTAAGAAAGTAAATAGCATATACTATATGGACCATCAGTGAATAGTATGTCATTACAACAATATAAGCACCAGCCACTGATCTAACCTGAAAGCATGTGCACTTGTAGTGGGAGAATGGGAGAACATGCCCCCAGCATGCGCGCATGCGTGCGTGCGTGCGTGCATGTCCAGCTGCAAGGGAGTCTAAGGAGATGACTACTACTTTTGCAATATTAGTCTGTTCACATAAAATGTTTTTCCAGTTCTCTGCTTCTCGTGAAGAATCCTTCTATTTATTCAGAGAAAGTCGAGCAGGCCAATGATTGCCAACAAGAGCCAGGGAGCCTGTCGAAAACAGACCAAGTCAGAGGTGAGGGAGACGGGAACAAGTGTTGGATGGCTCTAATAAACGTGGGAAAAACTGGAGGAGCTAAACACCTTTGGCAAAATAAAAACTCATCAAAGTCTATAAAGATTATTACTCATCTTATGAAATATGTCCCCTTGTACTTAGAGAATATGATATAATTAGAAACTTCCCAGGCTTTTCCTCTCAAACAATATATTATTTGTTTTAATACGCTGCTTCATGCCCAACTGCTGTACTTATATGTATGTTTTATGATACACACAATACATTATGTGTGTTGTAAACATGGGGTTTTCTCCTGAAATGCTAAGTTCATTTATAGGCCTTGATTACAGATATTTTTTACAGTGTTCTGCATATAACAGGGTCTAAAATATGCTTGCTGCTAAGATTTGTCTTTCTTCTCTTTCTCTTCTGCCTTTCTTACTCCAATAAAAGAAACTGCAAAGACATCAGTATTTCTACCTTACAAAACTGGAAACATGAGAACTTTATTTTTAGTAAAAAAAAAAAAAAAAAAAAAAATTATTTTTAAGGATCTAAAATTAAAATGAAGGAGATGGTTAACTATATAATTATCTTCACTAAGAACACTGACATTTATAAAAGAAGCAAGGTCAGAGGAGAATAAACTGCCCATTCACATTTAATTGACTTCATAACCATAAACATTACTTTACATATATAATAAATAGCTTAAAACTCATTTCTATCCAGGACAAGTGCTAAAATGACATTGATTTTATGGCATGTAAGGCAGAGGACAAAATAGGAAACCTCAGTTCCAATAAACAGCTACCTGACTGTGAAGGAAGTATCGTGAAAATGCAAATGTTTAGTGGACTACCAGTACGGACAGCAATGGACAGAAACCTGGGTCCATCCTCACACTTGATTAGCTCGAATCTATATTGCTCCATATTTCAACACTCTAAGAAAAATTCAGTAATTCATCCTCTAGAAAAACCCTGAAGGTAAAAGCAGAAGATACAAAGATATGCATTTATAAAACCTAGTAAGGAAAGTTCCCACCAAAAGGGCACACACTGTACAACTGTGTAACCAAAAATTATATGTAGAACCAAAAATAGCTAGTCATGCAACAGAGCAAGGGAACTGACTAAACGATGGGTCTTATTAAAAAAATGCTGACGGGCACCTGGGCGGCTCGGTTAAGCATCTGCCTTCGGCTCAGGTCATGATCCCAGGATCCTGGGATCGAGCCCGGCACTGGACTCTCTGATCAGCGGAAAGCCTGCTTCTCCCTCTCCCACTTGCCCTGCTTGTGTTCCCTTTCTCTTGCTATGTCTCTCTCTCTGTCAAATAAATAAGTAAAATCTTTAAAGATAAATAAATAAATAAGTAAAAATGTGAAAAAATTAAAATTCGGGAATTGAATTTCTACTGGTTAAGGTAACAAAATAAGGAAGTCATTAAGGGAAAACTGAAAGGTAATTAACAACTTTAAAAATCGTGCTACATGAATTATTACAGGTATAAATATTTTCAAAGTAATGGATAAAATACATGATCTGTCAATACACAATCTGGTACCTACATTAAGAAAAATGTGAGTGGGTGAAATAAGAGATTCTATCTTTAGGTTAAAGTCGATTTTATTTTTTTACAAATGTGTTCATGTGTGTTTTTAGCTTTAAAGTCATTCAGTGGAAAAATGTCATAAAGGTTTGTTTTCTAAAGTAGATTTTTCCAATTTTGATTAAACTTGGTTAGAAATGCTATTTAGTAAGAATGACCTAATTAAAAATTTTGTAATTTGATTTATCTCAAAGGAAAAACTTTATCCCTAATTTTAACTGGATATTATACTTAAAAATGGATACTTAACTGGATACTATACTTAAAAATGATATTCTTATATAAACTTAAGTATAATGAAAGACCCAAAGTATGTTTTAATTAGTACACATTCTAAAGATAACAAACTTATTAGAAGATTTATGGTAGTTTATGGTATTTTCAAGTGTATTATGTAACAAACAGAAACTGATTTCCTGACTGGAAAGAGCTTAGGTTGTCTTTCTCAGTTACTTTCTTCGTCCCTTGAGAAAACTGCATGCCGAGCAGAGAGCAAACCCATCCACTTAAAACAAAAAAACCAAATTCTGTAGCACAATGTCACTAATTTATAGCAACAGTTAGGACTGAAATAATATTTAATGACAAAATTCATCTGGAAAGTGGGATTATCCCCCAGTGAACACAAGAGGAGTCAGGACAATTCAGAAGTTAATATCACAAGTTGGAAGGCACTTCCTAAGTAGAAAAAAATTTCCTCTCAGGGGAAGCCTAGCAAATCAAGTATGTTTACTATATGTCAGATTTTACAAAGATAGTCACAGGAAACATGACACTAATCACTGTATTTAGAAAACGCTGCAGAATACCTACTTTTCTATTATCACACCATTTATCAGGAAGATATTTTCCAGGTGTTGAATCCTTAATAGTGGGGATCCCAAATAGAACTTTGGGATTTCTTTTGCTTAGCTCTTAATCTTAATTTAGCAAATATAATTAGTCTTTGGGAGGGCTATAGGAACAGGAAGTCTTAATTGGAATTATAGGTCTTTACTAGTAAATGCCTTTTTTCAACTTCTGCTAGACTCATTACTATTAAAAAATCTTTAGATTTATGAAAACTTTTTACTTCAACTTCCTTTCAACCTTTGTGTGCTTAATTACTAATTTATACTTGCTATATATGCTTTTAATATATATCTTCCTTTATCTTTTGCTTGTATATTTATCCCATTTCTTCTCTGAACATAATTTTAAGGGCACAGATGTCCATTCCTGTTCTTTACAACTCTTCTGCAAGGCCTATTGTGTACACACAGTAAGTTAGTTACTCCCCTTCCCCTACATTCTTTTTTTTTTTTTTATTTATTCATTTGACAGACAGAGATCACAAGTAGGCAGAGAGGCAGGCAGAGAGAGAGAGGAGGAAGCAGGCTCCCTGCCGAGCAGAGAGCCCGATGTGGGGCTCAATCCCAGGACCCTAAGATCATGACCTGAGCCGAAGGCAGAGGTTTAACCCACTGGGCCACCCAGGTGCCCCCCCCCCACATTCTTTTTAAATAAATCTATCCTGATCAGCCAAATTCTTAAAAAATATGGCTGATGATTGGTGGAAAAATATACCTTTAAGTTCAAGTTTAGAAAGACCTTTTAGAAAAACCAAGAAACCAAATATATATTTATAGTAACTTCATTGGAAACCCACCTCTACACCATGACTCACTCTCAAATACAGGAGCAGCCCCCGCCCCTCCCCTAAAGACAGAAGCCCAAACCACAAATAGAGAGAGAAAGATTTCCATGTATGAATCAGTGCCCAATGGAAAGCTATGAACTTTAAGTCGAAGTCGTATTAATCTGATTTAACACAATTCTCAACAAAGCTAAATTATTAGCTTTCCTTAGTTAAAACTTCTAAGTAAAAAATTAATAATAATAATAAAGGAAAAACTTAAGTGTAACCAAAATCATGGAGAAGAGTTCCAATGGTAAAGTAAGAGCAAACTTAGAATTCCACTACAGTTTAGCATGATGGTCCGTGTTTCTAGAGACTACTCTGCAGTATCAAGTCTCAAATGTACACAAGGTCTTGCAATTAAAAACTCCAGGAAGACGGCAACTGCAAGCTCTCTTATCTAAAATACTTTTAAATCATTTTAAGGTAGTGTTTTCATGAAACATACTTTTGTTATCTGGAGTATGTAGAACTCCTAATTCCCAGGGACGCTAGATAAATGGGGTATCACTTAATATCACTCCAATAGCACTTTAAAATCCTGTAATGTTTGAAGGCAGAGTCCCTTTCAGCTCTGGGTTAAGTTCAAACAGCAGAGTTACTAGAGTATCAGTCAGAATATTTCTGATATAAAGTTATAATGTGTTTTAATTAAAACATATTTCACAATACAGGACATAAACCAAGTGATCCTCACAAATAATCACTATTAGATGTTGCTTTTAGAACACAGCTCTTTCTTATAACTGCCAGTAATTATAGAGGTAGCATTCTATATGGAGTTGTAAAAATATCACCATTTCCAGACAAATTAGAGCGCAAATGAAGTTGGGCATAACCTGATAAGAAATAATCTCCTATTTTAAGAACTGTGGTTAGTATTGAACCACATAAAACCCCCCAATTTTCCCAAGACCCCGACATAAATTCATGCTTTGTGCTCCCTCTGCTGGCTCTAAAGCTATAGTTAATCCCATTCTCAAGAGGGTTTTTTGTACAAGGCAATCCCATTACAACACTGAATGGCACTGGTATATTGTATTTGGGATCTCAAAGATGTAAGCCAGCTCCCTCCCTTAAGCACTGAGGAAAAACAAAAGAAGAAAAAACAACTTGACCAAAGGTCACTCGGGGTGCTGAGAAACACACTTTGGACTCCAGTGGTTCTTCTACTCCATCACGATCTCAGTCAGTGTCTTCATGTACAAGACTATTACTGAACTATACTTTGCTGCGAGCTACCTAAAACGTGGTTTATCTTTGAGCCACACAGGCTTTCCATTGCCCCATAATTACAACTGATAAAGGCATTTCACCAAAATTCAGTGCAGACATACCAGGCTCAAAGAGTTCCACGATTCTAATTTTCTTGGACAGGCCCCAATTAAAGTCACCTATTGTAAAGGTTCCTAACACACTGAATACTTAAATTTCTCCAGTATGCTCCTACCATTTGCTTACAGGAAGTCATATGCCACCATATTTGTCTCAGAATACATGGTCACCACATAATATGTCTTCATGTTAGTAAAAACCATAAAAGTCATTTTGTTGATGATGGGAAGGGACAGCACCATCTATCCAGTGCCTATTACAAACCAAGGATAGGGCTGGGTCTTTATAGAAATTTCTGCCCTAGGCAATCTGTGAAGAAGGCATTACAGTCCTTGTTTTACAGAGAAGGAAGCTGAGGGAAAGTAACTTGCCCAAGATCTGTTTGATAGCCAAGTCTCTACCACTTCCTTTGTACCTAACTCTTCTGGCATTTTGTTCATTCTTCAAGCAACAGAGATAGTTACAGTAAACGATGCTCCCTTACCAGCGGCACCATCACCACCACCTCCTGCAGAAAAGCAAGCTTTGAGCAAAAGAGATTTTATTAAAAACATGAAGCTGTGAGATTTCTTTTAAAAGGCGAGGGTTAATACTTCATTTTTAAAAGAGTAAAGTACATGGCACATACTGCAAATATTCATTAACTTGTAGCCTATGTTAGATTTAATTCCAATTGACTTTTGTGTAATGGATGCATTTAATTATTTGTCATGTAGTCAGTGTGTGGAAAACTGAAAACACTAGCTCTGGTCTGATAACAATACTATTTACACAGACACAAACAGTCTGGGATTAAAGAATTTAATCTGTTCAGACAAAAAGTAAATATTTATTAAGCTAAAATATACAAGTCTATCTTTGTAGAGAAGAGACATTTGTTTTTTGATGAAAGATATAAATTGTTATCTAAATCACTGGCAATTTTATTCAAAGTGAAGTTTAAATTCTGTGTTCCTCCTGAAAACAGAAAATGAAAGACATCAGTGCCTATCCTTGTTCTCTGGGAATGTTACTTTTCACAGAAGGGAATCATGTTAAAATATTCAAACCGGAAAGTGGTGTTAAAATGAATACAATTCTCAAGAACTGACTGGTAACCTATTTGGACAATACAAGGGATGTCAACATTTTAGATATGAGAATGTCGGGGTACCTGCCTGGTTCAGACAGTAGAGTATATATGACTCCTGATCTCGGGGTCATGAGTTCAAGCCCCACAGTGGGCATAGAGATTACTTTAAAGAAATAAAATAAATTAAAATATCTTAAAAAATCGCTCTTTTAAAAAGATTTAAAGAAAGAACAAGAAATGAGAAAGTAGCCTATGTTAAATGTAGACTTAAGGAATTTAGTGGAAATGACGAACGTAAATCTTGCATAATATAAGTAATGTGATAAACTTGTTGCCCGAGGCTCTATAGGAAGCATCATATAATATTTATGGATATTGATTTTTCAACTGAAATGACAGATAAAAAAAGTCCTGCGTTTGATGATCTGAAGAAAGGAATTTAAAATAATTCAGATACGCTTGTGTTCAAACACCAGTCCTTCACTTACTAGCTGTGTGAACTTGGGCACTTGACTTTCCTGCGACTCAGTTTCCTCCATGAGGGCAGCGACTGCCACCGAGACTTGCTGGGACTGCTGAGAGGAAGTGAAACACCCTAACTGGGAGTGTGAGGAAAAGGCCACCAGTCTGTGCCAAGTGATTATCAGCACGGAGAAATGAGGGCGCTGGGTTACCAGCTATGTCAACTTTCTTTTCTTTTTTAAAGATTTATGTATTTATATGAGGGGGCGGGGAGGGAGAGCTGAGCAGGAGAAGCAGAAGCAGAGAGAATCTGAAGCAGCCTCTCCACGGAGCATGGAACCTGACGTGGGGCTAGATCTCACGACCCTGAGATTACGATCTGAGTGGAAACCAAGAGTCGGATGCTTAACTGACTACGCCACCCAGGCGTTCCCTAGCTATGTCAGCTCTTAACTGCCGTATGTTAGCAACGAATTCTGACTTTTTATAAATACTGTGCAAACCAAATACACCAGCTGTCAGGGCTGGGTCTGGACCACCAGCTGCCAATATTAGCTTCCCTTTTGCAGAATTATGGGAAGTGCTCCATGCCACCCAGAGGAGAAAGCATCTGGACTCAAAGTTGTTCTGGGGTTACACAGATATTCTAAAGCAAAGAGATGTGCTCTGGCAGGAAAAGTCAAGAGCGGAGCTTAAGATAGTTTTATGAGAGAAACTCAAAGCAAAAGTGTGTCTCCCTGGCACAACATGGTTTTGATATAGCTGAGAACTATATTTACATTCCAATTTAAAATCTTTTTTATATAAATGTATTTTAATTTAATCACTGATTCCCCACCTAGTAAAGAGAATGTTGTTCCTTGTCCTCTGAACCTCAACAAAATAAACCCAAATTTACTCAACATATGAATGTTGACCAGAGATGTATTTCTTTTTTGACCTTTTCAAGAAATGAACTTCTGGTTTTATTGATTTTCTCTTATGGCTTTTTGGTTTTCTGTATCACTGAGTTCTGCTCTCTGTCTTTAGTCTCCTTTTTGGGATTTAATTTGCTCTTCTTTTTCTAGTTGTTTTTTTTTTTTTTTTTTAAGAATTTATTTATTTATTTGACAGACAGAGATCACAAGTAGGCAGAGAGAAAGAGGAGGAAGAAGGCTCCCTGCTGAGCAGAGAGCCCGATGCGGGACTCTATCCCAGGACCCTGAGATCATGACCTGAGCTGAAGGCAGAGGCTTAACCTTACACTGAGCCTCCCAAGTGCCCCCTTTTTCTAGTTTCTTAAGGTGGAAGCTGGGTTCACTGACTTGAGACTTTTCTTCTTTTCCAACATGCTATAGGCATTTCAGGCTATAAATTTCCCTCTAAATACTGCTTTAGTGGCATTTTGATCTGCTGTATTTTCTTTAGCCAAAATTACCTTTTTAAATTCCATTCATTTCTTCTTTGATCTATGGGTTATTCAGAAGTATGCTATTTGATTTCCAAATTTGGAGGATTTTCCAGAGAGCCTTTTGTTATTGACTGTTGTTACAATTCCTTCGTGACCAGAGGACATGCTTTCCATGACTAGAATCTTTTTTGTTCTTACCAAGTCTTGTTTGATGGCACAGAATGTGATCTTTCTTGATAAATGCTCCCACGTGCAAATGAGAAGAAAGTGTATTTGGCTGTTACTGGTTGGAGTGTCCTATAAACGTCATTTAGGTCAAATTGGTTGATGACGTTGTCTGAGTTTCCGATATTCACACTCATCTTCTGTCTACTTGTTCTACCAATTATTCAGAAAGAAGTATTTAAATCTCTAATTGTGGAAGTGTCTCTATTTCACTTGGAATTTTTTTTTTTTCCTTTTTAATTTTGAAGCTCTGTTCTTTATTTGGTGCATACATTTAGGATTCTAATAGTTCTCCTGTCGAAGTGACTCCTTTTGTCATTATGAAATGGCCTTCTTTATTTCTTTATTCCTGGAAATACCCTGTGCTCTCAAGTCACTCTCAGTTTCTTTTGACCACTGCTATTGATAAGGTTATGTTTAGCACTTTGCCATTAGTTTTCTCTTGGTCCCGCCCATTCTTCCTTCCCCATTTCCTTCTATTCTGCCTTCTTTTAGATTATTTTTATGATCTGAGCTGTTGGTTTATTAACCACTGAACAGTGGTCTGGAAATTCTATTAGAACAGTGAGCTGTGATACACCCCCTTCTTTTCCCATCCATTAGGGATTAGTTTCTTTTGCTGTCTGATGCCCAGTACTCTGAAAACCGCGGTTTCTTACATTTTATCTGTTTTTGTTATTGTTTTGGGATGAAGGGTAAGTGAAAAGCAATTTTTAAATACTTATATAAAAAAATACAGTTTTAGAAATTTTGTATAGAAGCTTATTAAAGAATGCTAAAGAAAACCAAAGATTTTTTATTTTTTTCTTTACTTGAAGTTGTACTGTACAATTTTTCCCAACCTCTCATAGTCACACTATTTTAAATTTCACCCTAATTTCTCAAATATGATACTAAGTAAATGTTTAGCTCACTTTGTGTAGAAAATTTATTCCCTTAAAATAATCCCACTAATTATTGCTTTGTAGCACCATCTTTTTTTGCACAATTAGTCTCATGTTGTAGATTATACATGCCAATCATTCTAGTCTTTTAAAACTCATTTTTCTTCACTGTAAAAACCAACATACTAGGTATTCTCTACTTTTTCAGATAACACTGTGGCACCATGAGGGAAGACCATAAAGCCGTTTTGCATTTCTGGCTCAAGCCCACCATGCCCTACTTTACTTCAAACACTATCCATGTTGATCTGCTCATTGGTGAACAGGTCACACCTTTGCTCACACTGACCTCCTGGCCTATACTTCCCTTTCCTACATCAGTCTGCCCAGCAAATTTCCACCACCCTTCAAACTTAGGGAAAAAAAAAAAAACATTCATCACATTTTCTAGTTAGCTGTATCCAGTTTATCTCCTTTACTAAAATATAAAGTTCTTGAGCATGAAATAATTCACTTTGGCCTTCTTGGTGCCCAGTACAGTACCTATATATTTAAAAGTTTCTCAAAAAATGTTTAATTGTGGGTGCCTGGGTGGCTCAGTCAGCTAAGCACCTGCCTTTGGCTCAGGTCATGATCCTGGGGTCCTGGGATCAAGCCCTTCATCTCGCTTGCTCTAATCTCTCTCAAACTTTAAAAAAAAAAAAAATCCTTCAGTTTAACTGAAGGAAACTCAGAAATAGAAATAATTTGGGATGCAGCCTATTATGGACTGAATGTATGTGTTCCTCCAAAATTCATATGTTGAAGCCCTAACTCCCCAGTGTTGCTATATTTGGAGTAAGGAAGTAATTAAGGCTAAATCAAGGTCATCAGGGTGGGGCCCTGATTAAACAGGATTACTGTTCTCCTGAGGACAGACACTAAAGAATGACCTCCCTTGCCCCTCTGCCCAGGACCCTGCACAAAGAACAAATCATCTGAGCACACAGCCATCTGCAACCCAAGGGGAGAGCTCTCACCAGACACCAACCCTACTAGTACCTTGACCTTGGACTCCAGCCTCCAGAACTATGAGGAAATGAATGTGTGATGTTTAAGCCTCTCAGTCTGATATTTTTCTTTTACAGCACGTTGAGCTCACAGATACAGGGAGGTGGTTAAGATGAGGCTGTTCCTCTCTCCCAACTAGAAGGCAGGTAGGGTTCTTGGGTCTCCAGGGCCAGTAGTACAAACTCCTCAGTTGGGGAAAAAAAAAATTATTTCTGCCTTTTCTCCAGAGGGCTATACTTGAAACAGTGCTGCTCTGCTGTTTCATCCTTAGTCATTACCAGCATGACTCCCTCCAAACCAAAATCAGATTGGCTGTAACCCTGTTTACATGCAAATTAACACTAAAAGAAAGCTCAATTCCCTAAGGACTGGGTTACTGAGGTATCAGACAAGCTCCATTTTTATTCCATCAAAGAGTTCTTGTTACTCTAGTTATATCTCGGAGGTGTGAAGAACAATCACATTGCTTCTAGAATGTCATTTATAACAATAAAGTGGAAGAAAGAACAGAGTCTGGACAGGGCTCTGGTTTCAGAATGGGGTAACAGAGAGGGCTCTACTGAGGAGGTGATATTTAAGCAAGGACCTAAAGAAAGTGAGGATGTGAGGTGTGCAGCTATCTGAGGAAAGAACATTCTAGGAAAAAGGAATAATAAATGCAAGTGAACTGAAGAAGGCCACGTTCAAGTCAGATTATTGGTAAACATTTCATGAATCTCTTTAACTGATTTTCTGAAGCTTAAAAAACCTAAAACACATCACTATTATTTGCCAGGATCATTCCATCTTACTCCTATCAAAAGTAAGTTTCATCTTTCTTACTTAAAGCTGGAAATTAAATTATTATTCTTTAGCCATCAATCCCCTGCAGAACGGGAACTGGAAAAGCATGCTGCTGCTGAAAACATCTTTAAGGTTTACCTTAATGCGAAATGAGAATTGCTATATTCAATAATTCAATAACAGAATAGTGAAAAGTCTGTTTGCTTCTGAAAAGTGAGAGCTGGCACAGACAGTGAGATGTGAGCTGTATTATGTTGAAGCCAGAATGAAAAATAGTTTTCTAAACTAACTTCTCTTTAATTCCTGAATTATCATCACGAACAAAAGGCACAAAGCTGCCAGCAACATCAGAAAGCTTCAAGTACTTACTACTTTAAGTTAACCCAAACGGAAACCAGGCTGAGCACGGATAACTGGTCCCTGGGGTCACTGTGACAGCAGAGCGTGGGCCCCTCGGGTGTGGCACCGGCACCAGCGAAGGGTCCCACACACATCCCCTCATTTAAATCTAGACTCCACCCCCCATGAAAACGCCAGCACCTGCAAATCAGACTCAGCAATGGGTCCGCTAATCCTGGCCAGAATCTGCTACTTTAACGATTTACAGTTTCTTTTTTTAAGGGAAGGTATGATGTACCACTTTCAAAATTGGGAATTTTAATTTCTCCCGTTTTGGTGATCTATTAATGAGCTCCCAACAGAGTATTTAATAATAACGGGATAAGGTCCGTGCCAATTTGCCTAGGATAGTCCCAGTTCATGCATTCTGTCCTCGTGGAACGATAAATAGAGTCCCCTTTTCTTCTCCTAAAGGGTCCTGGTTTGATGGGTAAGTTATATGGTCACCCACTTGATGATCACTTCCTTTTTTCCTTTGCCCATTCACTGTCTTTCTCACTGCATGAAGAAACACGCTGATCTGCCACCATTCTTTCCTCTGGGGGTGCCCACAGCTTTCCTCATCGCCGGGGCTCTCCATGTGCACAGCACAGCTGTCTCCAGATGGCCACACGGCACTTCCATTTGAATTTTCGGTCTCCTCTCCTCCCACACCCGGTCCCGTCCCCACTCCTTCCTCCTAAGTGAACCCTTTGTCTCCCTCGCCTACTCTTGCCTCTATTTTCTTTCATGGCCCCCCCCACGCTGGGAACAACCTACTGATCTACCAAATTTCTATCCTCAAATCACTTTTTAAAAGTCACTTCCGTCAGTGAAGCCCACCTGGGAGCGCCCATCCGCCCACCTGTCCTATTTATGGATCAAATCTGTCAGACTAACCTCTCGGAGGCTCAAATGTGAAATGTTTTTGCTATTATATTGAGGTTTTCACCATATTCACTCACATCAAAAACAATGCGACTCCTGACAAACTTTACAATATTCAAGTAGGGCTTTTAGACCTATACTATAGCTATAAACAACAACAACAAGGAAAATACATAAACCAGAGGGATCTTACTAAAAATGATAAATCCAACTCCTGCTTTCAGAGGCTCGAGGGCCAGTCAGATGTGGTTATTTGGAAGCTGAAAGGAAGACCATCCTCATTGGTAGTACACGATCTAAAAAAAGACTCTTTCCTGGACCCGACTTTAGTCAGGTTCCTGAGTATGAACACCTTCCATCCCTGGACATGTCCTCTAGGAGCCCAGTGTTAAGAATCCTGTCAAGCTGATTTGGGCAGAGTCGCCCCACCCTAAATATCTGGTTAAATATTCATCCTCCAAAATCCCCCCAGGTCATAGCTGATAGCCCTCACCTGCTTCAGTAAGAATCCCGTTACATCAGTTTAGTAAAAAATCACCCTACTTCCGGGCGCCTGGGTGGCTCAGTGGGTTAAGCCACTGCCTTCGGCTCAGGTCATGATCTCAGGGTCCTGGGATGGAGTCCTGCATTGGGCTCTCTGCTCAGCAGGGAGCCTGCTCCCCCACCCCCTCTCTGCCTGCTTCTCTGCCTACTTGTGATCTCTGTCAAATAAATAAATAAATTCTTAAAAAAAAAAAAAAGAGTTACCCTATTTTCTTAATAATTTTCCTTCTGCTGACACCCACCTCCCCCCAGTTTGCTGTTTGATTAGAGGCCCATTTTCCTTTGTTGTAGTCAGAGTTGAGAGCCTAATCTCTCTCCCCTATTCCAAAACCCCACTGAAGCAGTCCCCCTCAATAAGTCTGCCTCACATTCTTCAACAAAACCCAGATAGGAGTACACAGGAGATGAGTATTCTTAGTATGTCCTCAGTGGGTACGTCGTGGTACAAAGACAATGAAAGAGATAAGTGAGTCTTTAAGATGTGGCTGTTCATAAGTGAGAAATTCCCCTCAAGAATATGGGAACAGGGACACCTGAATGGCTCAGTTGGAAGAGCATGTGATTCTTGATCTTGGGGTCATGTGTTCGAGCCCCATTTGGGGTGTAACGATTACTTAAATGAATAAAAACGTAAAAAAGGAAAAAAGTATGGGTATAGTTGCTACGCCTTCTTCAAGGCAAAACAACAACGACAACTTTGGATTTATAGCTCTGGTCAAACTTCTAAGTGGCACATGAGTACCCAGGAAGCAACAGGGGATTTACTGTATTTTAACAGTATTTTGCCCCCAATGCAGTTTTAAAAAGCAAGCAGTCTGCATGTACCGTCTGCCGAACAATAAGTTAAGCCCAGAAATGACCACATAACAAGAATGCAGGCAAACAGAGCAAAAGGAGAATAAGAACAAACAACCCAAGAGTCACTCATGGGCATAAATGAATTGCATTTACAAGTCTGGAATCAATGCCTCTTAGTTTCTATCATGATTCTAGCTCATGTGGACCCTCTTTCAGTGGAACCACAAGTTATTAATGTACACCCATTCGGTGCAGACACAGGTTACTATTGCCATCATTATAGCCACAAGAGGAAGGGAGGGACTAGAACACCAGACAGCGAGGGTAAAATAAAATGTCTCTAAACCATGGTAACAGGAAATGCCACAGACTCTTGCAACAGTCGCACCAAGTGTCATACACAATTTTGTAGCCTGGATACCTCCTGTTGCAGTTCAGCGCCTGGGCACAGAAATCCAAAGACACTGAGTGATTCTTCAGAAGGCATATTAAAAAAAAAAAATTGGTGAAAATTAAGGCTCTTTTCTTTCCATTAAACTAGACTACCACAACACATTGCTTCAATATCTTGCTTGCTGTAGTAATGTTGTTACACAAGACAAGGAAACAGCAAGAAGGGAGGAAAAAAAAAACAACCCACAGATGATTGCCCATTGCATTTCACAGACCAGTATTTAATCCACAGTGAGGCTCTCCAACCTGACCATTCGAGGCTAGTAGAGACTATCGTACAGTCAGCTAACCTATGAAAAGTATTCCCCAGATGCGCTTTTCTTATTGAACATGTTGAAATAAATACACCAGCAGCCATGTACTCACTGGTTCTAGATTGATTTGTTGATACTTCCTTTACTTTCTACAGAAAAGATACTAACTGCTACCTTTAAATGTGATTTTGTAAGTTCAAGACTGAAGGATATGTCATGAATCCTAAAAGGTGGGCCTACCTTAACAAGACACAAATTGCTCTCTCTGCCAGATTCCCACTGCTGCCACAAGCCCTGTGCGCTAGGATGGACAGATCATATATTAAATTCTTGAGTCTTCTACTGTCAGGAGTAACAGGACTTGAATTTCCTACTGGCTTATACTTTGTACTTGAAATGAATGCACATAAGAAATTTCTAGCGTCAGCCTGAGGTACAACAAATTTAACAAACATTTAAAAATTCTATCTAAATGTTATCTGGACTAACACACACATGCCTATATGACAGTTAACTATACTTCTAAATCCCCAGGAAAAGTTATTTGGTTTGTTTGTCTAATGACAGAAGAGTAGCACAATTGGTAGACACTGAATGGAGGAATAACAAGGGAGCTCTAAGATTTTAAGTCACTATTAGAAATTATATCCAGTTGCAAACTGCTTGTTTCTTTTCCTAGAGGCAAGTAAAATGTACAATTTATTCTCTGGGGTGCCTTGAGAACCTGCCTACAGATGCTTGCTTTGTGAAATCTGGTTAAAAATTTTTGAGAACAGCTTGTATCTACTATTACTTTGAGAAAAAAAAAAAAATCAAATCTCTGTCAAAAATTAACACCAAACTTGGACATCTGATATGTCAAAGTAAGGATTTTTGTTAAGGATTAGTAGCTTTGAAAACCAGGAGAGACTACATGTTTAGACAGTAACAACCACACTAAATGGTCCATACATAGAATTCAGAGGAAGAGAAATACAGTTTTGAATTTCTGGATCTGTAACCTATACTCTAATTTTAAATTTTCATCAGTTTCATGAACTACCTCCAAGTGAAATTGTGAGTGTGCAGAGAACAGAAGTTCAAGACCTTAAAAACAATTAGTTTAAAATATATAATCATCAAACAATATCAGATTTGTAGTGGGCTTTTTAAGATGTGTCAAAATAATTTGAAAGGCAAAGCTACTTCATAAAATCATACTGTTATTAAAAAGCTTGATGGGAGGCAGTAAAATGTTAAAAATGGGACTTTCAGGGCCAGAATATTTTCATTTCCATATTGGCTTTACCATCTTCTAGCGAAGTATTAAGACAGCCCATGCATCACTTCCCTCGCGTATGAAATGGGGATAATTAACTATCTCAGAGAGCTGCCTCGAGGATTAAAACAAAAATAGTTAATAATTAGAACCATGTCTGTTACAGAGCAAGAGCCCAATAAATAGTGGCTACTATTAGCATTACTGGGCAAGGAAAATATTTTGTATGCCTGCTCCACGATACAGCCTTTAGAAAATCTATACTGTACATCTCAAGTTCATTTAAAAATTAATTTTTAATGAACTACCTATTATAGACAGCTAGTTCACAGAATTGTTATAGAAAACGAGCGGCCTATTGGAACACATCTGACTCTAGTTTAGATCAATGTAAGAATGCATGGGGGACAAATGCCTACGAAAATGAGGAACTCTTCAGTTCCCATTCCAGCTCAGATCTGCAGGGTGGAGACTAAAAATGTAACAGGAGTGAACTGAGATTTTTTAAAAATAGAAGCAGCTATCTATTGAGAGTAATTCATTCTGCACATGTATGGTGAGATGCGTTTCTCTCTCTTTCTCATGCGGTGACATTCAGTGAAGATGAAACTCTGATCAGAGTAGAGACTCTGAGAGACTTGGGTTCTACTTTTGCTTTGTTGTGTGGTCTCTGCCAAACCATTTAATTTCTCTACAGTCTCCTCTGCTTCCTCATCTTTTGTAAGATACAAATTAGTAATTTTTTGTCCGTCTAACTCAGAGGGACGGTTTTAGAACAAATGCCACTCTCTCTCTCTCTGCCTGCCTCTCTGCCTACTTGTGATCTCTGTTTGTCAAATAAATAAATAAAATCTTTAAAAAAAAAAAAAAAAAAGAACAAATGCCACTCCTACTCAGGGCCACACTGAATTTACCTTCCTCATCGCAAGCATAACAACAGAGTTACTGAGTGCCAGTATATTACTTCAACAAACGTTAACTTCTGATTTATGTCACCACCTATTTAAATTCTGGAAGTCAAATAAATGTAAGGGCTGGCATCATGACACGCCAACGCATGGAGAGTAGGCGGAATCACTTTTCTTCCATATATGGGAAACCCTGTAAGTTTCAGTCTCTCGGACATTTAGTGACCAAGAATATTTCTCTAATAAGCAGTTATTCAACTCTGCATGTCTGAATATGCACATGGAATTCCCTGTAAATGGCAGCCCCAGGGGAAGAGCATCCAATGGCGGGGGAGGGGGGAATTCAGTACCCTCTCCAAGTCCTCCATTCACAGTCTAACCTGCACGAGAAATTTTAATTTGTTATCTGCCCTGTTCACCTTCAGGAACTCCGGTTATACCTATACACCCACAGGCAAAACGCTGTGATGTGAGTGCCTCCTTTACCAACGCTCTATACCTGAGAACATTTGCAAGGGGGGAAATCACCACTTTTTTGGATCACATATGAATTTCATATTGTTTTTCCCTAAGATTCTGTCACTTCTTTCTAAGTTTGTTTCCATATGCCCAAATTCTCATAACATCCTTCTCCCAGAATAAGTATCTTCTGTTATCTTTTAATTATTGATTTAACCTAAATTTCTTCCCTCTGGACAATACACTGTACAACTGGGTGATAGTTCAGGGCAGATGACCATGGCAGGCTAGAGAAGCATTTGTTTCAAGTGGGGTTTTAACGCCACTGTCGGTCTTCAATAAATCTTACCAATATTTGTAGAAGTAACACAATGAAAACATTTTTAAAAAACATTTCCAAGTAGGGATAGTGTAACAAATCTGTTTGCTTCTCTACTAAAGAATTTTGAATTAAAAAGGAAGTTAAATAGAATTTTTAATACATACTGTGATATACTTTCTTATTTCTTATCCATATTTCTGAACCTTCATTCTGTTACCACTATTATGGCCAGTAGCCTCCATAATTTATTTATGCCAAAGGAAAACTACAGGGGTGGAAGGTGGTGATAAAGCTTGTTAAAACTACTCCATTTTCAGGTTATTTTTTAGTATTGTGCTTAAATTTTAAGAGGCAAAATTTAAAGTAAAATAATTTTACTTTCCCCTTTGAGTTTCTTCTGCTTGACTACAGCCACCCGAGAAAATATTATTTTTGCATTTTTACGAGGCACCTTTCAAAGCATACTGATACTGCTTTGATGGTCATGGTTTACCATGTAAATCCAAAAAGTAGAAAGTTTATAAAATATTTAAGGAACGAGTAATGAATGGCATATGCCAGGCAGTTTTACTACATAACTATAGAAACTATCACCAGGATACTTCATTATCTAATGAAGCTATCTTGAATGCTTTTTTGAAGACGTAGTAGCTTTATTTATTTATTTGTTGAGGGAGAGGGTGGGGGGCAGAGGCAGAGGGAGCACCTCAAGCACGCCCCATGCCCAGTGCAGAGCCCAATGTGGGGCCTGATCCCACGACCCCAAGATTATGACTCAAGCGGAAACCAAGAGTCAGACACTAAACCGACTGAGCCACCCAGGAGCCCCTGCAATAATATTTTAATAGGATCACCACCTTATTGCTTCTAGCCAAGAAATCTCTGAAGAGTGGCCATTTTGTGGACCTAAGTATCACATTAGGTGCTAATAACAGGTGCTACAAGAGGTGCTAATGATGAGCGGACTAAAAACCACACATTTTCTGTCCTCCTGGAGCTTACAGTGTACTCTAAAAGAGAGAGAGAGAGAGAGAGAGAGAGAATGTGTGTGTGAGCAGAAACATGGTATCAGGCATAACAATGGATTTAGGGATAAGGGAAAAGCCCCATGTAAGGAAGTAAGACATGTAGAAAATACGGAGTAGAGTAGAGAAAGAAACATTCTGAACATGTACAAAGGCCTAAGACAGGAAAGGGATCAGCAAATCCTGGAAGAGAGAGACCGTTGGTGTGGCTAGAAAGTGTGTCATCCCAAAGACAGAGGGTGGCCACTGAGGCCATCTGAGCAAGGAAGAGACGGAATCTGATTTCAATTCTCTTCAGATGGTTGCTTGGTAAGGGACTGGGGGTGGGTGGTCTGTACTGAGAGCAAAGGAAACCACCGCTACGCGTGAGGTGGGGATGGTCTGAGCTGGCGTGGCTGGCAGCAGGCACAGAGGAAAGAGGACACGTTCCATTTACATTTTAGAAACAGAACAGAAATGGACAGAGGATGGATGTAGGAGGTGAGGGAAAGAAAATCCCGATGATTCTCAAGAGATGGGCATAAGTGTCTTGACGGCGGGAGACACCTCTTGCCAAGACAGGAGACAAACAGAAAAAGTTTGTGGAGAAAGGTTTAAGAGTTGGCCTGGGAGATGGGGTGTGAGAGGGGCGAGTGGTGATGTTAACACTGTGGCAGCTGATAGTGTGGGGTTGGAGCTCAGAAAATGCAGCTGGAGTTGGTCATTTGGGACATACTGCCACATGGATGACCTGTAAAGTTATAAAAGGAGATGGAAGTGAAAAGAGGGGAGGGCCTTAGGAGCAGGCCTTAAGGAATTCTAATATTTACAACAAAGGCCTAAAAAGAAATGGCAAACCTGTGGGAAGAAAGCCAGGAGTACGCTGTCACAGAAGCGAAGAGAAGGTGTAGGCAAAGCCATTCACCTCAGCTCTAAGACCAAGCAAAGATGGTGGCCGGTTTGTCCAGAATGCACAGCCAACGATTCATTCTTTTAATTCTTGAGAAAAGAAAATCCCAAGTCCCCAAACCAGAAAACATGCATTAAAAGAGTGATTCTAAAAAAATGTAACTACATATTGTTTATTTTTCCCAACTTTTCTGATCCAAATTTACCTGTTCTGTTTTGCCTTACAGGCACTGAGTACTAAAGAAATAAGTCTGAAGACCGAACACCACATTACAGAACACAGAATAAGCTTGATGACAGGATCAAGTAGTGAATATGTAATTCAAAAGGAAACCATAATGGTTTAAGTGGAATAATGCATTTCATTTCATGCCACAGAAGTGGCACAGAAATCAATAAAGCACAGAGCCACAACAGAATTATTAAGACAGTATCATATGCATGAAAAATTATTACTATGGCTTCAAATATTTATTCATGACAGATTTAGTGAGTGGTATACACTATGACAAAACCGTTCTAGTAATTAAAAAAAAAAAAAAACAACTCTTTTGAGGAAACTCATTAGAAGATTGTCCTAGATTTACGCTTAAGATGTAATCCTTTTTCAAAGCAATCAAATGGCACCAGATGTCATTTTTCTAAACCACAGTATAAAAGACATACCAAATGGTGAAAACACTCCGAAATTTGAAAGTACTACAGTTTAGACATGATTTAACATTGTGCTTACTTAGAATAATAAACCAATTCAGTTAGAAAAACGTCCCTTCCCCCCCAAAAAAACACTATAAAAATTCTAAAACATGCTGAGAGAAATTTTCCGTGATCACAGATCAAGGAACTATGTCTCTTTCCATAAACCACTGTGTGTCTTTGCCAACTAATAAAATGATATTACATGATGTTGGTGAAGAAAAAAAAAGAAAAAGAAAAACCAGAGATACACATTTAAATTGTGGCAGTTGAGGGAGGGCAGGGAATAAACAAAGGAGAAACTTATAATTTAAATTTACATAATTTTTAAATGCTTAAAAAATTTAAAATTCTTAAAATGTCATGTATACTTCACTAATTTCCACAACTATTTGTATATATCATCTAGTTTTTGTCCAGATGCATATAATATATAGTTGTTTATAGCAGTATATAATTTTACATTCTTTCCTCACTTAACATTATGTCAAAAGTTTTCTGTATTTCTATTTTTCTTCATAATATTTTTCAAGGCTATATCATATTCCCTTGAGTTGACAGAATGTAGTTTACTTGACCAATCCCTTATTTGGTTCCTAAATATAACTCTTTCCTAGAGTTAAGTTATTTCCCTAGGATAAATCCCAAGATATTAGCATTTCCATATTTTTTGGCAGATATTTCTTTATATAAATCCACTATTTTCTACCATTTTTTACCTTACATATGCAATTTATGCAATTACAAAATAATCCAGGATTATATCGTATCTCTAGTATACTAAAACAATTTTTTTTAAAGATTTTATTTATTTATTTGACAGACAGAGATCACAAGTAGGCAGAGAGGCAGGCAGAGAGAAAGGAGGAAGCAGGCTTCCCGCAGAGCAGAGAGCCAGATGCGGGGCTCAATCCCGGGACCCTGGGATCATGACCTGAGCCAAAGGCAGAGGCTTTAACCCACTGAGCCACCCAGGTGCCCCCATTAAAACAAATTTTAAAATGGTTGAAAAGTTATCGGCAGGTGGACTTAACAGGACAACCTAACATTGAAACAGTAAGAACTCCACCGCCTCCTGAGATTGGAAGCACCCAGAAGCATTCTCTCAGAGATGCTATAAAAACAATTTTTATACTGGAAAGAGAAGTCTGCAGTACAATGACTGAGGTTTCTATCTATAGCAGTAATTCCTGTTAGACGAAGGCAAAGTTCTTTAGGGATAAGCGGATACCTCTATCCAGGGACTCAGTTACATTTTAAACACTGTGCACTTTTGGTGAAACACTTTAAACCAAAGCTATTTGAGACTGTGCAGTGAGTCTGAGATGACTCCATTCAGGCGTCTGGCTTGCTCTGCTCTTCTGTGTAACACAGTTCTGCTGAAAGAAAAATCTGTCACCTGCAGACTAGCATACATTTGACCACATGTCCGTGTGGATGCAGAATGTTAGTCATCTACAAAGGAACACGGCACAAAGGCGACCAGATCTCTCCTTTTGCGAAAATCCCACGGTGGAGGTTCCTGGCCCCCTGTCCCAGACTGCACGAGCTGGCACGTGCTGGCGCGGAAAAGCCGGTGTTGGGGGGGGTCATTGCCTTAACTCCGGGGCCCGTGTCGCCAACTACTGTATTTCCTCTCGGCCATTCAGAAAAACTGGTCCAGGCCTGGCAGAACTTGGGGGCTGAGACAAAGCACATCTGGTGTAACAGGCCTGGAATAAGGTGAGGGAAGACGGCTGACAGCCAGAGAGGGGGCAGGCTTGCAAAGGGACAGCATTTCGAAAATGCCATGAAGTTCTCTCAGACTATTTCCTCAGGGGATCTACCTGATCTACCACAGCCTGACATTTCCCAGGGGCTTTTCAGTCCTGAGGAGGGCCCACCCTGCACTGAAAACAGACCCTTTGGAGGTACGGACCCCCACCTTGGCTGGGAGGACTGAACACCCGCCCGCGGATGAGAAAGGGACCCGAGTGGGCAGGGGCCGAGGCGCTGCAGGAAAGGTGCTACGGCGTTGCAGGAAAGGTGCTACAAGAGGAAACAGAAAATGTGAAAGAAACGCTGTTCCAACTTGGAAACAAAGTGCACTTCAGCTCTGCCAGGAAACGGGTGAAAGGGGCTCAGGAATCACCGGCGGCTTGGGCCGTGTGCTGCCTTTACCTTTCCCCTCCCTACTTTCCTCGCGCCTCCTGACTTTGTCTTCTTGGTCCCTTTCCCTCCACTGCCTTGTAGCTGTCCAGGTGTCCCCGTATGCCTCCCTCCCCTGTCTGTTCCTGTGACGGGAGGGCTGCGACCCCAAAGACAAGTGGATAATGGCCTCCATCACCAATGGCAAAAGGCCCAAACTGCTGCTACTGGTGTTAATGCAGGTGAACTGTGCAGCTGTGAGGTGAGGTCAGACATATGAGGAGGGGTATGACGGAGGATCTACCAATGAGGCTTAGCGTCTGGTAGGACAGACGTGTACATGAAGACATACACAGAGAAAAGACAGGAGAAGTACAGTTGATGACAGCCTTGCGTGCCAACTTGGCCAGTCTATGGTACCAGTGGTGTGGCTGAACACCCACCGAGACACTGCTGTGAAGGTATCTGTGGGTGGGATTAACATTTGTAATAAATGAGATTAACATTTATAATCAGCCAACTTTAAGACAAGCAAATTATTCTCTATAATGTAGGTTGGTCTCCTCCAATCAGCTGAAGACCCTAAGAGCAGAGACTGAGGTTTCCCGAGGAAGAAGAAATTCTTTCCCAAAATTCTAACACAAAAGTCCTGCCTGGGTTTCCAGCCTCCTGCCCTGCACTGTGGATCTAATATTTAAGACTGCAACATCAATGCTTACCTAAATTTCCAGCCTGCCCCAACAGATTTCAGACTTGCCAGCCATTACAGTCCGAAAGCCAGTTCCCTAAAGTAATTCCCAATCTCTCATTCTCTCTGTACACATGACTGCACGTGTGTACATCCTACTGGTTCTCTTTTTCTGGAAAAACCTTAGGTAGGTATGCTGGTAAATAAGGGCAAGAATAATTAATGTTGCCTGTTCAAGAGGTTCAGTGTGTAGGGGCAGCTCTCTCTGTTCCTTATAAACAGACAAGTTCTGTCCCTGATTCATAAAACTATCACTTACCCAGTACTCCCTCACTTTACCTAAGTCAAATGAAAGTAAATGGCTTTGCTTTGGTAAATTCTTCCATATTATATGCAAAAGAGTTTACTCTATTATTTTCACTTACTTTTCTACCTCTGATTTTTTTGTTTGTTTGTTTGTTTTTTTTAAAGATTTATTTATTTGACAGAGAGCGAGCGAGAGAGAGCGCACGCGCGCATAAGCAGAGGAAGTGGCAGGGAGAGGGAGAAGCAGGCTCCTGCTGACCAGGGAGCCTGATGCAGGGCTGGATCCCTGGGATTATGACCTGAGACAAAGGCAGATGATTAACAGACTGAGCCACCCAGGCACCTGTGACTTTTGATTTCTTAAAAATGTCTCTACTGACTCAATAAGAATCTGACCAATATCATTATGAGTCTACAAATGTTTCTGCCACCAAGAACACGCTGTCAACTTAGATGTCACACTATCTATCTTCTCTCTCTTTTTTTTTTTCTTTAAAAGATCTTATTTATTTGAGAGTGAGAGAAAGCAAGTGAGAGCAAAAGTGCACAAGCTGGGGGGAGGGGAGGAGGGAGAGGGAGCAGCAGACTCCAGGCTGAGTAGAGAGCCCGACAAGGGGCTCAGTCTCAGGATCCTGGAAGGCAAGATGCTTAACTGACTGAGCCACCCCACCCAGGCACCCTAACTTCTACTCTTAAAAATCGAAGTGTTTTCACTTAGATAGCCTATGTAGAGTAAAGCTTTTGTATGTTTCTTCACCTGAAAAGATCTATTTTAATTCAAAGCATCTGCTACTTTCAGAAGGTGTTTGTGGGGCTCTTTCCTTCTTCCTCTAAGTCATTCCACAGAGGAGACACTGCCTCAAGCATCCTACCTAGCTAACAATACAGGGCTGGCGTAGAAGTCTTCTCTGACTTACAGAAATGTGTATTTAAAATGCCAACTGCAAGTACAAGGCAGTAATGTCAAACTATCCCTCCATTTTGGTGCATGACAGACACCAAACAGCAGGTGCTGATTTTCTCTGATACTTGACATCAATGCCTTGTTTCTTTCTTACTACTCCTGCCGTTGTTCTGTTTGATCTACACTCATTCATGACACACTGCACTTGCTGATTTTATAACCACTCTGTACATAAATAAAAGGAGGAAGAAATACAAAACACAATGGATAATTTCTACCTTCTTCTAAAATCAAACCTGCTTAGCTGAATGTGCTTCTCAAAACATGGGGGGAAGTGCCCAGAGCCAGCTCTCAGGAGAGAACTCAAAATTCACGCGTAATTAATGGCAACTGTAGAGTCCATTCATACACAAAACAGAGTGCTCCTGACTAGTATATATTAAATCAAAAGATTCCCCAATGGAGCAAAGTCTAGAAAAGTTCTGTCAAGTTTGCAACAACTGTGTGGTTGAGAGCTTTTCTCTCTCCCCTGAAACATAAAGTACTAAAGAAGACATTTGCAAGGAAACAAATCCCAGCCATTATTTTAAAGAATTATTTAGCATCATTTCAAATATAAATTATCGTCTGTCATCATTTCACTGATAACGCGTCCCATTCGAACATGCAATCAGCAGTCACTAGAGCAGGCAGCATGCAGTAAATGGACAGCAGAGTTAATAACCTGGAAGCATAGGATCTGAGAATGTGAGAGCAAGTTAAAGACAAGAGTTCCTCTCCATTGTCACTGAGGGTCGAGAAGCAATGCTGAAGCGTAGAACAGTGAGAGTGGGGGAAACACAGTTTTGTCCAACACATAAACATATCTCCGCAATTGGCGGCAGGTATAACTGAAAGACAAAGGAAAAGGAGAAAAGGAGAAAGAGAGGAGTTTTCCTTCGAAAAAATAAACCATTCTCAATGTCCTCAAAGCCCTCTGTGTTTTTCCACTAGATGGTACCCAAGAAAAAACAACTGTTAAAAGAGAGTATTAAAAAGATAAAAAAGAATACAAGCAACCTGATTTAAAAATGGGCAAAAGACCTAAGCAGACACCTCATCGAAGAAGATATACCGATGGCAAATAAGCATATGAAAAGATGCTCTACATCATATATCATTAAGGAAATGCAAATTAAAACAATGAGATACTGCTACAAATCCATTCGAATGGCCAAAATCCAGAACACTGGCAATACCAATGCAGGGAAGGATGCGGAGCGCCAGGAACTCTCCGTTACTGCTGTTGGGAATGTAAAAATCATATGGCCATTTTGGAAGACAGTTTCAGCTTTCTTACAAAATCAAACATACTCTTACCATATGATCTAGCAATCACGCACCTTGGCATTTACCCAAATGAGCTGGAAATTTCTGTCCACCTAAACACCTGCACATGGGTGTTCATATCAGTATTCGTAATCGCCAAAACTTGGAAGCAATCAAGAGGTCATTCAGTAGGTAAACAGATCAACTGTGGTACATCCAGAAGATGAAGATTATATTCAGAGCTAAAAAGAAATGAGCTATCAAACCATGAAAAGACATGGAGGAATCTTAAATGTGTTATTACTTAGGAAGGAAGACAATCTAAAAAAGCTACCTACTGTATGATTCCAACTCTATGACGTTCTAGAAAAGGCAAAACCCTGAAGAAGGTAAAAAGATCGTGGCTGCCAGAGGTTAGTGGGGAGAGAGGGATGAACAGGCAGAGCACAGAGGATTTTAAGGGCAGTGCAATATTTTCTTTCTTTTTTTTTTTTTTAAGATTTTATTTATTCATGAGAGACGGAGAGAGAGGCACAGGCAGGGAGAGAAGCAGGCTCCCCGAAGAGCAGGGAGCTCGATGTGGGGCTCAATCCCGGACTCCAGGATCATGACCCGAGCCGAAGGTAGATGCTTAACCATCCGAGCCACCCAGGAGCCCATATTTTTTAAGATACTGTAACAGTGGATACATGCCACTATACATTTGTCAAACCCATACAATGCATAACACCAAGACTGAACCCTAACATAAACTATGGCCTCTGAGTGATACTGGTATGTCAAGGGAGGTTCATCAATTGTAACAAACGTATCACTTCCGGTGTAGACAGATGATAGCAGGGAAGACTGTGTGTGTAGGGTGACGGGGTATATATGGCAATTCTCTGTACTTTCTGCTCCAATTTGCTATGAATTTAAAGCTGCTCTTAAAAGGCTATTAAAAAGTGAGGGAGGGCGCCTGGGTGGCTCAGTGGTTAAAGCCTCTGCCTTCGGCTCAGGTCATGATCTGGGTCCTGGGATTGAGTCCCGCATCGGGCTCTCTGCTCAGCAGGGAGCCTGCCTCCTCCTCCTGTCTCTCTCTGCCTGCCTCTCTGCCTACTTGTGATCTGTCTGTCAAATAAATAAAAAAAAAATCTTTAAAAAAAAAAAAGTGAGGGAGATACACTGATGGGGGAAAAGTTACAAAAATACGATGGTGTAATTAGTTAACCATATGAAATCTGCCTTGCTAGAGCAAAGTGGTATGAAAGATCCTCTCCCCACAATACTACAAATACGTTCCTGGAAGACAGGCAATAATAGTCCTGCCATTTGGAAGATACCACAGTAGAAGGAACACGGAATCAGGAGTTGGAAAACTTTAAAATTTGGATCCAGCCCAGCCACTGGAAGTTTTGTGACAGTGAGGATGTGATCTCTCCAAGCCTCAACCCCACAAATTGTAACACAGAAGTAAAAATATTAAATTATTCCAAAATTTTGAAGTGATATTTAAAAATATAAAAGAATTATTATCATCAGAGCAATTTCACTCATGCCACATTTCAGACCACTTGAAAAGAACAAGTTTGAAAGAGGGAAATGACAAGTCAGTCTGACAAGGTGAATCAACAAAACTGTGAACACATTAACATCAATGGATATGCTTAAACTCCTAGTCGCTGAGAACCTTGTCTAAAAATGCATGCCAAAAGTACACCAAGTTCCCAACTTTTATTTTGGGAATAAACTAATAAAATAAAAATAAAATTAATAGAGGGACGCCTGGGTGGCTCAGTTGGTTAAGCAGCTGCCTTCGGCTCAGGTCATGATCCCAGCGTCCTGGGATCGAGTCCCACATCAGGCTCCTTGCTCAGCAGGGAGCCTGCTTCTCCCTCTGCCTCTGCCTGCCATTCTGTCTGCCTGTGCTTGCTCTCTCTCCCTCCCTCTCTCTCTGACAAATAAATAAATAAAATCTTTAAAAAAAAAATAAAAAAAATAAAAAAAATAAAATTAATAGATTAAAAGATTAGAAATAGGCACATTTCCAAAACTTGGGACACTTCAATCACCCACTCAACCTATTAACCAGCCCATCCACTCACTGGCAAGCAGCATCTACTATACGTGGCACGTAGGAACTATGCACGGCCCTGAACATGGCATGAGGGAGAAATTACACACAATTCTTTCCCGGGGAGATTACAAGATAGAATCAAGACACATATTAGACAGTAACAAAAGTCACACCGAAACTGTGAAATTAACAACCTTTCTCAGTTCAAAAAACAAATCGATTTTTTAAAAAACTGAAGTATAGTTGATACAGAATGTCACACTAGTTTCAGGTGCACAACATAGCAATTCAACAAGTCTACACCCTATGCTATGGTCATAAGTGTAACTAGCACCTTCACCATCCAACACTATTACACTACCACTGACTACATTCCCTATGCTGTACCTTTCAACCCCGTGACTTACTCACTCCATAACTGGAAGCCTGTATTTCCACTCCCTTCACCCCCTGCACTCATCCCCTTACGTCCCTCCCCTCTGGCAACCATTAGTTTGTTCTCTTTTGGGTCTGTTTCTGTTTGTTTGGAAAAATAATCAGTTTGTTGTTGTTGTTGTTAAGAGACAGTGAAGTGCGAGGGAGGGGGAGGGGGAGAGAGAATCCTAAGCAGGTTCCATGCCCAGTGCAGAGCCTGACACGGGGCTCGGTTCCATGACCCTGAGATTATGACCTGAGATGAAATCAAGAGCTGGACACTTAACCGACCGAGTCACCCAGGCATCCCGAAAAAACAATCAGTTTTTTAAATTATAGTGATTCTAGTCCAATGACAACAAAATAAGGTGAAATATCCAAGAATAATGTACAAATATCTATGAAGAAATCTTTAAAATGATAATAAAAAAATTTAAAAGAAGTAATAAAATGGAAAGAAAATTTTAGATAGGAAACTCTAGGATTATAAAGTCACCAAATGTTCAGATGTCTAAAAATTCATATTCTCAAAAATATCAAGAGTTTTAAACAAAGAAACAAAACATGTTAATTCTGAAGTCCATATAGAAAATTAAACATTTAAGAAAAGCCATAAAATACTGAAAAACTGTAGGTCTAAGATGAGACTAGTTCTACCATTTATTAAAAAAATATTTAATAATAATAATAATAGTAGTTCTACCATTTATTTAAAAAATACTGTAAACTGACATTACCAGAAACAGTTTGGTACAGTGCATGAGTACAAGAACACCAGAAGAGACTAAAATAAGATGAGAACAGAGTACAAGATAAAGGTAGTATTTTTTTTTTAAACTGCTTTCCGGTTTCTTTTTCTTTTTTAATTAAAAAAAAAAAGATTTTATTTATTTATTTGAGAGAGAGAAAGGGAGAGAGAGAATGAATGAGGGGGAGAAGGCCAGAGGGAGAAGCAGACTCCCCATGGAGCTGGGAGCCCAAAGCAGGACTCGATCCCAGGACCCTGGAATCATGACCTGAGCCGAAGACAGTTGCTTAACCAACTGAGCCATCCAGGAGTGCTAAAGGTGGCAGTTTATTTTTATTTTTTAAGATTTTATTTATTTGAGAGAGCGAGAGTGAGAGAATGAGCAAGGAGAGCAGCAGAGGAAGAAGGAGAAGCAGGTTCCCCCACTGACCAAGGAGCCCAACCTGGAGCCTGATCCCAGAATGCTGGGATCATGACCTGAACTGAATGCAGATGCTTAACCAACTGAGCCACCCAGGCGCCCCAAGGTGGCACTTTAAAACAGAAGATCAGATGAATTATTCAATAAATGGTACTGGGATAACTGAGTAGGTAACAAGGGAAAAACAGAGATGACTCTTAGCCTCACCTCCTAAATCAAAAGAAATTCCAGGTTGATCAAAGATTGTAAGGTAAAAATAAAACAACGAAAGTTCAAAAATAAGCCATATACTTGAGCACCATTAAAAAATGAGTCATAAATCTGACCACATAAAAATGGAAAATACAGAAGTGACAATCACTTTTTCACTGTACATCTTTTGTACATTATGAACTTTCTGCCGTTTTCATGTATCATAGACATAAATTAATGACTGAATAGATTTAAAAATGGAAAGGGGCACAGGAACAATTATTTCAGAGGAAATATGCTAAATTCAGGGAGACTTGGTCAAGTTCAAGAATCGGAAAGGAGTTCAGTATGGCTGGTGTATATTGGAAAAATGGTAAAGGTAAGGTAGGTTCGTGCAGTGCCTTGGGAGTTATAAGACTTATCCAACATGGAAAACTAATGAAGGGTACGAGCGGGGAGCAACCAGATATGGCTTACTTCTTTTAAGATGTGTTTCTGCAATACAAAGATAAAACTGGCAAGGGGCAAAAGTTAAAAGATACAACCAGAAGCACCAGGAGTGGCAAAGCAAAGACCACGGAGCAGCCTGCCCGACAGATGACACAAGTATTGCTGACGATGGCTTAGAGCAGGGGACAGCAGACTCAGAACTTTCGGAGGTAAAATCAGTGGGCCTTGCTAATTGATTGGAATGGGAGATGGTGTCAGTGGAGGAAGGTGCCAAGAATAATTCCCTGATTTCTGGTATTAGGGGATGAATGAAAGTATATTTTCTGAGATAAGAGAAACCAGAGGAGGGATAGGTTTTATGGAGATGATGAGTTTAGTTTTGGATATGCTCAGTTTCAGATACTGCCACTGTGAGATGTCAGCAAATGCTGCTATACATGTAAGCTTGAAGCGAAGAGAGGTGTGGACTAACCCAGAGATAGAGGTGGACATAGACAGACACATAGATGGAGGTCAAAGTTTGGAGAACGTATATGAAATTACGTAAGGTCAGAGGGAAAAGACAGGACCTGGACTAAGAAATTCCAGGATTTACAAGCTAGAGAGAGAGCTGCTGGTGGAGAATACTCACTGGTAGCTCGAGAAGTCAGAAGAAAATCTAAGAATGTTGTGAGAAGGTGTTTCAAGAGGGCCATGGTAAGGCTATACCTTTAAAATGATTTCCATCTATGCTAAGCATATAAATCTTCAACTTTCAAGCTGTGTGACTGAAACAGTTAACACATTCTTGGAAAAGGAGAAGTTCCTTCCTCTTAATAATCTTGAAATATTCTTTATTATTATTTAATAGAGATTAAATGGAAATAGGCCTAGTGATTAGCAGACGCATCAGAGATGTAGTCTCATTATGAGAAAAATTCTTGGGTCCCACCACTTTTAGCTTACAGGAAAAAAAAAAAAAAGAAAAGAAAACAAAAACCCAAGAAATGACCAAATGAAATACAACTAGTTCTTAATGATTATCTTTTAATCACAACTCTATCATGAAGCCTGCCTTAATATTTTCACAGCAACTGTAATAATGGTAAAATATGAATTAAAAAATGTAGTCAGTCCTAGACTTTGACACTGTTACTTTGAATTCAGCTCAATTAATCTATATTCCTTAAATATATATCAAGGCACACCAAAAAACGGGCTTTTAATTACATTATGCTGTCATTATTAGCTATGAGCAGCCACTGGATAAATAGTATTTATTGCTTGCTGAGCAAGATTTTAATTATGAAATTATTTTAAAAGCATGTAGTCTACATAAAATCTTTCAAAAGAAAGGCACAGGTAAGAAAATGGATTTAAAAATCGTATGTTGCACTTTAGCATTTCACAGCTATACCCAACAAGAGAATCTCTTCCAATCATTCTTTTTTTTTTTTTTTGACAGAGATCACAAGTAGACAGAGAAGCAGGCAGAGAGAGAGAGGGAAGCAGGCTCCCCGCTGAGCAGAGAACCCGATGCGGGACTCGATCCCAGGACCCTGAGATCATGACCTGAGCTGAAGGCAGCGGCTTAACCCACTGAGCCACCCAGGCGCCCTCTTCCAATCATTCTTAAATAGTTATATGGCATCTGATTGAAATCTTGCTCTGACAAAAAGATCAACATTTCAGTTATCTTTTTCTAAATACACTCTCATTTTTAAATATTCTTAAAACATAGTGGTAATATTACTATTACCTTCTATGAACTGAACAGTATAATCCTTTTTGATGAGGATAGGATCACACTAAGTTTTTAGCAATTGCTCATATCAAGCTGGTGACCAAACACAATGCATTACAGAACAATCTTACCAGTCCTTTATTTTGTAACTGATCTTTGGAATTTAAGTAAGTAAATGTCATCTTGCTGAGCTTGACTTCATTCTAAAATGTAAAGCTCATTTTAAATACAGATTCTCTCTCATCCTCAAAACTGAGAATACCTTCATGATTTCTTCTAAGAAAGTTATTAATAGAAGTACTGAATAGGAACAGGTCAAGGACAGATCTAGAAAAATGCACTGGAAATCTGTGTCAGCCACTGGGCCATATGCAAACTTACTAAGCAACAGCTGTTTGCGGTATCTTTCAGCCATTAAAATCTGAAGAAGAATCCGAAAAACAAACAAACAAAAAAACAAAAACACTTTCACATTTACTTCTTTTTCTGACCTCATATTCCACTGTGATAATTAAAGAGGTATCACAATCCCCATTTAACAAATGACAAAACTGCAGAATAAAGAAAAGAAATGACGACACACAGACTGTCGCGTCACTTAGTCATGGAAGAATTCCACCCATTGGAATCCACCAACAATTCAGTCATGCTCAGGGCCAGAGGCTCCTGACTCCAGGAACCAACATCCAAGCTCAGGACCCCTGTTCTCTGGAATCCCCGCAAGTCCTGTCCCCGCCCACTTCTCCCAAACCAAAATCTTAAGAGGCTGATAATGTCTAAGACAAGGTAGGGTTAAAAAGGTTTTTAAAAACAGGTTTATAATTAGCTATTTTTACTGAGTCCTGGAAAAGACTCTAGGACTCAACCCACCGAAGGAAGACAAAACTTTAGAAAACATAAAAACTGTGTTAACGTAGTAGAGATTCACATTTTGAAGCAAGTGATCACAGTTAAGAGTAAAGAGACAGCATGTATCTCCTGATAGGATCACAGCAGAGCTTAAATCTCATGCTGAGGAATCAAAAGAATCCAAATTGAAGAGTATTACACAAAAAACAAAAACAAAAAATGTTCCATATTCTTCAAATTTTAAAAGACAAAGAAAGGTGGAGGAGCTGTTCCACACTAAAAGAGATAAGAGAGGGCAACTAAATGTAACCTGATTCTGGGATTAGATCCCAGACCAGGGAGGGTTACAAGGCATTTCTTTTTTCTCTAGAAAGGAAATTAGTGGCGTAAATGGCAAAATTTGAGTGTCTATAGATTAGACAATGTTAATTTCCTGGTTTTGATAAATGTTTTTGTTTTCAAGAAATAGACACTGAAGTACTTGGTGGTAAAAGTAAAGGTATATCACGTCTATAAATTCTCAAATGTTAAAAAAAAAAAACAGACACAATGCAAATGTAAAATTTTACCATTTCAGGACTCTAAGTGAAAGGTGAATGAGAAAACTTCATACTTGTTTGCAAATCTGCAATCTCAAGATAAAAGGTTTTTAAAAATGAATACAGTATTAAAACATGAAAGTCATTTTTTTAATATAAGAAAGAAAACAGAACTAAATCTTTTCGATATACTGAATAATATCCATTTTAATATTACGACATTCAAATCCAGAGCACTAAAATGTCACTCTGACCTCTATACTTAAAGCTTAGGACATCAGAAAAACTAGAGCGTGGGAAGTAAGCAAATGTGGTCTGGAGCTATCCCATAAAAAACAGTCACTGTTACTTAAGAGTTGCATTTTCATAAAAAATAAAATCTCTTTAGTGCCTTCTTATATGAAAATGTCCAAGATTATGCAATGTATAGTCGTGAAATGTTATTTGATATGGTTATGCTTCACCAAAGTAAAGTATGAAAATGTTCTCTTCTAGAACAACACTTAAATCTGTAAAAGATCTCTAAAAACACCAGTGAAAGAGTGATGCTTTAAAAAGATCCCCGAGTCAGGCTTTCTAATAATGTATTTTATAGCACTTTGGCCATAAAATTATATTCCCATAGCAACTTTTTATTAATTTCTTTTAATGATTTATATGCTTAACAAACTTTCAAAAAAAATTGAGGTCGCCAAGGAGATTAAACTTTTTGGGCTGTCTAGAATATTATGTGCATCCCTTTCCAATGTCTATTTAAAAAAAATTTTTTTTTTTAGAAAAAGCTTGTTGATAAATTCATTAGTAGGTATAAAATACCAAGAAAGTATATTAATAATGAATGTTTAGAACCTCTCTGAAGAAAATTACAAAAATCTACCATTGGGCATAAAAGAAGCCTTGATTAAATGAAGAGACACCAGCATGGTTCTAAATGGGAAGACAAACTATTATAAAGGACACCATGATCCTTTATAGACTTGAAATCCCACTAGGAACATTAAGTTGAATTTCTACCCAGTTATGACACCTGGAAATAGAAACAAAGTCCAACTTTGTCTCTACATGAGAGCCTTTAAATATATGAAGAAACTGTAAACCTCTTTATTTTTTTTCTCTGATTGATATTAAGCATCTTTTCTTTCGTCTTTCATGGGCTATGGTTTCTAGATTCTTCAGTCTTATTACTCTCCTCTGAAGAGTCACGTTGATTAACTTTTCAGCAGTGTAACAAGGGCAGAGAGGAATATTTTCTTACTGACAGTATTTAGAATTGCTGGCATATGATGATGATAAAGAAGCAAACTTTTAGTCAGTTTTATTATAGTTTTAAAATTCTTTACAGATACAAGACGGAGCATTGCCAGAATCACGGGTATCATCCCACCCTTTGTTCTTAAAATATGGCAACATAAGTGAACACATTATTCTAGATGTGTTTTGGGCAATGATGAGTAATTTATATTCTATTAGTATACCTTTAAATTGTATATGTTCAAAAACTAAAATCAGGGGCGCCTGGGTGGCTCAGTGGGTTAAAGCCTCTGCCTTCAGCTCAGGTCATGATCCCAGGGTCCTGGGATCAAGCCCCACATTGGGCTCTCTGCTCGGCAGGGAGCCTGCTTCCTCCTCTCTCTCTGCCTGCCTTTCTGCCTACTTGTGATCTCTGTCTGTCAAATAAAATAAATAAAATCTTTAAAAAAAGAAACAAAAAAACTAAAATCAAAAGGGGGGCAGCACCTGGGTGGCTCAGTTGGTTAAACATCTACCTTGGGCTCAGGTCATGATCTCAGGGTCCTGAGACAGAGCCCCAGGTTGGGGGGGGGGGTCCCCTGTTCAGTGGGGAGTCTGCTTCTCCTCCTCCCTCGTCCCCCCACCCCTCTCAAATAAATAAAATATATTTTTTTAAAGATTTTATTTATTTGACAGAGAGAGATCACAAGTAGGCAGAGAGACAGGCAGAGAGGGGAAGCAGGCTCCCTGCTGAGCAGAGAGCCCGATGCAGGACTCGATCCCAGGACCTTGAGATCATGACCTGAGCTGAAGGCAGAGGCTTAACCTACTGAGCCACCCACCAGGCACCCCTCAAACAAATAAAATCTTTTAAAAAAACCCTAAAAATCAAAAGGAAAAAATTTCTCAAACTGAAAACCGAAACAAATGATTTAACTGTATATTGAGTGATAAAAGTACACAAAGATTTATAAAAATAACAAATTATTTTAAGATATAGAACTGATTATATATATTCAGTGGCATATGTTCTAAGGACAGAGACAATAAAGTTGTAAACTTTATTCACTAAGACTTAGTAGTAATGTTGTTATTACCTTGAAGCAATTAGTTGTATATAGACAGACATACATATATGGAGAGAAGAATAAAGAGAATATATTAATGCAGATAAAAAAATCAAATTAGAATTTATGTTAAATAGCCTTAAATCTGAATCAAAACAGTATGAACTATCCTTTACCCTTTTCAAGAATTTGTATTTTACTAGTTTTGTCCACTGAAGAGATCTGAAAGAAATGACAGACACCATAGCAATTAGCACCCCTATCACCCACCACCAACTTGTGGTCTCTAAATTATCATTTAGATAGAAAGAAACCAGAGCTTCTTGAAAGAATGGTGGTTTCGGGGGCCTGGGTAGCTCAGTTGGTTAAGCAATTGCCTTCGGCTCAGATCATGATCCCAGAGTCTTGGAATCGAGTCCCGCATTGAGCTCCCAGCTCCATGGGGAGTCTGCTTCTCCTTCTGACCTTCTCCCCTCTTGTGCTCTCTCTCACTGTTTCTCTCTCAAATAAATAAATAAAATCTAAAAAAAAAGAAAGAACGCTGGTTTCTAGGTCTGAGGCAGGAAATGTGCAAGACGAGCCTGACGCATTCTATTGGCCTCAGAGCAGGAAAGCAGGGTAAATATCAAAGAAGGAATGTGTCCTATCAAAAGACAACATAAGAGTCTCCCATTGGCCAAAGATGGCACATTCAGAAACCAAAAAGATTATCTGCAAGTGATTGAAATATATAGTATTTATGTAAAAAATGAAGAGTTCATAATAAAACTGAAAAAACAGAAACCAAAATGTTTTGTTTACTACTGAAGGTAACAAGGACATTAATCACTCTTTCTGAAAATATTAAAGGAAAAGAAATAAGCATTAATGCTATCTTTCCAAGCAAACCTACTTGGGAAGAAAGAATTCTATCTAAAAAATATGTGCGTGATATTATAATTTAAAAATTTCCTGGGGCATCTAGCTGGTTCAGCCAGTAGAGCATGAGACTCTTGATCTCAGGGTCATGAGTTCGAGCCCCATGCCACGTGTAGAGATTACTTAAAAATAAAATCTTAAATTTTTTTTTCCTTTTGGCAGCCTATAATGAAACAACTAATTCAATAAAAGATCATCAATGGATGAAACCATCACATGAAAGAACAGTGGGGCAATTTAGAAGGAAGGGATTAGGCTATCACCAACTGAACCTACCAATTAATCTTAGTATCTCTAGGATAATTAGACATTATATATCTTTTGATACACTGCAATATGAAATATACAGGAATGCTTATGAAGAACTTTCGCCAAATCAATACAAGTAAAAACAAATTAAAGGGCATAGGAAAATGCAAACAGATAAACCCAGAATGTGGGATATTCTATAAAACAATTGATTGTTGATCAACTTGTCAGAGGTGTGAGTTAAAAGAAAAGAAAAAGAAAAAGAAAGGTGGGGATACAGGTCTAGATCAGGGATCAGCAACCTTTTCCTAAAGAGCCAGACAGTACATACATTAGGTTTGTGGGCCATACTGTCTCTCTTACAACTACTGAACTCTGAAACTAGTGCAAGAAAACAGCAATAGACAAGATGCAAATTAACGGTCATTGCTGTGTTCTAATAAAACTTTATTTTTAAAAATTCTGACCCTGCTCTACATTGAAATAATCCTAAGAGTCACAACTATTTAATGTGCTGTGAAGACCTCATCTGAACCCTGATTTGAACTAACCCAAAAAATGAGGTATTTTTAAATCAGGCACAATGTGAATATTGATTTGGTATCAGATTAAGGAGCTGTTAATTTTCTTGTGTGGACAAACGAATCACACCGATGCAAACAGGTAACAGGTGCTACAAATGAGAACTAAACATAGGGAGACTTCAACGGATCATATAGGTAAAGAAAGATTTCCCTACGAAAGTAATGATCCAGCCAAGAATTACGGGATGAATAAAGACAAGCAGGAAAAGAATACAAGCAGAAGGAACAACAAAGACTAAAGATCTCTGTGTTGACCTGGAGGGAAGGAGTAGTAAAAGCGGCCAGATTACAGATGAGTTTGGTTTTCACCCTAAGAACAGTGAGAAGCACAAGAAGGGTTATTAACCCATTTCAGGATGAGATTTGCATTTTGAAAGGATCAGTCTGGCTGCAGACTGATGAGCCAAGAGTTGGTAACAGACCTCACGGAAGTTACTGCAGTGGGATCGGGAATCAAGGCGATGAGGTAGAGAGAAGGGGCAGATATGACAAAGTTATTCACACGACTCAGTAAAGAATGTGCTATGGTAGTGAGAGGAAGGGAGGGTCAAAAATGACTCCCAGGCGGGGCACCTGGGTGGCTCAGTCAGTTAAGCAGAAGCCTTCAGCTCGGGTCATGATCCAGAAGTCCTGGGATCTGAGACCCAGCCCTGCATGGGGCTCCCTGGTCAGCAAGGAGTCTGCTTCTCCCTCTCCTCCCTGTGCCCCCTGCCCCCCACACCCCTGCTTCTGCTCTCTCTCAAATAAATGAGATCTTTAAAAAAAAAAAAAATTAACTCCCAGGCTTCTCACTTACATAAAAGGTGATGTCATTCACTGAGAAAAGAAACAGCAAAGAGGATCAGGAAGGGCAAGAAATGGGCAAGATTTCTATTCTAAACACACTGAGGTTTGTGATAACTCTGAGAAACTTGGAAGGATAGTATTAGGTATTTGAATCTCAGAGATTCAAAGATAGGGTTTAGCCTGGAGACATGTTTGGGAGCCATACACGCCGGAGTGGCTAAGATCACAGACATGAGGAGTAGACAGAATAGAAGGGGGTCTAGGAGTGATCTTGAGAAATGCCAACATTTAACAGTATCATAAGATCACTTCATTTTTTAAAAAATATTTTATTTATTTGACACAGAGAGAGAGAGAGGGAGAGCACAAGCAGGAGGAGCAGCAGGCAAAGGGAGAGGGAGAAGCAGGCTCCCCAAGGAGCAGGGAGCCCAATGCAAGGTTCAATCCTGGGACCCTGGGATCATAACCTGAACTGAAGGCAGTCACTTAACCAAGTGAGCCACCCAGGCGCACCTCGTAAGATCACTTTAAATCTAGATTGAGGAAGATGACCCTTCACAGAATTTTGAGAAGTGGCCAAAAAAACCAAAACAAAACAAAATAAAAAAACAGAACACAATGCAACAAAAACAAATAACACAATGAAAAGAAAAAGAAGAAACCAAGAAGAAACTGTCTTAATGAAGAGTAGTTAACAGTGTCAAACACAACTGAGAGGGCAAATAAAACAGAAATGCCCACTGGATTCAGCAATATAAAGTCACCGAGGAACAACAAGGACTGAGGTTAGTAAAGTCCCAAAATACCATTCATTAAAACCCAACCCTGGGTATAAGACTTCTTCGCTTCAATCCCACTGATCACGTCATCCACATGCATTAAATTTCATTAAGTTTCTAGGGGAGATTTTGACAATCCCCAAAATTTATAAAATAACTCACACAATTTTACACAGTATAAAACTTCTAATACAATGTGGACATGTCATGACATCCAAGAAAACAAGCAGAGGAAAATCTGAGACGAATGTCAGGAAAGTACACAACAGTGGTGCGAGCACAGCCCTTGAGTCATTTAACTCCTTGGCAGCAGAAATCACTTTTCCTGGAGGTAAATCTACTGCCAGCAACAAAGGTCCTGGGAATCTCCAGTATGAAGGATGAAGAGACTGGCCCAAGCACCGGAAAATATATTGAAAGGAACAATCTAGTGCTAGCTCAGAAAGGATGAAATGACCTCATATCCCACTGCCAGATCCAGAAAGTAATAAAGATTGTAACAATAAAAAAGGATCTCTTTAACAATAAACATTATAATGTAAACATTTCTGATTTGTCAGTTGCTAAAGAAATCAAAATAAGAAAAATCCCCAGGTTTGTGTAACAAACATTTTAATCAACTAGAATGTACACTATCACTGACACTTGAAATTTAATCAAAGTCTCTGCTGATATAAAAAATCTTCCCATAAGATCTTTCATCCTAAACTAGCTCCTTATTTTGGGGTATACATGCATCAATAAAGACCTAAAATGTAAACTCGTGGAGGAGCTTAAAAGATAGCCAATTATTTTAGGTAGAAATTTCACAATGTTTTTGTCAAATTACTTGCTTCCTGTCTCTGAAACATTTGTTATAATCACATATAAATTTGGTAGTATCTATAGAACTAATCATATGTTCCTTTAGGAACATACTTTATTTCCAAGAATGTTTTGAAAACTTCAACTTGTCTCTGATGACTTCATCACAGTTCACTTAATAAAATCTCATTCTCCTCTTTTTACAGAAATCAAAGTAGTTAAAGGCACTGATCTTCATACAATACCAAAGTAAAGGAGACACAGCACTTGAAAATAATTTAAAGTTTTGTAAGCAGTAACAGGTCATACGTACCAGATATCTAAATATTAGTTAGACTAAGCAGATGGACACTTACATGGTACTCATTAAGTATACCACTGTCCCTTGTCTTAAAGATGATGTGACAATCTGTATTTATAGGTTTGGATAAGCAAGATCTGCATTCCCTCCTATGTGGCATATGTATACAAAAAATGTCTTTGACTTTGGACAAAGCAACTATTTGAAAAGAACGTTGTTGTGGCTTTCCATTACAGACATTTGCTCTGCAAATGCCCAATAAGGCCATGTAGCAATGTACAGCTGGCTGGGTTCCCAGAAGTGCACAGTTATGCTATATGGCTTGAAGTTGTACTTCCATGTGTTAATAGCATGTTGTTGTCTGCTCTACTTGTGGTCTCATAAGACGGTCTAAAAATCTACAAACACAGACATTCATTCCAAGTTCCCTGCTAACATTTCCATGACCTGAGAGTTAGGAGGGGAACACTGATGGGCATTTCATAAGGAAGGAAAATTTACTTGGTAAGAATTTCTTGATTGGATTTGTTTACAATTATATATTAAAAGGAGCATTTCAATATGTTATTATGCTCCTCCTTGTGCCAAGGGAAGTGGTGGATTGACAGAGCACCCATTAAGATGACGACTCCCACAGACGCCAAATTGGTTCCAGTGGGGGTGGAGTTGATTGAAGGGGGAAAAAAAAAAAGCACATGTTCATTACAGAATTAGGTATCAAAGAACTCAGCCTGAAAGTTAAAATTATCTTTATACATCATCTGGAGACATGTTCAAAAATTAAAAGACATGTTTTTAAAAATCTGGACTTTGGGGGACATTAATGATGACTATACACTAGATTCAGAAGTGTTCCTCAGTCCACACACATCTGTCTACACGGAGTAATTTGGGGTGTAAACACTAAGAATGTAATGGAAAAACTGGGTTCGCAAATAAATAGCTATAAAATAGCATATTTAGCACATTTTATGACCATCAAAAAGCTCACTCGCTTCTAAAGTATTTATATTTTTACAAACTCCCTCTTGACAAAAAGGCATGAAAGGATTTACAACCATTGTAAAATTCTCCTGAACAATCTGAGTTCTGAGTCTTGATTTTTCAATACACATGCCGCAAGTATTAGATCGGGGGGTTAGATAATCTGGAGACATGAAAAAAGCCCAATTCTGCTGAGACTGATAAAATATTTATGTCACATCCTTTCTATAGCAGAGCAGGAAAACATACACCCCAGATAGAGTGCTCTCCAATCAGAAGAGTTGAAAATCTATTAAGGTCATTAAAAATCTGGACAAGTCTTCTTATATCGAAGTTATGCTAATAACTCATCATCAGGAGACCATCTGAGTTGTTTTTCGGCTGTGGTCATGGATGTACGCTGTAACAGCCACACTCCCTCACCCTTTCACCCACATGGGTGTGGTGACATACACACTGAACCCACATTGGCGAGCTAGCGGCAAAGATTCTGGGTGCTGTTACAGGAATGCGGTCATCATGAAACTGAAGCTCACTGGCGTAGGCGGGTGGAGATGAAAAGCCTGACGTTGGTCCCAGTAGCTCAAGCTCTCATCAGCGTAACTACAGTACGAGCCTGCCTGCCACAGTAACTGACGGACTCACCAGGACACCTCTCTGGGTGGGGGAAGGACAGGCCACACCTTCTTTTGCCCCCAGGTCTTTGCATCTGCTGGCAACTATCTGGAGATGTTCATTCCATCTCCTTCCTTCTGGCAACCCTGTCCATCTCCATTCTCCAAGTGCGACTCTTCTGAGGCTTTCCCTGACGGCTTCAGACACATCTAGAGCTGTCCCTTCTAGATTTCCATTGTGCCTTGCACTTACTGCCAATATACAACTTAACAAAATGCTCTTACAAGCGTCTTTGTATCTGTCTCCCCTTTCAACCATAATCTCTTTGAGGGAAGATCCTGAATTTTTACTCTGCTTTTCCTAGCACCCAGCACAAAGGCTGGCTTTAAGAAAGCACGATATTAATTCACTAGAGAAAAGCTGACAAAAATTAATGTTCCATATCCAATGATCCACGAGTTACCTTATTTTGGGAAGTTTTCATGCATTTATGCTACACTGACAATCCCACCTCAGGCTGGGCTGGGAGAGTCGTAAACATAAAATTACATCCTTCCTTAGGAGTGAGCAAAGGCCTATAAATCATTGGGAATAGGAACTCACACAAGTTCCTAAGGCCTAAGTTTCTCTAAACTGCTAATTTAAAAAAAAAAAAAATCTTCAAAGAAGGGGTGCCTGGGTGGCTCAGTGGGTTAAGTCCTCTGCCTTCAGCTCAGGACATGATCCCAGGGTCCTGGGATTGAGCCCAGGGCTCTCTGCTCAGCGGGGAGCCTGCTTCCCCCCTCTCTCTTCTGCCTGCCTCTCTGCCTACTTGTGATCTCTGTCAAATAAATAAATAAATAAATAAATAAATAAATAAATATCTTTTAAAACAAACAAATACATAAATAAATCTTCAAAGAAGTCTAGGATTTGTCCACTTTTCAGAAGTGGAAAAGAACCAATTGTCTTAATCACCTCTACCCTCCAACCAAACAAACAGTTCTTATTTTCATTGCACGTTACAACTGCATATACTTACTAAGTGGCCAAATAAATCTAGGGCACTAAGAGATATAAGAACAGAAAAAGAAGAGAGTATAAAGAATTAAGTATGAGAAGAAAAATAAGTAGGTAGCATGGATTGAAATATATCATGCAAAAGATATGTGGAAGCCAGCACTGCAGACCCTCACCTTCTTGAGAGATGGGCTTGTCACACCTACTTAATTAAGATGAGGTTATTCTGGAGCAGGGTGGGCACTTGATCCAATATGACTGGCATCCTTAGGAGAAGTAACAGAAACACACAGAGAAGATGACCATGGGACAAAGGAAGCAGAGACTGGAGCAAGGCATCCACAAGCCAAGGACGCTGAGGACTGCCAGCAAACACCATAAGCTAGATGAGGAAAGGAAGGCTTCTGCTATAGGTTTCAGGGGAAGCGTGGCCCAATTTGGGACATCTACCCTCCAGAACTGTGAGACAATAAATTTCTGTTGTTTTAAGCTCCTGGTCTGGGATCATTTGTTACAGCAGCCCCAGGAAACGAATACAGTGGAAAAGATGTGTCCATTCCATTGGCAATGACATGGCCATGACGAGGTGCAGCCATCACAACCCCTTCCCTGTGGAGAGAGGGGAGTGGACTAGAAGATAAGGAAATGGAGAGGAGGACTTAACCACAGAGGTGGGAATAGCAGTGATGGGGAGGCCTTTCCGCCTGCTTCAATTTTATCATCATTTAAAATGGAGGACTCCAAACCAGAAGAAGACGGAAAGGTCACCCAGCAGTTCTCAAGCACTTCCTGCAACCAGAATACCGACAGCTGCCCTCCCCTTTCAGTTTAGGCTCTACCGGCCCTTTCTCTCCACTCTAGAAAGCACACGTGCAAGCAAGAACATTGAAGGGACATTTCAGGGCTAACTTTGGATCCACTCTCATTTATTCTATAAAAGGAACAATGACCTCATAATTAGACACAAATTACCTTCAAGTTACCTCAGACCTTAAAGATGACTTCTCCTGACCCACCAATTCACGAAGCTCTGCTGTGCCTTCCCTCATCCAGTCTTCATTTTCACTGTTCTCAAAGTCCCTACCATGTTCATTCACTTGCCTATTATCTGTGTTCCTACTCAGCAACCCCCAAACATCTAGTCTACAGGGCAGGGAGGGAGGAGGGGAGTCAACTGATTACAGCACAGCATCATGTTAAAGATATCGCAGGGGGCGGGGTGAATGGCAGTGGGGAGGAGGAGACAGGAAAAAAGGATTTCAGAGGACATGACACCTAGGCTAGGAGCTGAGAGATGAACAGGAGAAAGACACAAAAATATCATCTCTGACCTAGTGACATTTATGAAGAATAGTATTAGAGTAGAAGCAGAAGCAGGTTTTTCAAAAAGGCTCCCAAACTCTCAGATTCAGGCCACAGATTTTAAGTCTTCTTGAGGTCTTCTTAAAGTCCTTCAGTATTTTCCAAGAACATGTAATATAACTTAGAACAACATAAATAAAGGAACAAAGGGCCCTATCTTTTCTAAAATGGCCAGAATTACACACAAGATATATCAAAATCTGCTGCACAAACTTTATTCTCCAGAAAGGAGAGCAATTCTCCCTTCACACTTCAACTGTGTATAGGTGCTGACTTATTTTAAATCCGAGTGATGCTGGCTGCTTTCAGCATAATTTTTCACTTAAAAAATGCTTTGATGCTTATAATCTATCATTTCAACATTAAACTGATTTATAAAGGTAAAAATGTGGCTTTAATAATTTGCAGTTGTGGCTTCTGTGTTTCAGATGGTAATCAACTCAAGACAGACCACCACCAGAGCAGAAATCTGGAGGAGAATGGCAGGGGGAAGGGACAGGATGCTCAAGTCTCCTTCAAGTAATAACGCTGAGGCTCCGAGGTGCAGCTGGAGAGGGTAATGTTTCTCAGTGTCCCTGGACATGTAACAATTAGGTCAACCTCTCAAGAAAGGGGGCACAGAGTTCAAACACTTGACCATTCTGTGATTTTTTTTAATTAAATTTCTCTTTTACCCATCATTAATTCTTATAAGTCGTAAATAGGAAGGACATTATTGGTGACAGACTCCTCTCCATAAATTCCATTAAAAAAAAAAAAAAAATCAACTGCTAGTGTGCTCCCAGATTCAGTGGAGAAAGGATGATCTTTCTGACAAATGTTTCTGGACTAATTATATACCCAAGTGCAAAAATGTGAACGTTAATTCATACTTTGTAACATAGACAAAAATTAACTCAAAATGAATTACAGACTTAATGCTAAGAGTTATAACTATAAAACGTCTAGAAAACAAAGGAGAAAAATTTTGTGGGCCTGGGTGAGGCAGAAGAGATTTTAAATACCAGAAGCATGATTTGTAAAAGAAAAAACTAGACATTCGGATGTCATCAAAATAAAAAATACCTGTTCTTTGAAGGATGTCGTTAAAAGAAAAGACAAGCCGTGACTGGTAGATATAGCTTCACAAAACACACACCTGTAAAAAGGACTTGTATTCAAAATAAATAAAGAATTCTCGAGTGGGGGGGGGGCGATGGGCAGAACAGGTGATGGGGATCAAGGAGGGCACTCATCAGGATGCGCACAGGGTGATTTATGGAAGTGCTGAATTACTATACTGTACACCCGAAACTAATATTACAATGTATGTTAACTGTACCAGAATTTAAATTAGAAACAAACAACACCAAAAACCAACCAACCAACCAAACAAACAAACAAAAAACAATACACAAAAAGAACTCTCAGAAGCCAAACATAAAAACCCCAAACAATCCAACATAAGAAGGACAAAAAGTATGAACAGACATTTCATGGATGGCAAAAGAGCACAAGATGCTCCACACTATTGGTCATTAGGGAAATGCAAATTAAAAGCATGCTATACGATTACACATCTCTTAGAATGACTTTTATAAAAAGACAATACTAATTGTTGGTGAGGATGCGGAGTGACTGCAACTTTCTTACACTGCTAGGAGGAATGCAAAATAGTATGGTTACTCTGGAAAAGAGTTCGGCAGTTTCTTATATAGTTGACCATACATGTACCATGAACCCCAAAACGCCATTCCTCGGCATTTATCTAGCAGAAATCAAAACTTACATTAATCCCAAATTCTCTACCCAAAAATCTGTAGCAGCTTCATCATAACTGCCTCAAAAGAAAAACAGCCCAAATGTCTTTCAACTGATAAATCAACTGTTTCCCCTTCCGGGGAATATTACTCAGTAATGAAACAAAAGGAATGACACAACAATATGGATGAATCTCCAGACTCCAAAGATGACATTCTGTATGATATCATTTACATGACAATCTGGAAAAGAAAGAATTACAGGAAGAGAATGGGGTTCCGGGGCTGGCAGGGTGTGGCTACAGAAGTGCCAAGGGAATTTTGGGGAGATGACCCTTTCCTTCATCTTGACTGTGGTGGCAAATACCCGATTCTATGTGTGCAGCAACTCAAAGGACTGTGCGCTAACAAAGGAAAACTTTCTGTGTACAATAGAACAGATTATTTACTGTCCTAAAGAAACAGTAACAACCATCACCTACAGTGAAAGAAGAGCCTGTGCTAGTCAAATAGACCAACTGCTTTCAAGGGAGGAAGAAAATCTGGCTCCAGATTCGGAGCTCGGCTCCATACACCCTGTTTGAGCAGACCACTTGTCTCAGCAAAAACCTTTCATACTCAGCCCTTTGTAACCTCAGTACACTCCTGAAGTTTCTTCTTCTGTGCCCTCATCAAAAGTTCCTTTTTATTCTCAAAACAGGACTACTATTAGACATCTGGGAACAAAACCAAGTGTTTTGTGCAATGACAGAAACTGAACATCTCACCAAAAATGAACTACCTAGTCAAGTTAGATAGGTTACCGAGAAAAGCTTACCACACCCAAAGTACTACAGCGATGGCTCTTTCCACATCAATCTGTGTATTGGCCCAAAACAAACAAAAGGCTTATTAGAGAAGAATTATTTCTAGAGGTCTTAATGGAAGCCAGAGGAAATAGTCAATGAAACACTAAATATTTAACTCAAAACACTCAGTACACTTGGTTGGTAGCCTGATATATGCCTTATAATTAATAAAACAGACTTTCTCCCTAAGAATCTACATTCTATCTGTTAACAGATAAAACTCTACAGAAGGCAGAGAATGGGAGAGAATAAATAATAGAACCAATTACAAAAAGTCAATCTATATGTAGAAATAAATAAAACAGAATGCTTCTACATTACAAACATATAAGAAAATGCATAGCATTTAATCAAATGGACCCATTATTTATTATTTTTTTTAAAAATTGACTTCACTCGTGACACTAAAATACTATTATTCTACTGTGTGATATCCACCTTTTAGATGGATATAATACCTTGAATAAGACATCACCTTTTGAGAAGTTTGAAGACCTTAAGATCAACCTCATAATTCCATTATTTAGAGAGGTACCGTCTAATTTTCCTGAGTTACTTATGCATGTTGCTAAAGATAGAAACATGTACATAAAGCAATGGTGCCCTTTCTTCACATGCAATCTGACATGAAAGTAGAATATTTAAGGGATCGTAGCAGAGGAAAGCTGCTCCAGGAGCAGTAAGGGTCCTGGGAGCCCTGGTTGCTCACGTTGCCACTACCAAGGATGATATGAAATCTAGAGGAGAACAAAACACAAACTGCAAAGCCATAATCACCCAATCCTGGACGTGGGAGGGAACGTACTTAACTTTTCATCAGTCTCTTCTATGGCGCCTCTGAAGCTGAGTCGCCGGTGTCATATTAGTCCTTTCCCCAGTGAAGCCGAAACACAGGCCAGAGCTGCACTGCTCTATGTGAGACACTGAAAAGTACAAACCAGCTACTGCTCCCCTTCTGGTTATTGACAACCACATGCCCACTTGGCACAACCGAACAGAGTGGGGCAGATCTATGTGTGTCTGGTTCCTCTAAATCAGTGACCCCTCTAGGTCCAACTCGAATGACACAGCCACTCAAATGCCTCATGCCGTACTAGCACTAGAGCTGAAAGATTACCAGAAGAACTTCACTCAAAGTCTTCGGACTGCAAAACTAATGAGTCTGCTCTGCAGAGGCCCACTTTGAACAAAAATTGATAGTGCCCAGGGCACTTGGGTGGCTCAGTCATTAAGCGTCTGCCTTTAGCTCAGGTCACAGTCCCAGGGTCCTGGGATGGAGGCCTGCATCAGGCTCCCTGCTTGGCAGGAAGCCTCCTTCCCCCTCTCCCACTGCTCCCCCTGCTTGTGTTCCTTGTCTTGTCTCTGTCAAGTAAATAGATTAAATCTTAAAAAAAAAATTGATAGTGCCTGATCTGATTTTAATTCTGCTAACAGGAAAAGTAAGACGTGGCAGACCAGAAAACTCCAGAAGCAAACACTCATTGATAAAAAATAAAAAAATTCTTCTTATAGTGACAGGTAGTTCTATCTACTTCCCCAAATCCTTCTTCTTTGCCAGCCCAATGATGTTTTTAGTTACAAATGTGATTTGGCTTTCCCCTATCTTTACCTGCTGAAATGTTATTCACCTTTTAGGGTCTTGATTAAATTTATCCTAGGTTAGAATCACCCCTTCATTCTATGTACCTACGGCATTCTGTACAACTTCTCATTTTCTGCCTTGTATTACAGTTGGCCACATAGAAATTCTACTGGATTCAAACAGAATTTATTCCTAAACTGTATTTTCATCTTTTCCTTAGGCAGAGAAGAAACTTTGATGTTGTAGGCATTAAGGACCCAGATAATGCAAAAATGGATGGACTGGTTATACACTGTTTCTAGCTGGAATTCGATATAATACCCAAACAAGAAACTTTTAACAGTTGGATTTAAAAAAAAAAAAAAGTCCACTGTAGCTTTATAAAATTGCTTCTCTTACTCCAAATATCATACGGGTAGCAACATTTTTATTCATTCCAAAAATATTTACTAAAACTTACTCTGTAAAAACACTGTGCCAGGTACACAAGAGTAGAAAAATAAACCCAGGCCAGACTAAGTTGAGCAACATAATATACTGAAGGATTTCTCTGCAGTCTGCCCCTAAGGGCCTTGACCTTCCCAGAAAGCCATGCGACCCCACTCCCACAGTCCATGGTTGTACTATTGCAATCCCCTCTAGTTTCTTGCTTTCCAGTGATTAGAAAAATGTACTTGGTAGGGGAGGGGCAGCTGTCTTCCAGTGATCCATTTCTCTACTAACAGACTTTTAGTGAGCACATGTGGCAGTAAATAAAAACTACATTTCTCAGCTTCACTGCTGCTAAATGTGGTCACATGATGAAGTTCTGGCCTACCAGACTTAAGTATTTCATCGCAGCTTCTGGGCATCTTCCTTAAGAGTCACCTGGTGCTTTGTCTTGCTTTTTACTCTTTGTCCCCTCCTATCTTATGGCTTGAACTTAGATGCTGACTGGGGCCATAACAACAAAAATCAGACTCTAAGGACGGTGGAGTTATACCAAAAGGAATTTCCCCAAAGGTGTCCATGCCCCAAACCCTGGAATCAATGAACGATACAAGTCAAAAGGGAACTCGCAGATGGAATTAAGACTACAGATCTTAAAATAGCTAATCCTGAACTATCCAGATATGTACAGACTAATCATATGAGCCCTTTCAAGCACAGAACTCCCTCTGGCTAGAGTCAGATGTGGCAAAAGGAAAGTCAGAGTGCTTCCAAGCATGAGAATCACTGGATGTGCCACTGGGCTTTAAGATGTAGGAATCCATGTACAAGAGAGGCCTCCAGAGAGAGGCTTCTAGAAGCTAAGGGAAGTTCCCCAGCTGAGTGCCAGAAAGGTAAAGGTGACTTCATTTCCACAATCACAAGGAACCGAATTCTGCCAACAACCTGGAATCTAGAAGGAAATTCTTCCCAGAGCCTTCTGATAATAGCCCAGCAGGGCCAACAACTTGGTTTCAGCTTTGTGAAACGTGCAGCAGACATCAGCTGAGCCACAGAACTATGGAATAATACATTTAGGTTGCTTTAGGCAGTTTAGTTGGTGATGATTTGTTTTAGCAGCTAAAGGAAACTAGCACTTCCTGGAGCAGAACCTCCATAGCCCTTGAAGGCATGCTCTGGACTTCTACTGGGAGAAAAATAAAATTCTTTCTTTTTTAAACTACTAGAATTGTCAGTTTTTTTTTCAATTATTCACAGTTGAACCTAAATTTGACTGATAACACTTGATGAAATCCTTTTAACATAGCACAGTATCATCATCACCACCAACATCTAAAGAATAACAGAGGCAAAAGTGAAATACTATTTCAAGCTGTGGACACTTTATATACATATATATGTAATGACAATAGTTCGCTTTAAAAAAGACTATTTTTACTTTCTCAGTTGCAACAGAGAGATTGTGTGTTATATAACACTTATCATGTGACCCAATTTTAAGAAAGTCTTTAAAAAATGGTGTCAGTTTGCATCACTACCAGTGTCTAGACCAGTCAGGATTAGTAATTACTTACTGGATACAATAAGGTCAGTTTACATCAGCAAAAGAGATGAAAATGGTTTGGAAGGAACAAAAAGCATAATTTCAAGCAAGCACTACATGTCACTGTGAAAAAAAAAAAACAAGGCTTAAAAAATGCCTAAAATCTTTCAATCATTACAAAATATTCCATTTCATGACTGCAATATAAAAACATACTAGAAGGTGAACAATGAGAGACTATGGACTCTGAAAAACAATCTGAAGGGTTTGAAGAGGTGGGGGGGGGTGGGAGCTTGGGGGAACCAGGTGGTGGGTATTAGAGAGGGCACGGACTGCATGGAGCACTGGGTGTGGTACAAAAACAATGAATACTGTTATGCTGAAAAAAAAAATACTAGAAAACCCTCACACCACCTTTCTTCTTCATAAGGAATCAAAGACTTCTGCAAACAACATTTCAAACTAATTCAATCTTCATTTTAACATGAAACATTTGATTTCTAGATATGTAAGGAATGCAACACTTTTGTCAAATATTTAATAATTTAGTTAAACATTTTTGGTTTTGTTCTAGAATCTTTTATTCACATTTCAGGTGTCGCTTTTGGATAATCTAAAAACTTAAAACCTTTTAATGCCTATCAGAAAGGACTTCAGTTCTCCCTTCATATGAAGGTGGTCTGTGAAATATCCATTAATACATAAATGAAAAAAAAAAAATAAACAGCCATTCTCAGTCATGTTATTTGTATTTTAGAACTACTTTGGTTTGATCAAGTATACCCAATTTTAAGAACCAGTCTGTGGAAAGAAGAAATTGATTTACAAATGGTGAGACTCAGGAAGGAAAAGAGAAATGAATTCTGCGAATTATAACAATCAATAAGAAGCAAAAACAAAGCCTTTTAAAAAAAATCATGTAAGTAGGTGGGAGAAGGTGAAGTGTACACCCCAAAAGGCAACTACCAAGCGCTGGGCCCCTGAGGCGGTGGATGGATGCAGCTGCAACCCCACATACACCCAGTGGGGTCAGATCAGTCCAATCAGGTCTTCTCTTTGTTAATATCACTTAGCAAGGGGAACTGAGGACGCAGCGGTCAACCATTTGACCTTGCTCTCCCCTGACCCGGAAACAATTCTCCTTGCTGCCTAATGAAACACAAGACACACCTGAGATTTAGGGGCAGTGAAGCTAGATTCGTGTCCTTGCACAGAATTCTCCTGCAGCGGCTCACTCGGGATATCCTTACGCTAAACAGTATCAAGCAAGTTATTCATAAGAGTCTTCTATTGTGAGCCCAGGGATCACTTGAAGGGACAGCACCAAAAGGACAAGTTACAAACAAATGCCTGGGAGGGGTTTTGAGGTTCGTGAATAAGGAACATTACGTAATGGTCACTCAGAATCACGTCTACCATTTTTCCCAAGCTCTGTATTTGGAGAAACGGAGGGTTGGCTAATGCTTCAATATGTTAAACATTGTTCTAAATGGTTTCCATATTGTTACTGAATCCTCACAACAATGCTACAAAATAGAAACTATTATTTCCCACATTTTATTTAATTTGAACAGCTAGCAAGAAGCAGAGGCGGGTCTCGCTCTGCCTATAATATTGCTCACTTTCATACACTGACTCTCCTACACACACAAGAATTTTCATTCCAGAGCTGTATGTATACATATGTGCAAAAAACGTCCAAATACATGGCATTATTTATTGGATAAATCAATGATATTTCAAAGCCATGCTATGAAACTCTCTCTCCCACCACAGGTGATACACACACAAAAAATGCTTACAAAATTATATATGCTATAGCCTGCTTTTTTTTTAACATATACATATGTATGAATAGAAAATCATCTGGACTGTTACATACTAAGGCATTAGTCTAAGGATTACTGAGAAGTGGGAACTATGGTTGTCTTCAAGCTTGGCTGTATTTTTGTAATGAGTCTGTGCTGCCTTTTTTTTTTTTTTTTTTTTAAAGGCAGGCTCCATGCCCAACGTGGGGCTTGAACTCACAACCCTGAGATCAAGACCTGAGCTGAGATCAAGAGTCAGATGCTGGGGCGCCTGGGTGGCTCAGTGGGTTAAAGCCTCTGCCTTCGGCTCAGGTCATGATCTCAGGATCCTGGGATCAAGCCCCGCATCGGGCTCTCTGCTCAGCGGGGAGCCTGCTTCCCCCTCTCTCTCTGCCTGCCTCTCTGCCTATTTGTGATCTCTGTCAAATAAATAAATAAAATCTTAAAAAAAAAAAAAAAGAGTCAGATGCTTAACGGACTGAACCATCCAGGTGCCCCAGATCCATGTTGCTTTTTTAAACCAAACTATTATTTTTGCATAATCACTTATTCTACAATTATTACTTAGGTGCCAGGCACTGTTACAGGTACTCGGGATACATTCATGAGGACAAAGATTCCTGTCCCTCTGGTGCTTATGTGGTTAGAAAAGAGAAACACAGGCAGTGAAAAGTCTTGCTTTGCTCTCACCCCATAACCATTTTAATCAGTTTCTTGTGTATCCTTCCAGATTTTTTCCATGTGAATAAGGACAAATACAAACAATATTATTCCTCCCAACTTAACAATCATGAACTACACATACTCTTCCCTGCCTTCCTTTCTTCGTGTGTCTCAGAGCCTATTAGCACCTGTACTTTGTTATTTAGCTGAACACTGTCTACTGGGTCGGTGCAGCACATTTATTCAAGTAAATCTCTACTGGGGCGCCAGGGTGGCTCAGTCATTAAGCGTCTGCCTTCAGCTCAGGTCATGATTCCCAGGTTCTGGGATCGAGCCCCACATTGGGCTCCCTATTCAGCGGGAAGCCTGCTTCTCCCTCTCCCACTCCCCTTCCTTGTGCTCCCTCTCTCATGGTCTCTCTCCTTCTCTGTGTCAAATAAATAAATAAAATCTTTTTATAAATAAATAAATAAATAAATAAATAAATAAATAAATAAATAAGTCTCTACTAATGGGATACTTGAGTTGCTTCTACCATTTTGCTGTTATTAAAAAATACTGCTCAAATAAACTTGTATGCTGTCATTTTGCACAAATACAGGTATGACAGTTGGGTCAAGGAATAATGTATTTGGAATTTGGATAGACAGCACCACATGGTTCTTCAAAGGAGTTGTACCAATTTATAGTCCCACAGGCACAGTTTGAGATTATCTGGATATAACTGCACAAAGATTTTTCTAATCCAATACATAAAAATGTCATCTCGGGGAAGTTTTAAATTATACTTTTCTCATTAGAGTAAAACTGAGCACTTTAAATATATTTAAGGGTTACCTGATTCCCTTTCATATAACTTTAAAAAATCCTAATTTTTGTGAATAGGTGATCTTGAGGCAAATTGGTACCTTCAGGGTGTCTAGATGCAGCTATGGGCCTGGCTTCAATTCAAGTAGGTATTATTTTTCCTCTTTTGAGAAAATGTCAGGAAAGTGAATAGCCAGGATTAGACTATGTGGACAGTAACTGTGTCTTACTAGTTCCTCTATGTCTAGCCAAAAGGCCTGGTGCTCCCTAGGTGTCCAATCAAACATCTGCGAAGTAAAGAAGGCACCAAGAAAATATTTTCTTTGGAAGTTTATAGCACAACAGCACCACCAAGGGGAGCTTCAGCTCAAGCATTCCCCCCCATCGAATTTCCTGCAGCCAGATCCTAAGCCACAGCAAACACACCATCAAATTGCAGACAGTAAGACTGCTGTATAAATGTCCCTTGCAAACCATCTCTGGGTTCCAGCCCTCCAGATTTAATGGTGGCCCTTCACCTCCCTTTACAGAATGTCTGGGGCTGCCGCTGTCAGAGTGAACGTGCGGCCAGTCACACTGCCACAGGATAACCCTGCTCTATGTTTTCTCAGCCCAAAGGCAAGATCAGGCCAATATCAACCACTCAGGTGACCAGCAAGGGCAGCGACGTGAGCATTCACAGGCCAGGAGCTCTGCCCACTTACTCCAAGTGAAGGCACCATGACTGGAAAGTGGGTATTTCCTTCGGAACAAAAGAAACTGAACACAGGCAAAAATCAAGGGAGAGGACGTCTATGTCAGATGTAGATTAAGCAAGTAAAAAAGAAAAATGCAAAGATAGCATTTGAATGAATTCAGCTGAATTTTCTATTTTGAAGAGAAATAAAAACATTGATCTTAAGCCTAGAATTTAAGACTGAAAGTAGTCATTCATTTTTCCCGGCCACACTGGGGAATAATTTTTGATGGCCCTGTGACAGGTAGAACCCAGAGATGGCTACAAAGGAACCGAGCCTCCCTGTGTTTATGTCCTTTTGTGGTCACCTCCTTTTGAATCCGGGCTGGTCCCGAGACCTGCTTTTGATAGATAAAATGTGGTAAAAGTGATTTTCTAGGATAGATGAGGTAGGTCAGTTTCTGTCACTCTTGGGATGCTTCTCCTTTTTTTAAATTTAATTATAGTTGACATGAATATATTACTTTCAGGTATACAACACAATGATTTGGTATTTAGGGGATGTTTCTTCTTGTGAGAAGACCAAGCTGGCATGGAAAAGAATGAGCGGCTCTAGTCAACATCTCGACAGGAACCCCCCCACCGCCCCGCAAGCTAACAGCTGGTATCAACTATCAGTCATGAGCCGGGGCTACACTGGACATCCAGCCCAGCAGCTGTCTAGCTACAAGTGTCTAAGAGACTTCAAGCGAGCATCACTCAGCTAAGCAATTGCTCCACAGCACTGTGAGACGGAATTCTAAATCATTGTTTTAAGCATCTAACTTTTGGGGTGGTTTGTTACACAACCATAAACAACCAAAACATATTTTATAGCCACGCCCAGGCAAGATGAGCAATGAATTTATCAATTTAGTACAGTAACATTCCCAGCTTCTGACTTTTAAAGGAAGAGACCAGGCCCTCTCAACGGGGAATAAACATGATTTATGTATTCTGTGTATCCCCTTTCCCTTCCAACCCCTTGATAACTATGTTCTCAATAAATATTTATTAAATGGAAGCATGAATAATACAAAATTGCTAACTATTGATTATATCTATGGAAGGAAGTAAGAGTATAATTAATTCGGAAATAGCAGATATTTAAAAGTATATACGATGAACTCTGTAATACAGACACGTTCATATTCACTCCTATCCCCCATCCTCTGAAAGGGTATTAGAGCAATGGTGCTTTTTTTTTTTTTTTAGATTTTATTTATTTATTTGACAGAGAGAGATCACAGTAGACAGAGGCAGGCAGAGAGAGAGAGAGGGAAGCAGGCTCTCTACTGAGCAGAGAGCCCGATAGAGCAATGGTTCTTAATCTCAGAGCCCCTTTAGACTCCTAAAAAATTTATCGAGGACCCAAAAGCTTTCCATGTCAAGATTATACCTATAAGAATTAACTAGAATAAAAATAAAAAATGAGAAATATAAGAAATATTTAATTCATTTAAATCTAATAGTTAACACATTACATGTTAATATAAATAACATTTAATAAAAAATAACTCCTTTTGAAAACAAAACAAAATGTCTGAAGAGTAACACCATTTTCTATTTCTGAAAATCTTTTTACTGTCTGGCTTAACAGAAAACAGATCCTCATTCCTGCTTCTTAAGTCAATCTTGTTTTAGTTGAAGCATATTAAGAAAATGCAGTCTTAGACTATACGTACTTGGAAAAGGCAGGACTTTTTTTTTTTTAGATTTTATTTATTTATTTGAGAGAGAGAGAGAGAGAGAGCGAGCGAGCACACATGGGCACAAGCAGGGGGAGGGACATGGGAGAGAGAGAGACAGACTCCATGCTGAGCAGGGTCCACGGACCCTGACATCATGACATGAGCCAAAGGCAGACGCTTAACCAACTAAGCCACCCAGCCACCTAGTGCTGGAGGACTATTTTAATGTCCTTTCCAGAAAATTGTACATATTCTGCTTAGATACTATAATAAAATTCAAGTGGTAGTTTCTTAAAGATTAGTTAAAATATGGAATCAGAAACAGTAACAGAAGATTTTTTTGAGTCTTTTGCATTAAGACTCATTGGTCTCTTTGTACATTCAATGAATCTTTTCACCCATGCTTAATTTTTTAACTTCATGCTTTGGCCATCTGAAAAATATTGGTTTGCTGAGTTATACAGAGCTCACAAATATTGATACATTTCATCACACAACAGCCCAAATTGCCACACTTACCATCATTTTGGATCTCATCACAAATGTCTTTAATTATTGGGAAGCTGTCAAACCCGTGACCCCAATATGAGTTTTTTAAAATTCTAATTTTTGCCTGTAAGTTCCAATTTTATCATTGGCAACCAACACTAGTGGTTGTTTTCTCTGAAGCGACAGGCTCCTTTTATTCACTTTTACGAAGATGTCTGCCAAGCCTAAATAACCACAGACTGTCACTCATTCTTTAACATAAAAATGGTATCTTGTCCCAAAAGTGGCTAGTTTAGTTCACAACACAATCAGACGCTCACATTCCTTAAGACAACCACAACAGCTCAATCTTAATGGTAGAAGTGCTTTATGTCCATCCGTTTTACCACACAAAATATCTCAAAGACATGTATCCAAAGGTCAAGATTTATCACAACTAATCAGTTTTACTATGTCACCAAGGACATAAAATAAGAGTGGTTTTCACCCCTTTCACTGCAAGTATGCGGTTGTAAAAAATACAGGGAGTACTGGTACAATTCATGGCCATTTGCCCTGACTTGTTGTACCCCAACTTTGCTTCTATGATTACTGGTTCAAAATGTCAGCACAGTGGAAATGCCAAATGACCCCTTATTACAGAAATAGCTTAGACCCCAGGGAACCTGTGTGGTCTGTGGACCATACCTTGAGAACCTCTGCATTGGTGTGAGCCAAGAAAGAAGACCATGGAAACTCTACAGAGTGGACATTCGACTCTTTGCTACCAGAGAATCTGAGTTTAATGTGGTTGACGCCTGTTCCTCCTCTCCAATAGTTGTCAATGCCAGGTAGGCCATAAAGAGAAGCACGAACACTTCTGGGCTCAGGTCACACCTGGATTCCAATTTCAGCTCCATCGCAGCAGGCGGAAGAGTGTGGTGACTCACATGAGTCGCCAATGACTGGCAGTATCTGATACGTGGAAGATATACAGAAAATATTTGATACATGATTAAATGATCCCCAAACACCTACCCTTGCTTTGTTTTATTTTTATTTTTATTTTTAAGATTTTATTTATTTGTCAGAGAGAGAGAGAGCACAAGCAGGTAGAGGCAGAGAGAGAAGCAGGCTCCCCACTGAACGAGGAGCCCGATGTGGGACTCAATCCCAGGACCCTGGAATCACAACCTGAGCCCAGGGCAGCCACTTAACCAACTGAGCCACCCAGGTGTCCCTCTATCCTTATTTTAAAACAATCACATATCACGTTATAAAATATTCTGTGAAGAATCAGGATATGTTTTGAATCTCAGTGACTGAGTGGTTCAAAATGAGAAATTTAGAACGATGTATTAAGGTACCATTATTATGTTAAGTAAATAATGTACAATGTTCTTATGCTTCAATATGATCTTGTCTGACTAATAAAGGTAAGAAAAGAGGCACGTTTTAGATGGAAAAACAACACTAATGGCCATGTCATATCGGGTTCCTACAGATGTTCATCTTAATTTGTGGTCCTCAAACCCGGAAAGCCCCTCAGATCTTTTTTAAACAGGGTTCCTAAGTAAGTATAATTTCGTCATCAATTAACTCCTCTCCTACATGGTTAGAAAGGTTTTGGCTATGTGCCATCCTTGGGGAAAATTGTCACTCATCTTGTTCTCCACAGGGAGATTCTCTCACTGAACCCCAAGTGACAAAACTTGCGAGATGATAGGAGCTGAGACCCCACAATTCACACTCCAATCTTCTCAGCTGCTACTAGAAGATCGGCAATGGTTTCTTAAAAACAAGGGGATCACAGGCTTAGAAAGGTTGACAGCAACTCGCCCAAGGCAGGATATAATAATAAACGTCTTGTACACAGATTATTTGCATGCTTTTAGTTTAAAACTTCCTTTTTAAGAAACACTTGGCAATGGAAGGTAGTATATTGCGGATGAAAGACAGATGAAGGTTTAAATCCCAATACTGTCACTGTCCAGCAAGGTGATCTTAGATAAATTATTTCTCTGAGATTTAACTTCTTCTCTATAAAATGGAAACAGCAACACCCATACATCAGATAACACAAACAACACTGTACAGGGCCCAGTACGTAGCGCATGGCAGAGACCAACTGTACAAAAACCCTGAAGTGGTCGTCCATATGGCATGCTGTTTCTACCTCACCAGTCGCCAGGAGATTTTAAATGTTTCAATCCAATTAAAGTGTCAGAATGTCATCATTCAAATACCTCCTGAGCCACCAGGAACAAGGCCTGCTGCTGTCTGTCCTTTAACCAGGAAGATTAAGCACCTGGTGATTGCTATTCGTAAAGTGATTCACATATAATAACTCATTTATTCCCCCTGACAGCTCTGGGAGGATATGCCCAGTTATAAAAGAGGAAACTGAGGCGTTTTAAACAAATGCACCACTGTGACTGCTTGAAGCATTCATTAATGTCTGCGACAGAGAGTACTTCCCTACCCTCCCAGCAGCTACCTTTCCTCACCTCTCTCTTCCTCCCTTCCAGGAGGCATTCTCTCCTCCCTTGCGCAGCCCTGTCCCCGCTCCATCAGATTCTGCACGCCCTTCCACGAAACACACGAGTCAAACTCAATCTCCGAAACTTCTGTTCACTCCTATTTACCCTATTCACACAACCCTTATTTCTTTGTCATGGAAAAGGTGCTTTTTACAAAATGTCCATGAAGCATGTGCAGTTCACCAAAAGGAAAATGTTTCCTAAGTCACTTTATTTCTCTTATCTGGCCTTACCATTTTCTAACATATCAGGTATCACACTTATGTGAGAAAAGGGAGGGGGAGAGAAAGAGAGAGAGAATACAGGAGCATAAATGGCATGCCTTTTTTCTCTCTTTTGTTCCGGGAAGAACACTAGGCAAGGAGCTGGGAGACGTGCTTTCTACATCTGCCTCGGCCACAGCATTCCCTTGGACTAGTCACATAATACATCTAGGTTTCAATATTTCTGTGTGTAAAACATGCAAACTTATCTTGGATGTTCTATAAAGGTCCTTCTAAACCTAAAATTTTGTGACTTGTGTTTAAAACCAAGATATTCTGTTTACGTCAAAGCCACTCAAAAACAAGGCTTTCGGGGCCGTGCTAATGACAAAGACACCTGAGCAGGAGATTCATTATGACACATGACAAAGCTGTGGTGGTGAGGCCATTCAATCCTTTACTACTTCTTCTTAAGATACATAAATCCAATCCTTTGGCAAGTGACATACAAAACCTAAAATAGTATCAGCTAGCTACCTGAATAACACAGTGACCGGTTTTTCCAAATGGCAACAGGAAGGCATAACTAGGTAAAGACTGTAGGGACATAATTTCCCATGGGCCTCTTGAGTTTCTACATATCTTGAACGCAGAGGCATTGCTGGCCTTGTGCTCTGGACCATCTTTCCATGGATGTCTGCAGAGCAAACAGATCTCAAAGGTGGAGACAGTGTCTCCCTCTAGAGTAGAGGGCGGTTTGTTTGCTATCAAATACATTAAAGATGTCTCCATGCAAAGGCTGGGCAGGTTTACATGGAGCCTATAATAAAAGATCGGAGTTTCCGAAGCTCAGGGTCCCTCTTCTGTAATGCAACCCACTTGCATGTACAGATGTCACCTGACCTTTGTCACACAGCTCTGCGAGCATGGGGAACCACACAAGAAAATGATACTCTGGCTCCTCCCACTACTGTGGTTAATAGGCTGTCCCTTGTCTCTGACTCAAGAATACGAGTCTTTACCAGGACCCATGAGGCTGTGGGATCTAATCTGTTAGCTTATAAGCTGGGTAAAAATCTCAGATCCTTTATAGAAGATAGGAATAGGGGCTTAATAATTCATGGCTAAAGGACAAAGTATGAACTCTCCCTATTACCTCTACAATATGACTACAACATTCTATAAAGCTCTATGCAAGTTATTTCGATGTTTAATACCCCATGTGACAATTCTGTTCATAAAAGTCTGTACTTCTAAGAGAAATTCAGATAAATGTAGGCCATGCTACTTTAAAAGTTGGTATTTTGAATGGGCCAGCAGTCTAAACCAATTGAAATTAAACCAATTATGAAGTTATCACATGTCCCATCAAGTCTACTGAGACACTTTTATTGTAAAATACTAGCCATCTCTGATAGTTAGAAATTTTCTATTGGAAACACAGATTTTCAACTGGGAGCTAAATGCTCTCAATGTAACTTCTTAAGAAAAGGCTAAACTAAAAAGCAAACTATGTCAGATTTTAGTTTAGTTACCTTCAAAGTAGCACTAACTGCAGGAAGTGCAGGAAGACAGATTTTCAGGGCAAAACATTTTTCCTTCCTTTCTTGGCTACTGTTATGCCAACATCAAATAAGGATCGGCAAAGTCCAAAGCCACAGAGAAGGTGAAAGTTCTTTATTGCCTGGGCATTAGGCAAAAACCACTTAATTTTGTCTTTTAAAATAAATCGTGTAAGTTTAATAGAAGTACTTCCACTGCAAAACTATTGCTCAGATCTCCTACCAATGTAAAGCATATTCTTGAGAACTCTCTATATTCAGTGAAGTTTTCATTTAGTGAAATATTTGGGAAATACAGGCAATGTGATGATTCTTTGGGCAAGGATTCAGAATCCAGGAATATTAACAGGGTGCAAGAAATTTTTTTGTAGAGATGTCATCCAGATTTATTTTTAGGTTAAAATTATTTTAAAAATGTCATAATACTGTAATAGAAAAAAGAGAGCTGTTAAAGACTTTGCAAGTCTCTGATAACTCTCGCAGCACTCACATGCAGTGCACATATGCTATTTTAGAGATGGAAAACAGAACTCACCAGGATTTCGGAACAGAACTGAACTATTTCTTATAACCCTTAATATCATAAAATTCCTCCCCTAAAGAAATAATTTCCTGACCACAATGATATCAAATAATGATAAGCATACAAACTGAATTAAAGATTTGAAAAATAAAACCAATATGAGTATAAGCTAACAATTTCTAGATACAATGACGGGCACTAGGCTGAAATTAAAATGTAAAATATCTCAAGGAGAACTTCGGCAGTGGTAGGCACACAGCAAAACTTGGTAATTACTTAAGTGAATTAAAAATAAATTCTAATGTCAAGGATTAGATGGAAGAAAAATATTAGAGTCAGGGCAGAAAGATACACAGTTCTTGTCCTCTTTTCCACATTCACCTCCCAGGATAATATCTGCAGGACCTCAACATATCCGTACCTTCCTCAACTAGCAGGTTTAAGAAGGAAAGAAAGAAAGAAAGAAATATTTTCCACAGTCTCTGCAACTATAACTCTATGTATTTAGCTATATTATTGGAAGGAAGTTGAAATGAGGGGTGAAAGTGGCAAAGGGAATGATCAACAAGGGCTTGGGTCTCCTTATGGCAGAGAACCATCCATTTAAGAAAACCCGCAGCAGTTTGGATACATGATCCCACGGCAGGTGAATTACTCTCAGAGACAATGCTTCGTGGGTCTCACTCTGCCAGTGCCATGCAAGGAACACAGGCTTTTAATCTGGAACATTCGCGAGTTGTGTTGCACCAACACCCTAAACTATTTAAGCCTTCAGTCTTCTACTAGTCTTAAATATAACAAAAAAGAAACAAGTGGCGAGATACTAATGGTGACAGGTATGAACTTACCATTAAACGGACCTTATTTTAAAAGACAGTCCTCCTGAAATATCAGAACCAAGAGAAATAACCTATAGGCTACTATATTATATATTTGAGTATTTTATGTTGTGTAATATAAATTCATCCCAACAACAAACAGACCATTTGCTTCTTAATATTCTCTTGCATGTTTTCAGTTCAATGTATTGTTTGGTGCAGAAAAAAGTATCAACCCATGAAAACGTAATTCAGCGGGGACAGCAGTGAGGAAGCCTGACGTGGTAAGGTAATACCAGGACGTATTATTAAAAGCAAACTGTCTATTTTCCTTTGATTCCATGAGCCATCCTGAAAGATCTTTATTTGTCCAAAACACTAGAGCTAACCACTCAGAGTTAAACAGTCAGCCTGGTTTTTGCCTTCTTCAGAAGAAGGCTGCTTGACTACAATGTCTATTGTTACATATGCAGAGCAGAACAAGGACGCTTACATAAACTGACAGCTTGGGGTTGGTTAGACAGACAGAAGAAGGAGAATTTGCAAGAGTCTATGTTCATTACTGGTGGCTGTAAATGGTAAGAAAAAGTAAAAGCATAAATCATGGATTGAAGAATTTTTAAATTCTCAAATTACATGATTAGAATTTACTCCCCCCCCAAAACTCCCTCTGTACTACTATTAAAAGTCGTAATTAGAAATCTAACCTATGCTTTATATTATTTTATTGTCAAGAGGTTTGAAAGACCAGAACATTTTCAAGGCTCTGTACAGTCATCAACTTCCCTAGCTCCAAGCAGCAGGAGGTAGGTACAAAATGCAGCCCAAGACCAGTTGACTTAATAAAGTCTCAGAGTGATGGCTGCCAGAACTAAGCCTAAAATCTCAGACACCAGCCCACCCTCTAAGAATCAGTCATTAAGCACTTATTAAAAGTCTACAGTGTGCTTATTTGAGAGTTGATCTCCATAAAGGAATGCAAAGAAGTATAGCACAAATCTTTTCTTTACAGTAATTGCTACGCTGCTTAGGCAACAAGATTTGCAACTTCAGGCTAGGCCTGTGTGTCACAAGTACCTACACTGGTCAGGTCAAGAGGTTCAAGTTCTCTCTCTCCAACACCACCTTGGGAAGGAGCCGCATTTTCCAACAGGTAACTTTCTCCTTTCCTGGCCCCCTGCCCCTGCTCTTTGCCCAGAAACCGACTGTGACCCAGGACTTCCAAGAAGCGATAAATAGGGCTGGTTGGGTCCTTCCTCTTTGTAATCTGAATAGGGAAACAGGAGCTATGGGAGGGTGTGGGCAGGCAGGGCAGGGTGTGTCATGGTAGGAGGTTGGCCGATACAGGTTTAAGATAAAACGTAACAGGGGCAAGAAGCTGGCGGAAAACGCTCTAGAGAAGGAAGAGGTGATAGCAGGAACTGCCTCAACTTTTTTTCCAGGTCCAGACTACATTTTATTCTGACACAGAAGTGTGGATGTGAAAGGATAGGGAACAGCCATGACTGGGTGAGGTCAAAGCAGCAGACACCTGCCAATACACTACAAGGAGTAATGGAAGACTGCGCGCGAAAGGCAGGACCCCGATGATTTACTATAAGGCAGGCTTCCTCAGCCTCGGCGCTACTACATTCTTTGGTGTCCTGTGTATTATAGGATATCCCTGGCCTCTACCCGCTAGATGTCAGTAGCCATCTCCTCCCTAGTTGCAGAAACCCCCCAAAAAGCCCCAATCAAACCAACCAAAAAACCCCACAAAACAATGAAAAAACAAAACCTTATTCCAGACATTGCCAAATGTCCCCTAGGGACAAAACCCCCCACGGCTGAGAGCTACTGCTCTAAAGAGGTTGAACTGTAACCTCTGGCAAAGGGAAGCCACGGACTGATTTTAAGCACAGAGAGCCATTTTGTCAGATGCGCTTTTCCAATGGAAGCGGCAGAGCAGAGGCCGACCGTGGCAGACGGGTAAGGAGGCAAAGGACCAGGCAGGCTAGTGACACAGCACGGCTGAGGATGGTGGACATGCGGACCAAGGCAGGCGTGGTGGAGAAGGACACAGGGCACAGATGAATGCGAGTTTCAATGGCACAGTCAGACGGAGCTTCTCCAGGACACAAGTGGATAGAGCATTTAAAGGAAAGGGAGAAATGAAGGAGAATTACTTGTAGGGTTCTAGTGTGGTTATTTAGGTGGCTGGGATGAGGGCTATCACACTATTACCTAGGACGGGGAATTTAAAAGGAAGAGCAGGTTTGAAAATGAGTTGTTCCAACTTAATAACAGTTTGAGTTAAGTGTGGGATATCCGGGTAGTGAGGTTAGTAGAGTTCGTGTTCACTCAGTCAACACTTACATAGACTACATGGTACATGCCGGGGCCTCTACAAATATTAACTTCACTTAACCCCCACCACATCCACTGAGAGAACAACTACTGTCACCCCGTCTTACCACAGGGAAGCTGCTGCACTAAGAAGTTAAGTAACTTCTCCAAGGTTCCACAGCTGATAAGTTTTGGAGCCAGGATCCCCAACTCAGAGTCTGTGCTCTTAGCCACCAAACTGTGATGCCTGCCTCAGGAAAAAGGACTGTGAATGTAGATTTGGATGGTTTTCTGTACACAAGGCCTGGTAGGTGAAGTCACAGGCATGCATGTGAACTCCTAGGGAAAATGAGCAAAGAGAGAAGAAAAAAACCAGCGTAGCATGAAATACTGAAGGAAAGTTATGCTTTAAGTCAAAGGCCAAGGCGAAGCCAGAGGAAGGAGCCAGTCAGGGAGATGGCAGGGTCAGTAGATAAAATCTTAAGGGCAGGAAATAAGTAATGACGTCTTTGTAATCCCTGATAAACCCTTGCATATAATCTACTCTTTATAAATGTTTTTAATTAAGTACAATCCCAAATAATGATATCAAATACTCATACTTACAGAACAGTCAAAAGACTTTAGAGTTGAACAAAACTCAAATCATACATGCTTGAGATTTTTTTAAAATACCAAAAGTTTATAGAAGATACACTGTCAGTGAATATGAAACAATAGCACAGAAACCATATGAAATCATTCCTTACATTTATGTCCAGCTAAAGCAGCTCTGAGAAGCTTTATTCACACCCTACTTCACAGCAATGTAACATGTTACTCTATTTTGCATTTTGTTGAAGATCACAGGAAATATTGGCTCTTCTAGGTTTTGCAACTGACAAATACAGAACTGTGTGGTCTCTTCCTAAAGCAGGATTTAGAAAATGTGTATATGAAACTGATTACTTCTCACTTGAAGGAGTTACTGGAGCATCTGGTGAATCTTGAGCTGTACTGCTATAATGAGTCTGTGTATCTAAACAGCGCTCGTTAGGCATTCCTCATCATACTTTACAATCCTATACCCTAAACACAAACATTTAGTAGGAAATGAGTTTCCTCAAGATGAAAAAAAAGTTGGCCCCCATTTCCAATTCAAAGCAAGTATTTCCCACAGGGATAAATCTTGATTTCCACGTCCAAACTCAGAGTGTTTTCCAACCTTTACCGTGTATAGAAATCATCTGGGGATCTTGCTACAATGAAGGCTCTGATTCAGCAGGTCTAAAGCTGGGCTGACACTTGCATTTCTAACAGGGCTCTCTCCCCTCCTGGATGAAGATGTCCATCTACACGGGCTACTCACGTGTGACCCCTCGAGCCAGGAGCACTAGCAGCAGTTGGAAATTTGTCGAACTTCCAGCCCTCCATGGGACAAACACTGACATACTGACATCAGCGGCTGAAACTGATGACTCCAGGAACTTACATTCAATTATTTCTTTTAAAATCCATTTATTTACAACTCATTCATTCACAATTTTCTTTTTTGTTACTGAAGATCGGACCTTCTTTTCTCTCCATTCCTTCCATAATCCTAAACTGTATATCTAATAGTTAAGCACCTTCCACAAGGCAGCCTCAGCTGGCTCTTCCAGGCTTTTCTCTTCTAATCCCTACATAGGTCCACAACATGCCAGCTGAATGGAACTGGTTATTTTCTAAACAGAATGTCCTTTATCACACTCCCTCCTGTTCTGTGTTGTTGTGGTTGGTGCTTTTCCCCATCAGGCCAATCTCGAGAGTCATCTCTCTCTACTCACTTTGCCAGATTTCTCAGGGAGATGTGATCTCACCATTCTCTGAGCCAACTACTCACCCTCATCTGAGGAGTTTTTCTCTCATTCTAATACTTACTGCATTCTGCTGTACACGTGTATATACTTGTCTTATCTCGGCTACTGAAGTAGAAGCTACCTGGGGGCAGGAATTTTTAAAACTAATTTGGATATACTTTGCAAGGTGTAACACAGTTCCTCACTAATACAATGTTAAATAAAACCCCATTAACATCAAGTAAAGCAGTATTCCTTACTGATGATAAACTTGATCTAAATATTCCTAGGTCACAAATCCAAATTCTGTTTTCTTATTTCTCCAAGTACAACTGGTCTTCTGCTTTACTCATCACAGACAGAAAATTGGGCACGATATTTTATTCGCTTCTCAACTCTTAATACCTAGAAAACTTTTATTTAATCTTGCTTGACACATGTTATCAGAACATAAACTGTAAACCAGTTAATTTGCCAATTTCATTCTGAACAGGCCAAATGTTGTTGTATCCGTTGAGGAAAATGAATCCTGTACTGAAACCTTCCCCAAACCATTATGAAGCTCCACATACACACAAAAAAGGAGACCACAAAACAGCACAATATCACTGAATCTCTCTCGTTAAATCTCTGAACTACAGCATAGTAACAAAAATTAATATTTAGAAACTAAAGACTCTTCAGAAGACCTGGAAGAATCTGAGGCATGAGGAGATGCTATTTGTGTTTTAAGTCATCACGTTAGTGTTAGTACAAAGTTAGTCAATAGACAATCACAAAAGTACAAACCCAAAAAGTAATCCAATATAGTATTAAGACCAACCGAAATTAAACAGTGAGTCACTGGAAATATCCTCTGCTAAATTCTGAGGATAAATATAGAGACCAAGAACATAAGTTAATGCAGAGCAACTGCTAAAGAAGAGGCCAGGTCAATGAGCATCTCTCACCAATGGATGCCAGGTGAGATCAGAGTGTCAAAGTGATGTGGACTTGTGATCACCGCCAATGAGTGCAACACAAGACCTCATCATCAGAACCGCACTGCGCCAAAAGCAAGACCCAGAGAAACAATCTGACTTCACTGACTTATGAAACAAATGTTCTATTTGAGAGCCACTACAACAATGTACTTTAAAGACCAAAAAGTATCCACACATGTTTGGGAAAAAAAAAGAAAAGAAACCCTACAAATTATATTTACTCATCATCTGTTAATTAGGTTTTCCTACCTTAAAGAGCATATTTTTGGCCAAGGGTGGAGAAGGGACAGGAAGGAGCTTCTGATGATGTTGTGAGAGGCAGAACAGTGATTACCCCTGAAATATCCACCTTCCAATCCCTCAAACCTGTGGATGAGTTGCCTTATGTGGCAAAAGGGACTCTGTGGTTGTGATTCAGCCATGGACATGAGATGGGTAGATGAGCCTGGGTCACCTGGAGAGGGCCAAGGCAATCACAAGGATCCTCAAAGTAGAAGAAGGAACCAGACGAGGAGATCAGAGTGACGAGATGTGAGGAGGAATCAACAGCTTATTGCTGCCGGCTCTGACGGTGGAGGAAAGGGCCAGGAGGCAAGGGAGACGGCAGCTTCTAGCAGCAAGAAAAGGCAGGGAAAAGGTTCTCCTCTACAACCTCCAGAAAGGAGTCCAGCCCTATAGCATCTGGATTGCAGCCTGTGTTGAACTTTTAATCTACAGACTGCATAATAAATTTGGGTTGTTTTAAGACACTAATTTGTAGTAATTTGTTACAACAGTAATAGGAAAGTGATCCAACAGTAAACTGCTATTAAGAGAATTCTCTAAAACAAACACAGCTACCCTGTGTAATGTGATGCTCTGCAAATATGCGAAGATTTAGTTTGCATTCCTAAGAAATATACCCGCTCCTCTGTAAAATGCTAATGCACAAAGCCTAAAATTAGATTTTATGAAAAGACAGAGAAGTAAATCCAATTAACTTTGATCAAGAAAGTGGGTTAGAAAATAAAGCAGAACGAGGTATGTTCAACTAAACAAGAAGGTGATAAATATTAAGCAGGAAAATTTGATACTCCTTGTGCATAACATTAAAAAGGGAGCAACACAGTACCCATTCCACTGAGTCAGCCAAAAGGCAAAGTGCGGTATTTCGCTTCAAGCTCCTATTTACCTAATGATCCTCTGGGCAGCATACTGATGGAGAGAACGGAACTGTGCCGACATGTTCGCTAAAGCGGCCAGACAGTTGGTGTGAAGGTACTTGTCCTGTAAGGAAACAGAAGGGTGAAAACAGACATCGAGTCGTCTCTACATCTGAAGCAAGATTAACTGGAAGCAAACATAAACTCGATTGTCACTGATTTTTAGAGCGTTCAGGCCCACAATCCCTTTCCTCTCATTATAAAATCCTAAAAACTCTGTTTTATTCACTACCCATCTGGAAGCTACATCTGGTGCAAAAGATTATGATGCTATTTGTCGTCACCTTTATCCCTGTCCTGGTGCATATCAGAACTATTTCACTGCAGAAACATTAATGCTTAACTACAGAGAGCTGCTGCAGAAACTCAGAGTTACACAGACTGTAGCACATACACCATAATCATCTTTTTTTGTTTTGAAGATTTTATTTATTTGACAGAGACACAGCAAGAGAGGGAACACAAGCAGGGGGAGTCGGAGAGGGAATAGCAGGCCTCCCGCCAAGCAGGGCGCCCGCCAAGCAGGGAGCCCGACACGGGGCTCAATCCCAGGACCCTGGGATCATGACCAAAGCCAAAGGCAGACACTTAACGACTGAGCCGCCCAGGAACCCCCACAATCATCTTCCTGGAGTCAAAACATTCTCCATTTTTAAACATGTCTGACTCCTAGAGTTTCAGATAAAAGACTGTGGACATGTATCCACGTTAGCCTCATTACAGTAAACTTGACCATTTCTCTGAGCTACAAATTCTGTACATTGCTTCTCTATCGAGCAGAACTGAAATTTGCTCCCAGATGGTGCAAATACAATCCAGCTAAAATTTTCCTTTCTTAAAGTATTCATTCTACTTTTCTTTTCCATTTAAATTCATATTTCTTGTGCTTGTATCTTCATACACTTTGTTGTTGCTGCTTTTAAAGAGCAAATCAGTTTTAGTGGTCTAGCAAAGACAGACATCTTTTATCTAAATATGCCCCACTGCCCATTTTATGTAAAATACCTCTAATCCACACAACCTATTAAATATTAAGAAACAGACACTATATAAGGTAGAAGGAAACATCAAAGCAAAAAATGATGATCTTCTTATAATGTGTCATTAATACTTATTAATATTTTAGTATTATTTTATGTTAAAGTATATATTACATTATAAAACATGAATTACTTTTAATTAATAAAAAAAGAAACAGACACTATACACATTATTTTAGGATCATGTATTTCAGTGACTATACGTACATCTGTTATTTTTTTTACCATATTTCCTGAAAATGTTAGTATTCTAAATATTGAGATTGCTTTAAACTACAGGCCCAACTGTACTATACATATAAAGATAAAAATAATTGCTATGGAATACTTACTCTTGTCCTCGTCATGTTGTACTGAATGGTTCTTATTACAACCAGTATCAGAAGACTCCCCAGTGAAATTTCAGTTAAAACCCGTTCTGAATACCAACTAATATTTTTTAATATCTGTAATGGGGAAGAAAAGTTTAAGTAAATATGACTGCTTCAGGGAATAAAGGATTATCCATGTCTACAATCTCAGATAAGCCATGGCTTTGCTCTGAAGGTGAGTTAAACAATATAAAAGTGAATTGTGAGACTTTCAGTTCAAGATAGCAAAACAGTGCTGAGGTGTTCACTTCTCTTTCCTTTTTCCTTCTTAAACAGAAAAGAAAAGAGACCTGGAAAACAGGAGGATATCATTAGTACACAAAAAGGAAATATATTTGAAAGATGGGCAGCACAAAGACAAGACAGAAAAATTGGAAAAAGTGGAAATAGGAAAACTGAGGAGTCTCTTGAAAAGTAGAATTCTCTCAAGAACCACAGAAAACCGGGATGCCTGGGTGGCTCAGTTGGTTAAGCCGCTGCCTTCGGCTCAGTTCATGATCCCAGCGTCCTGGGATCGAGTCCCACATCGGGCTCCTTGTTCTGTGGGGAGCCTGCTTCTCCCTCTGCCTCTGCCTGCCACTCTGTCTGCCTGTGCTCTCTCTCTCTCTCTCTGACAAATAAATAAATAAAATCTTTAAAAAAAAAAAAAAAAAAAAGAACCACAGAAAACCTTCATACTTGTATTCAGGAAAAGCCAAGAACACAAATAAGCCAAGATCCAGAAGATCCATGCCATGTTCTGCTCTGGCTGCTGAGAGCTGGTAGCTCTGGTGCTCCCCTCCAGGCACCATAAGCAAGAACTGTTTTCTAGCTTGGGCTGGTGCAGTTCCACAGTGGATATGAAGGATGGACATCAGAGAGAGATAAAAACTGGACATTGCAGATCTGTGATTTGAAAGACTAATTCAAAAGTTCTCTCATACAACAGCAATAAACAGGCAAAAAGATAAAGTATGAGAGAAAAGCAGAGACCTAATGTCTACTTAGTAAAAGTTCCAGAAAGTACAGACTAAAAGGAAAACAGAAAAATTAGTAATAGGATAAAGTTTTGCTGAGGAGAGGAAAAACTTCCAACATTATGAGGAGAAATAATGAGAAAAAGTAAAAATAGTTTGGTAAAACTTCTGAATTTATAGTACATAATAAAATCTTATTGGCTCCCAGATAGAAGAAGCAGGTTATCACCAAAAGAGAGACAAGCAAACTAACATTAGATTTCTTGTCCTAAACACTATACATCTGCATAACAAGAGAACAATGTCCATACATTTCTAGGAATGGATTATGATTCTAGAATTCTATACCTAGAGAAACTACCACACAAGTTTACAAACAAAGTCTTGGAAGTATGCAAAGAGTCAACATGAACTGCTCATGCACCATTTCTGGGGGAAAAAAACAAATCACCACACATTTAAGTATTTAGCTGTCTGTCCTGCCCACCGTGACAACAACAAAAAATGACATATCAAGAAATTCAAGAGGAGAATAAGGACTTCCAAACAAAACCCAAAAGCAACAACCAACCACAATCATAATCCATGAAGTCAGAGAAATAAAGTTAAATCTAAGTAATATGGTTGTACCTCAGTTCTTCTAAAAAAATCATTAAAATTGACATTTCTCTGGCAAATCTGCCCCCCCAAAAAGTCCAAATAATAGGAGGAATGAGAAAGGGGGTATGGAAACAGACCAGAAGAATAAAAAAAAGTAGAGATACTGTGTTCAACTTCATGTAAGTGCACATGAATGCCTCCACAAAAGATTTTCACTCAGTTCAACTATCTGGCAAGAGTCCCAAATCACCTAGTACCCGCCATTACAAATAACCAACCCTGACCTGTTCTGCAGTCTCCACTCAGAGGCTGGCACACAGCAAACACCCACTAAATGGTAGCTGAGTATTGTTTGTGAGGTAAAAAATGTAAATGTGTACGCATCCCCGTGTATTCATGACTAAGGATGTAAGTGGAAGAGATAACCTAATGTGTAAAACAAATAACAGTTGAAAAAATTCAAAACAATGAGTTTTGCCACTTGAACCTTTACAAAGAACAGTGAAGTGCCTAGTCCCTCTGACTTACTCTCTAAGGCACCAGTTCTCAAAACGTGGTCCTGGGACCCTGTAGGGGTCCCACAGACACGTGTGGACAATTCTCAAGGCCAAAATAATTTTCATGATAATACCAAAATATTACTTTCCACTCTCATTCTCTCATGAGCATACAGTTGAATTTTTCAGGTGGTACATAACATGGCTGATAATGTAACAATTTTAGTACAGAAGCAGACATGAGAATCTATCAGTCTTCTGTTAAGGGAATTTGTTCAAGAGATTTGTAAAAACATAAATGCCATTCTTCTTGCTAAATTTTTGTTTGGCAAAACAGTTATTTTTCATAAAAATATATTATTGATGTATCTAACATATATTGGGGTTTATTATAATAACTATTATTTCCAAATGACCTGATTAAATATTTTTTAAATATCTCAATTTTAATTTCTAGTATGGTAAATGTACAGAGCTAAAACCCACAGAAAAAAACTATTTGGTGTCCTCAATTATTTTTAAGTGTAAAGACCAAAAAATTTTAGAACCAATGCTCTTAAGTCTCCAAATAAATACTAACACAGGATACTCATTAGGCAACTTTACTAGTGAGAGAAGTCTCTGTCTTTTTAAAGGCCACACATTTGAACATAGTTCAGTTTCTCCTCTCCCAGCTCCTTTATTTAGAAATAAATTGTCATAACCCATCCTTATTTGAAACAGAGGTCATTAGTTCTTAACATCTGCTTGTGTGTGTCAATTACAAACCTGGATGGAAGAAATGTTTTGAATAAAAGTAGTCTTATTCATTTAACATTCAACAAATATTTAAATGGTATCCACATAGTAAACTTATAACGTCACTATAAAAATTAGAAATCCAATTTAGTCTTTACATAAAATTTTTTCTTCCTGTGAAAAATATATTATTGCTTAGAAATTCTGGTTATGTTTAAGAAAAATTATAAAGAACTAGTTATAAAGCTCACAAAGCTTCCCATGGGACATCAATGCATAATGGGTAACATACAGAAAATTCTTTTTGGTAACTTAGCTGTAGCCATTGACCTATTTAGAACCTATATAAACTATTTAACTTACAAAAGCAATTCCCCATTTCTTGTATCCAATATTCAGACATACAGTTTAATAGTCCTAGACTGGCATCTTGATTATACAATTTCATGGTCAACTAACTCAAATAATATGCAAAAGGAAACCTCTCAAGGATCTGAAAATGTCTTCTTTCTTAAAAAGGATATGAGAATTGCTAGTTGTAGGTCTTTTCCTGAGCTTTCCCCCATATAGATTTGATTTTATTGAACATCTCTTCCAAATGTTTATATGCTAGAGTTGAGTAACATACTGTGTAATATCAACTCTTTAGAATATCAAGTATGTTTAGAAAGGCAAAGAATAATTAACTTCCATATTCCCACAACTGACATTAACTGTTAACATTTCACTTTTTTTAAGATATAAATCCCATTTTACTCCCCCAAAGTAGGGATACACTATCAACCGCAAATCAACCACTACCTTGAACTTAGTATGTACCTTTCTAGTCCCCTTCGAATGCTTTCTATGTACACACACTCCCTCCAAAGCCTAGGAGATTCCTTTGTGTATTTGCTAGTTTATAAAAACAATACCATGGTGTCTTAGGTTGAATAGTGTCCCCCAGAATTCATGTCATCCAAAACCTGTGAATGTGATCTTACTTGAAAACGGGGTCTTCATAAATACATAACCAAGATGAGGTCCTACTGGGTTGGGATGGACCCTAAATCCAGTATGACTGGTGTCCCTAGAAGAAGAGGAGGAGACACACAGAAACAGGCACCCACGTGAGAGGAGGACACGACACAACAGACAATAGAAGCTGCAAGCCAAGGACAACAAAGACTGGCCACCAGAGACCAAGAAGAGGCAAGACCTGTCTCCTAGGTCTTTCAGAGATACCATGGTCCTGCTGACACCCTGCTTTTGAACTTCTAATTGCCAGAACTCTGACAATCAATTTCTGTTGTTTTTAGCTACCCCATTTGCAATAATTAGTTATGGCAGCCCTAGGAAACTAGTACACATAGGTATTTGTTTGCATCTTATTTTTTTTCTCACTCAATATGTTCTCGTGACCCCCCCATGTTGATGCATATAAGGAAATTAATATTTACCACATATGCCAAATTCTGGTAGTACTAATCATTTCTTAAAATGAATACAACTATGGTCATTAATAAGCAGCTGTTGCCCCAAGCCACTCTCCCAGGACCACCTGGGGGTTCCACAATTACCGTACAGAAGACAATGATGGGACCATGGTTGATATCCTTCTGACTGGCTGACTCTGGTTCCATACTAGTTAAATGTCTGAATATCACCCTTACTGCATCCCACCTAAGTACTGAATAGTACTATACCAATAGGCCACATGTTCTTGGGTCCACTCTTCTATTAATGGAAATTGGGGTTATTTCCAGTTTTTCCCCTAGTAAAAACAATGTTACAAGGTAGATTCTTACCCTTACTACCCAAAATCTCACTACAGGATACTCAGATACCAGGGACCTCTTACTCTCCGTATTTTCATACTCTGAACATTAATTATCAGTTAAGTCAGTCAGGAAACATATAAATTTTAAAAAGAAAAATAATCTGTAAAACACCCATTTTAAGCCACTCATTTTTCAGTACTTAATGACTTCAAAAGCGAATCTCCAAGAGTTTGCGAGGAGGCAAAATTGCAAAGTCACTGAATAGCTTTTTTTTTTTTTTTTTTAAATAAACATAGGCTTGGGTCACTATTAACTAAAAAGCATAGAGCAGCAGTGTTCATCACAACAGCATGAATCACAAGCAGGTATTTGGCTTCAAATTTTTCTTTTACATTTTATTTATTTATTTGACAGAGAGAGACAGTGAGAGAGGGAACACAGCAGGGGGAGTGGGAGAGAGAGAAGCAGGTTTCCCGCCTGCCCTGATCTGGGGCTCAATCCCAGGACCCTGGGATCATGACCTGAGCTGAAGGCAGATGCTTAACAACTGAGCCACCCAGGTGCTCCTAACTTAAATTTTATTAAAATTTAAAATTCAATTCCTCGGTCACAGTAGTCACATTAAAAGTACTACCATCTCAGACAGCACAGAAATTTCATAGAAGTTAAATAGCCTAGTATAAAGAACACCACTGTATCCAGCACTGTTTTCTTAAATGCTAATATTTTGCTTCTGACATCCTGAAATCCCTAGCCACTCCTCACTGATCCTGTCCTCTAACCTCTGGCAGCCTGAATTTGATACTTCATTACCATGCAGATTTTTGAGATTTATTATTACCAATACATGCAGCTCTATTTGATTCACTCTAGCTGTTCTACAGTATTTCATTTATGTTAGCATTTATTTGCAATTTTTGAACACTACAAACAATACTACAATGCACATTCCTTCAAATGAGCTATTGTGGCTCTCTGAAAAAGTTTTTCTTAGGACACAACCAGGAAATGGAATTGCTGGGAGGTTGAGTATCTATTTCTGCGGGTTATTTGAGGAATATAAAAGGCCAGATTCCTTTCAAAAGCTATTCTGCTCATTTATATAGTATAAGAGCATCCTCCTTCCCTACAACCTTACCAATTCTTAACAAAGCTTGTAATTTCTGCCAAACTGATGAGTACAAAATATTTGTTATTTTAATTAGCATGATCCTGACAAATCAGGAGTTTGAATATCCTTTAAAAATGTTTGCTGGTCATTCAGGTTTTATATTCTGGGTTTTTTTTTTATTACTTTGCCTATTTTTCTATTGAAGACTTTGGTTTTACTGAAGGATCATGCTAATCCATCTTCCTGTCTACGTCCTGTTTTCCCTTTTATTAACCATGAAAGTTTTTCATTGCAATGCAGTCAAATTTATTAATACTGTTTATTCGTGGTTTATACATTTATGCTATCTTGAGTTCATAAAAACATTATCCTTTAGCTTCTTTTGAAGATTTTAAAGTTCAGCTTTTCATATCTAGGCCTTACCAACACAAGTGCAATATGTCCTTATATGGGGGCAAAATCATCTAATTTTACTTTTCCTGTGAGATAAGCCAAGATCTCACTCTCAGCACAATTTACCTACTACTTCCATCATACATTTGTGTTGCTGTATGTGAGTGTGTAATTTCTGGACTTTCTAAATTCTTTTGCATTTATCTTTTTTTTAAAAATTCTACTGTTAATGAAACACATTTAATTACTAATGTTTTATAACTAGTCTTATCTGGTAGGATAACTCCACATTGTTTTTCTTCAAAAACTTCCTATGCAAAATGTCCTTCCGTATGATTCCAGGAGCTGCAGCTGACACTTGAGCACTGCAGAGGTTGGGGGGGCCCAAGCCGCTGCATGCACAGTCAAAAAGCCATCCAAAAGTCAAACTTTTGACTTTTGAAAAATTTACTTAATGATAAGCTTACTAAGGAAGAGAAGATATATTTACAGTACTATATTTATTGAAAACATCCATGTATAAGTGCACTCACACGGTTCAAATCTATTTTACTCAAAGGTCAATTGCAGTTGATTGAGTCTCACAAAAATCTCGAGATTTTGATCAGGATTGCATTCAACACAATGATTAATTTGAAAGCAAAATTAACAGCTCTGTCACTGAGTCTTCCTATCTATGAACATGGTATCTCTATTTATTAGGTCATATTTAATATCCTTCATTTAGGTAATTTTTGTCATAAAAAATGTTGCACTTCCTCTGTTACACGATTCTCAAGTTCACTACAGTTTTATTGGTATTATAAGTAGCATCTCTAGACCACATTTTTGAAGACTTATTTTTTGAGAAAGAGAGGGGGACAGAGAGGAAGAGAATCTCAAGCAGACTCCCTGCTGAGCATGGAGTCAGATGGAGGGCTCTGAAGCTGATATCACAACCTGAGCTGAAATCAAGAGCTGGCCATTTAACCCACTGAGCTACCCAGGCACCTCTCTAGAACACATTTTTGAAGAGCTTTGTTACTGGTGTGTAGAAATTGTATTTGTTTATATATGGATCTCAGATTCAGAAGATTTGCTCAACTTTCCTAACAGCTCAAATATTATTATAGTATCTTGAATTCTCTATATGGTCAATTCTAACATCTGTAAATACGGACATTTAGATTTCCTCTCTTTTCAAGTTTAACTCACCTGCTTAGAGTTTTGATACAACACTGAAGAGGAGTGGTAATACAGAACATCCTCTTTGTTCTGACTTCCAAGAAAATATTTCTAAAATTCTCCAATTGAGTACAATGCTTTTAACTGTAGATTTTTATAGATACACTCAGTTAAGACAAAGAATTTCTTTTCTACCCTTATTTCGTTGAAAATTTTGTTTTGTTTATCATGAATAGGTGTTGAATTTTATCAAATCTTTTTCTATGTCTATTGAAATGAATGTATGGGTTTTCTCTCTTAAATGTATAAGTTACATTAAGAGATTTTCCAATATTAAACCACCCTCACATTCCTGGAATATCGTTATTGACATAGATAACATAGACACATTCCTCCCACCTGCCCATTCCTGCTCATCAGGGAGCCTGCTTCTCCCTTTGCCCCTCCCCACTGATTGTGCATGCACATGACTCTCTCTCAAATAAATAAAATCTTTAAAAAAAATTTAAGTATAATTTTTATAAAAGGGGAAAATTTGGAAAGATACTTCACAAAAGAGGATATATAAGCACATGAAAAGTACATGAGGTCTGAAGAAATGCAACTTCAAGCCAAAATGAGATACCAGAATCTATTTCATGGACAATTAGATCCACAACTAATAATTCCATGTAAAGAACTTTGGTAGAAACATTTACTTACTCATTTTCACTACTACATATGGAAAGGAAAAGAAAAATAAACAAAGGTCAATATGAAAGTCAAATTCTAGAGGGGAAAGAAATTTGTTTAAATACCTGAATTTGAAATGTCATCTGGAATATCCAGAAATCCTTATGGAACCAAGTATGAATATGAACAGAACCTAATATTTTATCGGAACATAGACATTTTAAACTCTTTCTTTTCTTGATCATCTTTCTGGGGGTGTTTTATCTTTGTCTTAAATGGAACCCTGTCTTATCATCTCCTATTTCGGCAGTCAGTAAAGTTTAATTTTAATGCAAACTCCTATTCTAACTTTAATTACTAAATAAAATAAGCATATCAAAAAAGCATAGAAAACAATATAATAAAAAGTGTCTCCATACTTGAATTTTGTCAAATCTTAACCTTTTTTTGTCATATTTGCTTCAAAGTTCTTTTTGGTAACTTCTTGTTTTGTTTTCCATACTGTTGAAGCAAATACAACATTACAGACATAGGTGAAACCCCGCTGTGTACCCTTCTCCATTTTCATTCCCCTTTTGTACTCTCCAGAAGTAGCCAGCACCCTGCTGGACTCTGCAGGGCGCTCTCAACATTTTCAATATTATCAACAGTGCTGTCGGATGACCGTTAATCAGCAGGTGCGCTCTATGGAAAAGTGCACATACAACCTTGGAGTATAACTGCGAACTTAGGGTTAGATGCTGCTTCAGTTTTATTACTGTCTCTTCAAGCTAAACATACACCTGTCCTTGACCCAGCAATGCTACCCTAGGTATACACCCAAGAGAACGAGGGCACCTGTCTGCTGATGTACAGGTGCAAAAATGGGACAGCAGCCTTATCAAAAATAGTCCCAAACTGGGGGGGAAAGCAATTATTTACCACGAAGATAAATATACTGCAGCATATTCATACAACAGAATAACACCTAGAAATACAGAAGAACCAACCGGTAATGCAGTAACACAGGTCAATTCAGCAGTACTCTGGACTGAAAGAAGCCAATACAGAAGATAGCACACTGTCCTCCAAGGAGAGATAAAAACTAATCTGTTGGGAAGAAAGTCAGAATAGTGGTTCACTATTGTTGTGGGGTACTGGCCAGGAAAAGGCATTTCTGTTATGTTAGAAGTGTTCAGTAACTTGATCTGTGTGGCAATAACACAGGTATACACATATGCAAAAACTCCTAAGTTGTACCTTCAAAATCTGTGCACACTTTATACTTCAATTTAAATGTTTTTACTTTTTTTTTTTTTAAAGATTTTATGTATTTGAGAGAGAGACAGAGATAGCTAGAGAGAACACGAGTGGGGAAGAGAGGGAGAAGCAGATTCCCTCCTGAGTGGGGAGTCTGATGTGGGGCTCGATCCCAGGATGCTGGGCTCATGGCCTGAGCCAAAGGCAGACGCTTAACCGACTAAAACACCCAGGCACCCCAATTTCAATGTTTTTAAAAATTATATCAGTTTTTGTTTCTTATTAAAAATAAACAGTATGGGACGCCTGGGTGGCTCAGTTGGTTAAGCAGCTGCCTTCGGCTCAGGTCATGATCCCAGCGTCCTGGGATCGAGTCCCACATCGAGCTCCTTGCTCGTCAGGGAGCCTGCTTCTCCCTCTGCCTCTGCCTGCCATTCTGCCTGCCATTCTGTCTGCCTGTGCTCGCTCTCTCTCCCTCTCTCTCTCTGACAAATAAATAAATAAAATCTTTTAAAAAAAAATAAATAAATAAATAAACAGTATAGGGGTGCCTGGGTGGCTCATCATTAAGCATCTGCCTTTGGCTCAGTTCACGATCCGAGGGTCCTAGGATCAAGCCCCACATTGGGCTCCCTGCTCAGCCGGAAGCCTGCTTCTCCCTCTCCCACTCCCCTAGCTTGTGTTCCCTCTCTCGCTGTGTCTCTCTGTGTCAAATAAATAAAAACTTAAAAAAAAAAAAAGATAAATGCTATAAAAAATGAGAAAATCAATACAAATATTTTCTCTGTGGTACTTTACTAAACCATAAGAATCAAGAAGTTTGTATGTTTTATCCTCTTTCTACAGTGTCAAGATTCCTTAAATCTTAGTTGAAATGATGGTCACACCATGTAAGAGACAAAAAAAAGTTTTAATGGAACATCTTCAGAGAAGAGTAAACATGCCACAAAAACCCTACTAAAGACAAGAAGAAAAGAGTGTTTGTATCCAATGAGGCGTGAAAGCCCTAACCCCTTCTCCCACTAGACTCCCACAGCAGGAAGACTGGAAGAGCCCCTCTGAGAAACTGATCAGCCCAAAGAAAAGGCCTACAGAGAACAGAGTGCCCAGAGAAACAGACCATGCAGAGAGAGTTAAAAGCAAGTAAAAGTCCTGCCCACACACAGAACTTACAATCAAGTTTTTAGTGCCTTACTTCTAAATAAAACAAACACTGATCACCAAACATTTGACTTAAGCCTCCAACATAGACAAAGTCAGAAGTCAAAGAAGAAAACGAAACTAAGAAGATATGCAATGTATTTTAATGTACTTAGAGGGAATTCTCCGTTTTGTTGAGGTATGGGAGCTGAATGAGTGATGGATACATGAATAAAAAACTGGGCAATCGCGTGCTACAGAAAAACCAAAACATGAACAAGAAAGGAAATGCAATGATCATACATTACATAGCTGAGCTAAGAATACTAGTTAATCATAAGCATGAAAAAGCAGAGTTCTCAAGCTGAAAATGGTAATAAAATGGAAGGAGGGGTAAAAGTATATGAGTGGAAAGGGGGCTGGGAAGCCAGAGGGACCAGGCATGATATGCAGGAAGGAGAGCTAATTATGACTTATTTTCCATTTTAGGAAGAGGATAGTTAATATCTAAATCTGGAAAATCAAGAAATAACAAAATAAGAACGTTATTTAGAAACATGGGCAAAGCACTGGTCTTTGGGGAGTGGGAATCAGGTGTAGTAGGGTAGACATGGGATATATTATGTTGCATTAAAACCTGGTATATAAGTTTTAAACCTTCTGTATAAGTTTTAAAACAATGTGTACATATGTTGGGGTGCCTGGCTGGGTCAGTCAGTGGTTGTAAATTTGAGCCCCACATTGGGTGCAGAGATTACTTAAAAATAAAATCTTAAAAAACACTATATACATGTGTTACTTTGATACAAAGAAAATACGAAGAGGAAGATAAAAATCAGTTTGGGGTTGGAACTCACCCATAAGACTAAAACTGAAAGAGTTAAATTATGTTATATTGTTTTCAAACACATAAAACAATTTCTCAGGCTTCTTCTCTTTATTTCCTATTCTTTCACTTATTCTGTATACAAGATGCAACCTGTTTGACAATTTCTGCCACAACTAAGAAGGGGAAACGAAACAGAGAGGAAAAATGAACTCAGTGGCAGCAAAAACATTTGCCTCAGTTACTGAGGAAACCATTTTGACAGAGTTTTTAATAGTGGCTAATAGTCATTCAGAAAAAAAGCACTTCATAAATCTGAAGACAGGCACACCATTTCTAAGTCAGATCCTTGTGGAAACATCTACCAGAAGGAAGAGAAGGAAGAAACGCTAAGGCTGCAGTAAATCTTGTGGAGGGACCTGCCTATTCTGTAACTCTGAAACTCTAAGCAAAGTAACGGTAACTTACCACTTCGTGAATTGATCTATTAAAGCCATCGTCTTCTGTGAGGATCAATAATATTATAAGGGCCATATACACATGGTGTGAATTTCTTTCTTCGACATGATACAGAATCTCAAGAATTGGTAAAACCTATCAAACAGAAATTTTAATTTACTATTTCAATTACTTTAAGACAAATGTTTTCAACCTTTATGCTTTTATTATACACCGTTTTAATTTAATAGTTATAGGTTTTTTCAAAGGAAAAGAAAACCACACAAACCAGCATATGCCTGAAAGTACTTTCCCCACGTATAGCTCCAACACCAATAGAGAAAACAACCACCCTGGATGACACTGTGCTACTACGTAAAGAGCGGGTCTGCAGAGACCACTCAGGCCGATATGTGACACCGAGTAGAAGCAGGTCTGCCTCTAGTCTAGCAGGAACTTATACACAATAATGTCTTCTTACAAATACTAATGTATCAAACATTACCTTAATAGGAAAGATTATAGAATAAAATTATTAACAAAATCAGATCAGCCCAGTAACATTTTCTAATCATAGTCCCAATATTATAAAGTTAAAAAGACAGATAAGGACATAAGTTGAGACATTATCAAAATAATCTATATAAAGTTAAAAACAAAAATGAACATATAACCCTCTACCCCCACTCCAAAAAAACCCCCCAAAACAAAACCTGTTAAGTGTTTACTGGTGTATGTCATCACGTAGAGATGTCTGTTCCCTGCAAATTCTTAGGTACCAACATACTTACCATGGAACTTTCTAGAACAGGTGGTGTCCTGGGCTTTCTGCTTACTGCCATCATCTCCCTTAGGATACATCACACTCAGAATTGTCTCTGCTTATTCTCACTCACCCCTCAGTAAACAAGCCATCTCCCAAGTTTTTACTCACATGAGCAGTACACTGTTACATCTAATTTTACTACTTAAAATAACCAATGTTTCCCACAGATAGCTGGTGTGCAGACAGGTTCGCTCATCACGTATTTTGTCCTTAGTGTCACTTTGACATGGAACATACTCTTAAAATGAATTCTAACATTCCATGTTAACTCAGTATTTTATCTTTAACACTGAAAAAATGGCCACCAGCCCTGGTAAATCCTGCTGTCAACCTATAAAACCTGGTACAGAGGGAACATTCCTATTGTCACCAGCAAGCTGCTGGCTATTTAGGGATGTTCAAAATTCTGTTAACGTATAAATAACCCACAGGTATCTCTATAGAATGTATTTCAATTATAACATTAACACCTTGGTGAGGTAAGGTTACTTCCCACTCACGGAAACATTTTTGGTTACACATTAGTTACAAATGGAAATCCGTGATTCCCTACCGGAGTTTTTCACTCACATAATAAAGGAATAGTGTACATGTCAATTGCTATCTGGTATAGGTGCCCTAAAGAAACTCTAACAACACTACCAGAATTGAGATCAGGCAGACCTCAAGCCTAAGCCTCCCAAAGGGATGGGACACATGGGAAACCAAGCTTAGCCATGTTCACCAGGAAATTGCTGTGACTGGGACTAGCTATAGGCACTTGGTGGGTGGACATTTAGCATCTGCAAAGAACCACCAGGGTATAAAAACTTGAGAATGGTGGCGGTGCTTCCTGAAAGACTCCATCAGGCTGGACCCTGGGCAGGGAGAGACCTGGAGGACAGGGAAGCCATGTGCTGTGTCTCCCACACTATAAACTTCATACCCCGTCTGTGCCTGGTGGCAGGTCCCTGTCAATCTCTCAACCATCACCTTTGCAACCAGGCAAACATACCTTACCCTCCTGGGAAAAAAAAACTGCTCTTCAAAAGATTAAACAATACAGAAAGTTTGAAATGTGTAGTGGGATACTTACAAGATTTTCCATATCTGTGCGAGCCAACATGTATGTTCTAACATTACTATTCTGATGGAGCAATGTGTACAAGAGGAGAGTTGCCTGGTCAGATGTCTGCTGTTCACACAGGGCTGTGTACAAACTGTTGAAGTTAATCTGGAAAGTGTGTGGAATTGATGAGGGGAAAGGACTGCTGTCTGGAACAGAGAAACCACAGAATTTTTAAAATATTATGTCAGGATTTTCTGGACCATGCCTCATGTAAATTAGAAAAACACTGTTCACATGTACCATTCATTTCCCATCAACTTGGTACGTCACTACATTTCAGATTCAAAATTTCAATTTATATTTTAAGTTTTACTTGAAGAACTAAACTAATGTAAAGCATGGTGCCTAGAGTTGATCATACTATTGTATAACTGAAATTTGCTGAGAGAGTAGAACTGAAATGCCCTCACCAAAGTTAAAAAAAAAAAAAAAAAAGCTGGGACAGTTTATTTCTCTGTACTATCTAAACTGAGTCTTTCCAATGACTAAATATATGTGCAAATACTACTTAAGGGCAACTTTTTATCTTTAAAAAAAAAAAAAAAGCAAGTAAACTAAGTCACATACTTTGACTTTATTAGGATTTGTGCATTGATATAGCTGAATGAAACTGGCTATAAGAACACAGGAGCTTAAATAAGCAGAGCTACAGACCCGGGCCAAAAGTGATCTAAGAGATCTAATTTAAACATGGCAGCTTAAATTTTAAATTTCCTTCCAAAAAGGAAGGAAAGACAGGTCCATGGACTTGGAGAAAAGTATAATCTTATCAGATAAAACACCAGAACGTGATAGCACAACAAGTTGATATTTTAATATCTTAAAAAGAACCAAGACTTTTTTTAAAAAGAGAACCACTAGCAAAAAATAAATAAAAATAAAATTTTAAAACCACCGCGTTAGCGTCTCCAAAAGCTTTACTCTTAAGGGAAAGAAATGTGTGCCAACACCGTCTTTGATAGCACAGTCCCATACCTCTCAGATTCTTCTAAACTATACATTTGTGAGAATTATCTTAAATATGTCTTCAATTTTACTACAAAATGCCCTCACTTTTCCTCCTACATTTAAAATACAGGTTATTTTTTCACTAACACTGTATTTTTGACAGTTGTTTTATGTGACTAACTTATTTTTGCAAAGGATAGTGAAAGGAAGCATTGCAGGTAATCTAGAACATCTATAGAACTCTCAGTGGAGGAAGATTCTGGAAACGCTATGCCTCATTACGAAGTAATGTGTTCGCCAGCTGTATACACCTGGCTGCAAATGGAATATGTGTGTTGTGTGTCTCCATAACATTTAAATATTACTAGCTAAGAAGTGCTATGAACTAAGTCATTATACTGACAGCTTTCCGTATATTATCCCTTATTTAATGCATACAATGATCATGCCATTATTTTGACCAGTTTCACAAAGGATGAAATAAAGGCTTGTAGAGATTAACTTTTCCAAGATCAGTCCCAGGTAAGTCTTCACTACTCCATTACACTGCTTCTTAAAATTATGGCAATAACATAGTGACTTTGTACTATAAGAAAAACCCGCTTAATTTTTATAAGAACCCTGTGAGGTAGAGATTATAACTCCTGCTTTACAGATAAAGATATTGGTCTTTAAAGAATAAAAATGGGATATGAACCCAAGGCAGTCTAACCTTAAAGTCAATGTTCAGAATCATTGCACGAAACGATCCACCAGAAAGATGGCTATTCCCCAAAAGGTTCAACCTTAAAAAGTAACATCTGGTCCGAGCATCAAAAGTAACAATAAATACCATATACTGAACATCTGGTTATGTTGTAAAATGTGAGCTTATTGCTTTCAAACATTACCTTGCATGGTTCTTATACAAATCCTATTAGGTGATGTTATCCCCATTTTACAGACAAAGCCAGTGAGGCCTGATGTTAAGCAAACTGTAGGAGGCCTCACAGCTCTGAAGTGACAGAATTGTGGCATAAACTTAGATCTGCCTGACTCCAAAACTTGCTCTCTTAACCAGTAAGCCACGATGGAATGGTAATGGAAATAGGAAAGCATTCTCAGATACATGAGTTTTCTTTTTTTTCTCTATCAAATTGTTAGAGACTCCCTATTATTGTTTTCCTCTACAAATAATAATACTAGTTGGCAAATGTACCCCCAGCTGGCACACTCATACAGTAGTAAGAAACATGCATGAGAACTCTGGAAAAGAACATGGCAACACGTATCAGAAGTTTAAGAATGTTCCTACCCAATAACTTCACTTCTTAACCCATCTTAATTATACTAGTGTTCCATAAATCTTGAAAATCTAGCTACTGTATTAATTTGGCCTATGGAGTATAATCCCCCCCCTTTTTAATGGGGTGTAATCTTTTGGTTAGAGATTATTCTTTCAACATGGAACAAACTAGTCAAGCTCTACTTCAGGGCAAGCTAGAGCCCACAGGCAAGCCCATCGCCTGTTTTGGAAATAAGTTTTTTTTTAGTGGAAACCAGCGATGCTCACGTCGTTATTATCTGTGCCTGCTTTTGTGCTTTGACAGCAGAGGTAAGAGATAGTGACAGACAACGTATGACCCCACAAAGCCATCTGCTCCTTTGCAGAAAAAAGTTTGCAGAGTTCTAATTTTTAGTTTTATAAAACTCTAACTGGACTACAGACTTTAAATGAGAAACTTCAAACAACCTATCATTTGGAGTTTTCCGGTTAGTTCCTATGTCTAATAGGTAGGACAGGCAGATCTAAATTAAGCAAACTCTGGCTTGGTTATCTCTAAATAAAAATGTAAATTTAAATGGATATAAAGAACCACAGCTCTCATCTAAGATTTATTTGACCTTCCTGTGAATACAGACAGAAGAGTCTGTTTTTCTCATCTTTAACCAACATGAAAATATACAAATTGAGAATCATCTTCACAACTATAAAAAAATAAACAATATGTGTAAGCTATACCCTCTTTCCTCATAAGAAAGAATATTCAGGGGCTCCTGGGTGACTCAACTGGTTGAGCATCTGACTCCATTTCAGCTCACGTCTTGATCTCAAGGTTGTGAGTTTGAGCCCCGTGTTGGGCTCCACGATGAGCGTAAAGAAGGGACGGAGGGAGGGAATGAACAAAGTAGCACAAACCTTGCGTATTCTTAAAGGACATAATGGCTTGTCTGTAGGGGTTTGGCGCATCTGCAGCATCTGTCAGGTTGGCCAGCACCAGCAGAAGCAAGAGACTCTGGTTGGCCAGAGGGGAAGACAGTTCTGGAGAGGCAGCTGCTTTGCTGCCCACACCACCCAGGGTGAAGACAGTCCAGAGGCCAGCTTGAGAAGAAAACACACAGTTAAGAAGTGCTGGGACTAGTAAGATGGATATATACATATTTCTGTATGATATTCCATACTTTTAAAAAATTCTATAATTTTTTAATTCTATATTTTTTAATATTTAAAAGTTTGAGATAACACTTTTCAATTATTAAACTGAAACAAGTTCATTACTTGAAAATTCTCATATTGCCAAAGGAGGTAAAATTTTTTAAGACTTCTGGTTCCTACTCCCATAATTCCACTTCTACTTCCCGTAGATAACCACTAATAAGACTCCTATATCTTTCTAGATTTTAATATAGCAAAACATCTACATAATTATAATAAAATTTCATGTACAATTTTATACCAATATCTTCGAAAACGTAAGCAAAATATTAAAATATCTAGGAAGATACAAAATACCAAAATTGGCCAAAGACAAAAATGTGAATGGACAAATAACTTTAGAAGAGTGGGAAATGGGGTCAAAGTGCTAGCCCTAAAAACCAAATCAAGTCCAGATGTTTTACAAGTAAGTCTACCAAGCTCTCCCAGTACAGACAATTCCCGTATTATCTAAATAGCTCCAAAGTACATAACAAGAGGCATATTCACACAACTCATTTGCCAAAGCCTGAAAAAGGCTCCTGATACAGAAACTGAGTAATGACTTCATTTAAAACAAGAGGGCATGGACTGCATGGAGCACTGGGTGTTACACTAAACAATGAATCATGGAACACTACATCAAAAACTAATGAGGTACTGTATGGTGACTAACATAATTAAAAAAAAGATTAAAAAAATAAAAAATAAAACAAGAGGGAGAAATGCAAAGTAGATGAAACCTTAGAGAAAAATTTGTTAAAAATTTTTTTAACAAAATGCATGATAATCAGGAAAGTTCTATCTCTGAAACGAAAGAACTGTTCATCATTCTAGAAATATATTAATTTACAGGCGTACCTCAGAGATATTGCAGGTTTGGTTCCAGACCACAGCAATAAAGCGAACAGTATTGTGATAAAGTGAATCAAATGAATTTTTTGGTTTCCCACTGTGTCTAAGAGTTATGTTTACACTATATTGTAGTGTATTAAGTGCACAAAATAGCATTATGTCTAAAAAACCAATGTGCATATCTTAATTAAAAAACACTTCAGGGGCACCTGGGTGGCTCAGTGGGTTAAAGCCACTGCCTTCAGCTCAGGTCATGATCTCAGGGTCCTGGGATCGAGCCCCGCATCGGGCTCTCTGCTCAGCAGGGAGCCTGCTTCCTCCTCTCTCTCTCTGCCTGCCTCTCTGCCTACTTGTGTTCTCTGTCAAATAAATAAATAAAATCTTTAAAAAAAAAAAAAAAAAAAAAACTTCAATGTTAAAAAGATGTTAACTAACCATCATCTGAGCTTTCTGTTGGTTGTAATAACTGATTACAGATCACCATGACAAATATAACATTAATGAAGAAATTTGAAATATTGTGGGAATAACCAAAATGTGATACAGAGATACAAAGTGAGCAAATGTGGTTAAAAACATGGGGCTGATAGGCTTGCTCGATTCAGGGCTGTCAAAAACCTTAACAAACAAACAAAAGGCAGTACCTACAAAGCACAACAAGCCAAAACACAGTAAAATGAGGTATGCGTGTATTTCTAGTCAGTTTGAAAAGATTGAGAGAAAGATAATCTGGCCAATTTTTAAAATTAAACCTAAAACTTATTAAGAATTCTTACAAGCCAGAAAAGTAAAGTAACCTCTTTTGATTCTAAAGTCTATCTAATCAGAAATCCCCAGTGACCACACAATGGAAAAACTCCCATCATTACCACCCACATCACCACCGCACCACTGGTGCTCCAAGCAAAAGCATTAAGGCAAGGGGAAAAAAAGAGACCTCCTCCTCACCCCCCAAAAAGGAAAAATATTTCATTATTTGCAAACAACCTGACTATGCACTGTCCAATAGAGTAGCCACTGGCCACAAGCCACTGTGGGAACTGGCACCTGAAATATGTTTAGTCCCAAATGCATTGTGCTGTAAGTATAAAATACTGAATTCTGAAGACTTAATACAAAAGCAAAAATTCCACACTAATTTTTTAATATTGATTCCATGTTGATATTATAATATTTTGGACATATTATATTAAAGAGTATTGTTAACATAAACTTCAACTGTTTTTTTTTTTACTGTCTGAATAAAACTACTAGAAAATTTTAAATTACATATGTGATTTGCATCTAGGCTCACATTTCTTTCAGATAGAGCTTCTCTAGGACATCAAGAGAATCAACTGACACACTATTAGAACTAATAGATTCTGTTCTACAACTAAAAAGATCAGCATATAAAAAAATCAAAAACCTACCTACGTACAAGCAATAAATAACGATAAGCCCCATCACTATAGCAACAAAGCCAATAAAATCTTCAAGAATCAACACAAAAGAAATGTGTAAGACCATCAGAGAGATAACCACAGACTTTGAGACTGAATTAATATATAGGCCCAACATATTTCTGGACAAGAAGGCAATACCGCAAGGGGCACCTGGGTGGCAGTCAGTTGAGCGACTGACTCTTGGTTTCAGCTCAGGTCATGATCTCAGGGTCATGAGACTGAGTCCCATGTTGGGCTCTATGCTCAGTGTGGAGTCGGATTGAGATTCTCTCTCCCTCTCCCTCCTCCCCTCCCGTTCATGCTCTCTCCAAAATAAATATTTTTTTTTAAAAAGACAATACTGCAAAACTGCCCCTCAGTTAATTTAAAATTCAGTACAATTACTATCAAAATGCCAAGAGGAATTTATGCAGTATTTGGTAATATAGAGCAAATAAAATATTGCTGGATGTAAAAATACATAGGAAATGGTTTATAAGAAGGACTAACCTGGGGAGGAATGTTCTGGGTTAAACAGCAAGACTTTTATAAAGCTAAAGTCACTTAAAAGCATGATACTGGCAGGAGACAAATTAGTCTGATGGACCAGAAATGTGTTCAAGTTCAGAAACAGAACCACATATATTTGGGAATTAACCTTATGATACAGGAATATTCCAAATCAGTGAGAAAAAAACCCCAAAATTCTAGAAATGTCTCTGGGACAGTAGAATTTAGTCATTTCCACAATATTTAATTATAAAAGTATGTGTGTAAAACTTGAGTTGAGAAAGGCTTTTTCTCATACAGAAAACAAAATTCAAGAAGATAAAAATAATGTAAGTTGACTACTTAAGATATGAAATACTTAGATGTGATTAAATATATCCTAAACAAGTAAGAGAGAAGAAAGTATCTGCAACATACAAAACAGAAAAAGATATTTATTTTTAAAAAGAGACCTCCTGTAAATCAGTAAGGAAAGCCAACAACCCAAAATAAAAGTGGGAACTAAAAATTCAAAGCAATAAAAGAGAAATTAATGTGATAATAAGGTCATCCAAGAAAACAATTTTTTTTTTTAAAGATTGTAACACAGATCGGTAACGGTATATAAGAAAATAACCAACAGTGAGAAATCAAAGTGGTACCAGATTTTTGAAGGATATTTGGCAGTTCTCCTGGAAACTAAAAATGCACTCCCCTATCAACCCAGCATTTTTTTTTCTTATACTAGAGAACACTTGAACAGGCACAGAAAGAAGCATATGTAAGAATATTTAATAATGTTTATAAATGTCAGAAAACAGAGACAATGTAAATGTTAACCAACAGTAAATGGTTAAAATAAGTTACGGTTTATCTATACTATGGAATATAGTATGAGTTAAGATATCTACGTATTAACAAGGAAAGATCTCTAAGATATACTAAGTTTAAAAAAAAAAAAAAGACAAGCTGCAGGAAAACTGAGGCAATAATTTAAAAATTACCCACCAAAGCCATGTGTGTGTGTAAATATTAAAGACAAAAACAAAATAAAATCTTAAAAAAGGTGGGGGGGGTGGGCGCCTGGGTGGCTCAGTGGGTTAATCCTCTGCCTTCAGCTCAGGTCATGATCTCGGGATCCTGGGATTGAGCCCCAAGATGGGCTCTCTACTCAGCGGGGAGCCACTTCCCCCTTTCTCTCTGCCTGCCTCTCTGCCTACTTGTGATCTCTCTCTCTGTCAAATAAATAAATAAAATCTTAAAAAACAAACAAAGAGGAAGGACTCCAAAAAGTAGACTCTTAACTACAGAGAACGAACTGATGGTCACCAGAGAGGAGATGGGTGGGGGATGAGTGCAAGAGGTGAAGGGGATTCAGGAGTGCACTTGTCATGAGCACTGAGCCAAGTACAGAACTGCTGGACCACTATACCACAGCGCACCTAAAACTAGCAGAACAGTTAACCTTATGGGAATTAAAATTAAAACTTTAAAAAAAAAACCAGGAAGGAAAAAATTTTTTTTAAATTTTAAAAAATAAATAAATAAATAAAAATAAATATTTAAAAACCCCAGGAAGGACAAAGTGTACACCATATTGGTAACAGAAATTACCTCTGGAGTGGAATTCAAGAAAGACTTGTGCTTTATTTGTATGCATTTTTTGTAAGAAGAATATAACCATTTAATTATTTAAAAATAAATGTAAAACAATAAAATTAAACAGAACAACACAGACCCCAGGGATATATGATTATGTAGGACATGGAAAAACTTTATTAGTATCTCATTAAGTGAAAATGCAAATCACAGGACAGCTATATACGCACACAAATAATATGCCCCCTTGTTTTTTAAAAACTGTAGCTACATCTCTCTGCACGTGAAGGCAGCTACAGGTGGCTGGCAGGGTATACTGCTAACCGCAGTTAGCTTTGGCCACGGGCAAGGGTGAAGGGCACCTGAGGAGTCTCTTACTTCTTTCCGTGTTTCTTCAGTGGACTGCTCTTCTACAACATGGACGGATTCAAGCACAATTCTCAGTTAGGAACGTGAAAGAAACAAGCGAGGGAAGAACATTCCCTGGTCACCAGCCCCAGAAAATGTGATGCAATGCACACTGGGGATGGGACTGTAATTTTGAAAAACTGAAAAAGCGTCTTCTGACAATTTTGGAGGGATAAACACCAACACATGAACACTGAGCAGACCTGAGGGGGTGGCAGTGGGTGTGATATTTTAGTCTTTGTACTTGGTTAGTTTTTTTTATTATTATTATTACTTATTATAACGGGCAGATGGCATTTGTAAAGAACCCCTTTGTTAGGGAAATTAAATGTTTTTGTAAAGAAATTTTAAATGGATGGCAAAATAAGCAAAACTGAAAAATGCTATTTTGCTTCAACTAACATAAGCAGATACTTTTAATTTCTTCTTTATGCCGTCAGTTCAGAGTGAACATTTATTCATTCGTTTCTAATATTTTACATCTTCAATTGAACACACCGTACAAAACGACCGCATGGATACCTGACAATTTATCTTTCTTATATGATTGTGGTCCTGCAAATCCCAAACTTCTTCTGTGAGCCAGTGGAATGACTACTATTTACTCTGAAGAGGCTGTTATTGGGGAGGGGGTGGGTAGAGACGATGAAGAGTCTTCCTGACCAAGTTTTGGAGGTCCTACAGGTGTATACTGAGAAGCTCAAAGTGTGTAGCATATTCAGTATAAACCTTCAGTGTAGGCACAAGCAAACTTGAGGCCCAGCAAGAGAAGTGAGGGGAAGGATTTTTTTTTAATGTAGGAAAGACTTTAAGATGATTGAGACAGAAGAAAAATTTCTGTTAAGCACTGTTCTCCCTGCTTTTCATTAGGAAAATCCAGGTATTTGAATAAAAATTATCAACTGACAACTGATTATTATCCATCACAAATTTAAATTTATTCAAAACAGTCTTCGTGAGACAGCTGAAAAACTTGAAGCACTTCATAAGAATCTCAAAATCATTTAAGAAAGTCTAACCAGCCTCCAAGTATTATTTGCTTTGGGACTGATTTGTTGTTTATCTTAACATTATAAAAACTTTCCAGTCACTTCCTTCCACTCAAGAGTATGCTCCATGACTGTGTACCCCTACGTTCACCACCTGTGTGTTCCAGGATCGCAAGCAAAGAAAAACACAATTAGGAAGTTCAATCTGCAAGAAAAATGATCATGAAGTGCTCTCCGAGGTAAAAGATAAGTGGCTTTTTGCTTGTTTTTTGGATTCTCTTCAGAGCTGCACATCTTCATGACTAGGAGAAGAAATAAGAGCTGACTGCCACTGGAAGAATTTCACAAAATTCTGAGGGCACAACTTCACTCCCCGCCCCCACCCCCGCTTCAGGTTTCCCCAAGCTGGCGGAGAAGCCGCATATAATGTCAAATTCTTTATTTGAGAAGCTAGCACAGGCCAGCCAGCCCCCACCACACACAGCCTCCTCCCTTTCCCTGGTAAATATTACTGCGAAGCTGCCTTTCCTTATAGGGAGAAAGGAGGCAGCCTGCCATTGCCTACATTATAGTTTAAACTGGCCCATAATGTTGGACCAGAATTCTTCCAAAAGTTCGTTTCTTTTTGTTGATCCAAGCCTCTGATCTATGACCCAAGAATCTTAGTGGAATTGCATTTTCCTGTTGGCAAACAAAATTTCTCTCCACCAGAAAAATAAGGGAAAGTTACAGTATATTTCCTTCTGTTCTAAAAAAGCAAGTTAAGGATGGTCTCCCAAGTTTTCTAATTGTATCCCTCAGGTCTTCCAAATAAACTCTTAAAATAAAATTGATCTAACTAAAACCAGAAAGTATTGAAATCAACCAAAAGAACAAATCTGGTGTTGTTGATTCAATTTTTTTTAAAAACACTGACTCAAAATTATTTATTCTTAACAATAAAAACATGAGGAAAATACAAAGTATGACAAACGGAAACATCAATAAAATAATCAAAAAAAGTGTTAAACTCAAGCTTAAGCATTATTTTATTAAGCCAATGAAATTAAGGTAAACTGCTCTTTTTTTATGTTACTAAACATGCTACTTACCAAACTAAAATTGATCTCTTATATCTAACAAATGCATAATATTAATTATTCAGTTGGAACTATACAAAAAAAAAGTGATACTATACCATCTTTGGTTATAAAACCAATGCTAGAAGGGACATATTCATACATTTGGACCTATAATATTATAATGAACCAGGTAAAAGGAAAAAATTAAGGAGAAAGTAGGTCAACTGTTAGAAATATGTATGAAAGTTTTGCTAGAGCCATTTCAATCAACACAAGTAAAAAACTATAATCAATCAATAAGTACATAGTAAGTACCTATGAGGGTGAGGCGCTATGGCAGTTACCAAAAGTATAAAGAATAAAAAAAAAAAAAAAAAAAGTCACACTTGGCCTCTAAAGAAGTTAACAGCAAAAAGGGAAGATGAGCAAACCACCACAATCCAATTTTAATTTTTAGTTTCCGTAATGGTCTAACAGGGGCACCTGGATGGCTCAGTCAGTTAAGTGCCTGCCTTCAGCTCAGGTCATGGTCCTGGGATCGAGCCCCGAGACAGGCTCTCTGCTCAGTGGGGAGTCCATTTCCCACTCTGCCTCTCCCCTGACTCGTGCTTGCTCTCTCTCCTTCTCTCCCTTTCAAATAAATAAAATGTTTAAAAAAACAAAACAAAACTCATAATGGTCTAACAAATACATCTAACTCTTAAACACCTGTGCATTACCTGGGCTATGTGTAAAATAGTAAAACAGTAGGAAAAGACAATGCTACCCATAAAGAAATGGAACATACATTCTGGGGCAAACCCGGGGTGAGGGGAAGCCAGCTACTTGATCCTAATACCACACTCCCCTTTTTTCCTTTTTATTAATAAAACACCCTGGGACTGAGCTGGGCAGGACTACATTTTCTGGTCTTTCCTGCAGCACACTACAGCCATTTGACTAAATTTCAACCAACGGGATGTGACTAGGAGTAGCATATGCAGTTTTTCGGTCATATCCTCAAAAAGAAATTTTCTCTTCACATCCTCACTCTTCCCCTGGGCTGGAACCAAGGCTTATGGGAGGCAGACAGATTCAACTTTGTCCATGAGGACACCACCCAAGGGGATGGCAAAACAAGACAGAAGGAACTCTGGTCCCTGCATGACCTCAGGACGTAAACCTGCCTACACCCCTGGACCAGCTTAGAGTTTTGTGACAGAAATGTAAACCTTCTATCTTGTTCAAGCCACTGGTATTTGACCTCTAATGAAAAGCCAAACCAATATCCTAACATAATTATGTGTTGTAACATTCCAGAATATTATTGCTTGGTTTAGAGACACTTTTGTTTTTAACAAACAATCATAATTAAAAAAAAAAAATTCCTTGCACAAAATTTTTAAAAACTTTTACAGGTGAGCGTAGATTCACATGTTCTTATAAAAAAAAAAAAAAATACAAGGGCCCCTGTGTAGCCATCACCCATTGTTCTCTAATGGTAACATCTTATGAAACTATAGTACAGTATCACCCCCAGGATAGGACATCGATATAGTCAAAACACAGAACAGTTCCATCACCAGTTAGGAGTATCTGCAGGGAAAAAAAATACTTGTCTGATGATCACTAACTTTGAAGTTGATTTCTTTTAAGGGTCGCATACCAACCACGCAGGAAACTCACCATCCCCAGCTCTGTCCTGACTGCCCATGCACTTCTATGCGGTCAGTTCACTGTGTAGTAAGGGCCTGCTACAGACTGGGCAAAGTGCAAGACACTGGAGTGGACCCTGATGAACCCAAGGACGCTGAGGCACTAAGCATGGAGCTCACAGTCCAAAGGAGAAATGGATACAAAACAGACAAGCAAATAAACTGCATTGCATTTGTGGGGGACAAAAAGAATGTTACCTAAATGTTCAGATGATCCCTGAAGAAAAAAACCAGTCCAGAAATCTATCAATAAGTAGATTTATACACTTTTTATGAGTCTCAACCAAAGATGCTATTTCACTTCCTCCCATTTTTTAATTTTCATTTCTTCTACATCCTTTCTAGCTTGGAAAATCGTTTAAGGTCCACAATAATCTGTCTGCTCTAATACATAAAGCAAAAAATAACTCTTGCCTCCTCTCTGCTCTCCCGGCACTTTGGTTACGTCTTTCCCCATCACTCATTGCACCTACGGACCTGCATTACACTCGTGCACGGTATACATGACAGAGACCTCCTGTGCACTCCCTGATGGAAAAGAGCTACATCTTTTTCATGCTTTATATTCTTATATTCTTTATATTCTATTTATATTCGGCCTTCTTTTGTTCCTTTACTTACTGACTTCACTTACTTGTTTTGACTTTCTTTGGTTACTTACCAAAGAATATTTTAAAAGTGTATAAATAACACAGATTTTTATATTTGATACTTTTAAAAGTACATAAATACAGATTTTATATTTGCTATTTAAAGGAAAAGCTTGCTATTTTTAAAGTTCTAAATACTGTCAAAATTGGCTTTAATCCTGTATTTTAAATTACAGTGCCTTCAATGCTGATGAGAGTACTATGGGACAGGTACTTTTAGACACTAGTGGTGGGACTATAAATGGGTACAATCTTTATAAAGCATATAAAGCAATGCATGGGATAAGCATCAAAACTCTACAGATCAGGGTGCCTGGGTGGTTCAGTTGGTTGAGTGTTTGACTCTTGATTTTGGCTCAGGTCATGATCTCAAGGTTGAGACTGAACCCTGCATCAGGCTCCACAATGGGCATGGAGCCTACTTAAGATTCTCTCTCCTCTCCCTCTGCACCTTCCCTCACCCTGCTTCTCTTTGCTTTTGTTTTTGTTTTTTTAAAATACTTTATTTATTTGACAGAGAGAGAGAGATCACAAGTCGGTAGAGGGGCAGGCAGAGAGAGGAGGAAGCAGGCTCCCCACTGTGCAGAGCCCGATGTGGGATCGAGGGATCTGGGCCTGAGCTGGGATCATGACCTGAGCCGAAGGCAGAGGCTTTAACCCACTGAGCCACCCAGGGGCCCCTCCCTGCTTCTCTTTTTAAAAAAAAAAAAAAAAAAAAAAGAGGAGGGGGCCGGGATAGTCCTCAAGTGACTCCTTTTCCTATGTAACCAACTTTAAGTTAAGAAAACATGATCATGATGAGCACTGGGTGTTATATGCAACAGATAAATTACTGAATGCTACGTCTGAAACTAATGATGTACTACATGTTGAAAAAAATAAAACTATAAGTCAATTAAAAAAAAAGAAAACATGATCCCTGTGACAATTTTTTTTTTTTTTCGTTTTAAAATGAACATAAAACAACAATATACACAATCTTGAACTACAGCTGGTCATACTACAGTACTGGGGGAGAGAGAAAGTCGCTTTTTACATGTGTTTACATTCAAAGCCCTCTTAAAATATCTGATGACTGCAAGTTCGAATTAAACTCAACACTAAGTTCTTTACTCAAGTCACAGAGCTAAGCAGATCTGCACCCTGTTGCTCTGAGTCTAAGGCAGATAGTCTCACCCAGTACCCTCACTGCCTTTCTGGCTCCAAAACACTAAAGACAGCCTCTGGCCTTAGTTGTGAATTACTAGTTGAAACCTCACCAGAGATCAGTTCTTAAGCACCTGGGATAGAATAGGCCTAAATTCAATGGATTTGCTACGAGGAACATCATTCTGTGGTTCACAAATGAGCCCGGCCCCAAATTATCTAGCCAGACTTCTCAACTTTTCAACCCCATCCACGGAACGCTGCGTATTTTTGTTGGTTTTGCATGGAATGTCTTTTTGGTTCTCCTACCTTCTGTCCATGTTGGTAATGCATCTGCATTTTTTTGACTTCCCCCTAAGGAACCATCTCTCCTGGGCACCTTGCCCCTTTCTTATGGTGAGTAAACATCTCCTAAATTATCTCTTTGGCAAGTACGCTCAGATTCTTCAACGAATACACTGTCGCAGCACTACATTCAGGGTGCCCACCACCCTAAGACAGGAGACAGGCAGGGGTGTCCTTGTAAGACGATGTACTTAGAGTGTTACGAAGTCCCATGGGGGAAAAAAAAAACTTGCTCTCCCGGGGCATTCCCAGGAAAGCGTCCCAAAGCTGCCTGTGAGCTGCTTTCTTGCCTGTGAGCTGGTGTGCGCAGGTGAGTGACAGAGCTGCAGGCGGAGGGGAAAAAGGCATTTTCAGCGCACGGACGGTATCACACAAAGCTGGTCAAGCACGACCCTTCTGTGTACCCAGAGCTTCGGCTGGAGGTGTGGAGCGAGGTAAGGCTGGAGCGAGGTAAGGCTGGAAAGAGGACGGGCTGCAAGGAGCCTGGAGGACAGTGCTTCTCCGGGAATGCTCGCTCCGCTGCCCAACTCCGAAGGGCCCCAAGCATGCCAAGGATTCAAGTCCTTTCTGATGTTCACGCAGAAGAATGACCATTATACAAGATTCATTTTCAGGTTTACCTATGATGGATACTGACCTATTATTAACCACTAAATCAGTCATGGGACACTGTATTTGGTTTTCATAAGCTGGAAAAAAGAATGACTAGAGCTTGAGGAAATCCTAAATCAGCCTCCTGTCACAGCCTGCCTGCTATGCAACGCTTGTCCGTGCTATAAAGCTCCTCATGTGCACGCCTGCACACACACATCCACGCTCCTCATGCTCACGCCTGCACGCACACACCCACGCTCCTCATATACACAGACCCACGCACAACAGGTGTTTGGGATTCCAGCACTACCCCTTTTGTTTTGAATTGGTCACGGTCTTAAATGATGCACTTCAAGCTTTTTAAATTATACATTTGTTAAATCAGCTTCAAAATGGTCAATTAAAAGGTTGTGGATTCTCTGGTGAGCCCTCCGGAACACAGCGATGCATGACTGGCAAGACCACACTCTACCAACCAGACATTCGTCCCCTGCTGGGATGCCACCAGCCAGCAGGCTGTAAAGGGAGGCTCACAGTGCTCGGAGTCCCTCAGATGAGACGCCTCTCTCCTGAGCCATGAGGCCAAAAGCCTCTCAAGGACAACTATCCAAAGCTGTACGTAGAACTGATTACTTACCTTCCTCTAAGAGAGCATCAGGACTAACCGTATTATGTCCTACATCCTTGTCTACCTCCATCCGCAAAGAGCTCTGAAGCTGCTTCACACAGCTAGGACAGCTCTTTCTCAGAGGACTTAGCAAGTGGTGACTTGCTTTTTCTCTCTCTACAGCCCACGTGCCACAGAGATGCATCTCCAATTCTGTTCTCAACCACCTCTCTCCAGACAGTCCAGTGACCTTCCAACACCCCATCAAGCCTTGCTACCATCATCTACAGACATCACTGTCCCTTCTGCTCATTTTCTAGTAACTTGAGCACCTGACTTCCTATCTCTCCCTCAACACTACTCTGGTCCTCATTTTAAGTCACCCAATAATATGCCTCGTAGGCCCTGATCTGCTTATTCACTTCCTCTGTGCTACCTCAACTAGCCATTCCCATGGCTGCACCCTGCCACGCGTTCTCTTTACTAATAATAGCGCCACTACTACAACTCTCAACCCATGCATTCCACTCCCTGGCCACCACCTCCCAACTTTCCAGTCACCACCTCTAGTACCAGACTCACATGACTTTTAACCTTATCATGTCTATCACCACCCCCACGTCCTTGCTTCCCTCCTCACCCAACTAAGATTCTACAGATGGCTCTAGGATCACTCCCCTGACCCCCTGTATTCTCCTTCCCAACTCCGCCACTCCTCTCTTCCTCATCATATTCACCTAGCCAAATACCAACCTTGATGAAACCCAACTTTCCACCAACACCGTGTCCCAGAGCAGATCTACGTAGCTGAAGAGCAACATACAACCATTCCAGTGGCTCTAAGTTCATCACCACAAATTTCCAGTGAACCCTAAGCCCTGCCCACACTGCTCAGGGCAGAAAGAAAAACCCAGTGTGGGAAGAAAATGCCATGACGCTCTAATCACATATCTGCTACTTCTCCAACTGGGCTGCATGAACCCTTGGAGATGGACCACGATGTGTTGAGAATAAGTGAGGCCAGAAAACAGACATCGTATTTTCTCCTGAACTATTGACTTTACATAAAGATTTCAAGGAAGTTAATTAAGTCAATGAACTGGCATAGAATTGCATCTTAATAGAAGTGAAACAAACATGGATGTGGTCACTGAAGCAAAACTTAACGTGCATTCCATCATAAGATAAAATATAAAACCTGAGTGTGTGCCAAGTGGTTTCTGACAAACTCCTACGTCCTTAAGGTTGCACACTCCTTTGCCTCAGCTATTACAACTAGGTTAAAAAAGCACTGGTAATAGCTCTTATGGTTTTCTCAACAATGCATGAATTACTATGATTGGCAGAATTCAAATCTGTTTAACAACAAAAAACATTCTTCGTGTAACTGTTTTTGTTTTGTTCTTTCTTAACTTTTTTTTTTTAAGACTTCTTTATTTATTTGACAGACAGAGATCACAATTAGGCAGAGAGGCAGGTGGGGGAGGGGGAAGCAGGCTCCCCGCTGAGCAGAGAGGCCGACTCGGGGCTCGATCCCAGGACCCTGAGATCATGACCTGAGCCGAAACCAAGAGTCATAGGCTTAACCCACTGAGCCACCCAGGGGCCCCTGTTCTTTCTTAACTCTTAACATAAATGCTGTCATTTGTGGGGTGCCTAAGTGGCTCAGTTGCTTAAGCCTATGACTCTTGGTTTCAGCTCAGGTCATGATCTCAGGCTCCATGTCGGGCTCCATGCTGGGTATGGAGTCTGCTTAGGATTTTCTCTCTCTTTCTTCTCTCTCTCCCCTTCTCTCCTTTTTTCTCTGCCCCTCCCCCACCTCAAAAAATATTAAAAGAAAACATTATAGTTTGTGAAGGGTATAGCAAAAATGCTGGGGGAATGGGCCCCAAAAGTGGTTTGCAGAGAAGGAAAGATGCAAGGTTCTAGCTCATCCCACTGTTTTCTGGTCACTATGTTCTGATGATAACGCCTACAAATAACCCATCCTAGAAAGCTAGTTTATTATGCTACTGCCTTGTCTTCATCCACTATATATTATCACCCAAGTGTAAATTAGGAGTAGGCTAAGTCACAAGTAACAGACCTGTGTAACAATGGCTTCAATAAAACTAACAAAAATAAAATAAATATAATAAAAATAATAAAAGTAGGTGCAGCAGAGTTTGCATTTTGCTCCATGATGGTCAAAAGCCATGATATTCTCTTGTTGTCCCACTATGTATGGCCTGCATTCCTAAGTTTACTCATGGTCCAACATGGCTAAACCAGCTCCAGCCACCACATTTTCATTCAAGTCAGCAGGACAGAGATAAGTACACACGTTCTCCTTAAGAACTCTACCTGCAAGTTTGCCTGTATCACCTCTGCTTATATTCCCTTAGTCACAATGCAGACCATACATGGTTGCAAAAGGTTCTAAGAAATGTGACCTATTCTTGGCATTCATGTAGTCAGCTAAAATGAAGGAGGAGACAGACTAGCAGTCAGTTTCAAACCATATTTGAATAAATCCTTTGCCATGTCCCCTAAACATGCCCCTTCTACTTGAGATGAGGGAACAGCTAGTTTGACATACCCTGCCTTTTTGAGCCCTTCCCATAACTTAGCTCAGGGGAAAGTGTGTCCAGATAAACCAGCAGGTTTTATGAACATGAGAACTGGCAGAAACACTGGCAGACTTACCAAGACACCTTAAAAAAAAAAAAAAAAATTATTTATTTGAGAGAGCGTGCGTGCATGCATGTGGGGTGGCAGTGCAGTGGGAGATGGGGAGAGAGAATCTCAAGCAGACTCCCCACTGAGCATGGAGCCAAATCAGGGGCTCGGTCCCAGGAACTTGAGACCACAACCTGAGCAGAAATCAAAAGCCGGTGCTTAAGTGACTAAACCACCCAGGAGCCCCTAGACGTCCTTAAAAAACAAACAACGACACAAGCAACAGGATGCCTCAAGGTTTGTGCTACTAATCATACAGCAAGAGGAGGAGGTATAACTTTGGCTATAATGTGACAAGAATCTGACTGCTTCCTGATTTGACCAAGCCAGGAAAGAAACTAACAGAAATTACCATTTGGATTTAAATTGTACCTTTTCCTCATTAGGAATCAAACTTCTCAAGTATATAGTAATGCTCTTTTATTTTCATAATGTACCCTAATGATGAAATAAAACTTGGTATTATTTGCACATCTTTGGTGTCTCCTACTTTAACATTTAATTTATTATATGCAAATATATACATATACAGAGGAATAAGGACTGAAAAAGAATGAAAAAAAAATGGAAACTGCTGATTTGTTACACAGTGATAGAATTATAGCCTAGCTCTTTAAAAATTCATTATTCTAATGCTCTTTGTGCAGTACTGTTTTCAAGATTTGTTATAAACACACACTCACAGTCATATATAGCTAGCTTACACACAAACAGCATACGGTATGGACAAAGATAGATGGTAACATGAAAACATCATTGGCTTTGAAGCCACACATAATTTTAAAGCCCAGTCTTACCACCTACTGGCTGTGTGACTTTGGGAAAATTAAATGATCTTTGTAAAATAAGGATCACACTCGTAGCCACTTACTGGCTATTGGCTCTCATTTCCCCCACTGATGCATGGTGTAGGGGACCAAAACCTGCAAGCTCTTATTTTCTAACTCCTTTGCCTGCTGTCTTCAGATTAGAGCAGACAATGGGAGACACCGGCAGGAGACGGGACGGGGAAAAGAATAGGGAAGCCATTTTCTTTCTGCTTTTGGTGGGACGGCTAGCAGATACAACCATGGTTCCAATGCCTTCCCGCTCGGGAAGGAAGGCTCCAGGGGTAGCGGAGCAAAGTGGGATAGTCTAGAAATTATCTCGAAAAGTAAATAATAGATAAACCCACAAACTCTTATTTACTCAAACAGCACCACCTCGTGAGCAGTATAAATATGTACATAGGCAAAATTATTTTTACTTTTAGAAATATTCCTGGAAAGTTATGTACTTTAGAATAATTACTATTGAAAAGACCTCCTCTCTTAAAGCTGGTATCTGTCAGTCTCTCTATACTTTCTAAGATAAACTGGGGGTTAAGAATTGATTAACATTAGAAAGGCAGAGGAAATATTATTAGAAAGAGTTCTAAAAAGACAAGTTTAAAATGTTCCCACATTTACCCTCAATCCATATCATCAGGACTATGAAAGTATAATACATCAGACTATGAAAATAATGTAATTCAGCAACTTGTGAAATTTTCAATTGCAAAATTATCTCAACTTGGCTTGCTTCTGCACCAAATGGCCCCCAAAATGGTACTGAGAGCCAGCAAGGCTTCCAACTGGACAAAGTTATGGTTAAGGATATTAAAGAGGATGCCTACTAAATGTGTTCATCATCCTTTTTAATCTTCAAGGCAAGGGGGGGAAATTACCTTAATTTTTAAGCAGAAAGGCTGAGGGAACAGTACATAAGGTGTTTAGAAAACAAAAGACAAAAGTACATAAGGTGTTTAGAAAACTAGAGAAATGGACACAGTTGAGAGGGGAGAAAAGATGAGGAAGATAAACGGTAAATGGTATGTTTAGCATTTAGCATGTTCTAGGCACTTACTCACTACTTGTCATATATACATTATTTAAATGTAACAAAAGCCCACAGGGCAAAGATAGTCTAAGTTCCGTTCTGAAAACGAGGAAAAATTAGGTTTCAGTGAAGTTAAGTAACTTAATCAAAGTGACACAGCTGGTACGAGGCAGGGTCTGGTTTCCAGCTCACATCTCTCTCTCCACTACTATCCCACTGTGAAGGATGGCTAGCTGCTTCTCTCCCTCCCTTTCTTTTGCCTGGTCTCTGCCAAGTACAGGACCCCTACTGCTCACAAAAGTGAGTCTAGAGACTCCCAGGCACCACAGCGAAAGGTACCTCCCTCTCGCTCCCCACCATTCATTCAACTGGATTTAGTGAGCCTTCTAGGACTAGGATCTGGCTTACAAAGACTATAAACAAGTACAAGAGGAGAAAAATGAGGAGATGCTTACTAGAATTCTGCAAGGAATCATTTCATTTTTACAAACAGGGAAAGGCTTAGAGAGATACATAACTTTCACGAGATTATAGAGATAATTAGCTTACTCATAGTAAGGGTTTGAATCCAGGTCTGGTGGTCTAGTCCAGATTATTCAGAATCTTACCTAGCAATTCTGGAAGGCTCAAGAGTGAAGATAAAGCTGAAATGTACAACACTAATTCTTTCTCCTAGTGATTCTATTCTTTCCCCAACATTTTATTATGAAAACTGTTAGATACACGGAAAACTGGAAGAATTACACAGTGAATACCCATAGACTCACCACCTAGATTCTACATGAACATTTTGTTACACTTGTAATAATATCCCTAACCACCTATGCATCCCTTCATTCATCCATCAATGTAGCTTATTTTATTAATGCATTTTTCTTTCTTTTTTTTTTTTTTTAAAGATTCCATTTGTTTACTTGACAGAGAGCATAAGCAGAGGGAGCAACAGGCAGAGGGAGAGGGAGAAGCAGACTCCCCGCCGAGCAGAGAGCTTGACACATAGCTTGATCCCAGGACCCCAGGATCAACACCGAGTTGAAGGCAGACATCCAATAGACTGAGCCAGTCAAGTGTCTCTTATTAATGGATTTCAAAGTAAGCTGCAGAAACATTTTATTTTTTTATTTTTATTTATTTTTTAAAAGATTTTACTTATTTATTTGACAGACAGAGATCACAAGTAGGCAGAGAGGCAGGCAGAAAAAGAGGGGGAAGCAGGCTCTCTGCTGAGCAGACAGCCCAATGCAGGGTTCGAACCCAGGACCCTGAGATCATGACCTGAGCCGAAGGCAGAGGCTTAACCCACTGAGCCACCCAGGACCCCTGCAGAAACATTTTAAAAGGTAGTCTCTGAATAACTCCTAACACTGAACTTTAAAGTATTATCTGTTCATGTAAAAGGTGGTCTCAAAACTATATCAGCTATAATTTATGAGTCTTTTACTACCATTCACAAATTCTGTCAGCATGTAATCTTAAATAGATCAGCCTTTTTTTTTTTTGTAAGATTTTATTTATTTATTTGACAGAATGAGAGAACACAAGTGGGGAGCAGCAGAAGGAGAAGCAGAAGGAGAAGCAGGCTCCCTGCCAAGCAGATCCCAGGATCCTGGGATCATGACCTGAGCCAAAGGCATCTGCTTAACAACTGAGCCGCCCAGGCACCCCTAGATCAGCCTTTGCATTTGCTCCAACATCCATATTGAAATTAATACAAATTAAAGGGGCTGTTTAATAAAAGCTCACTTACTTGACTGTTGATAAAATTACGAGTTTTAAAGCAATCCATTTTAATTGCTTCATTTTTCAAATAAGATTTACCTTCTCAAAAAATTGGAATTCCCCAATTTTAATGTTCTTATTTTTAATTCTTTACTATTTTAAAATTCCACAATACAATAAATTATGTCACAGAAGTCTTAAAAACAGATTAAATCAGTGCCTAATAAACAACACATCTAGCAAGCCTTAGAAATTTATTCCTAGGATTTCATCTGAAATTAACTGCTTTATTCTATAATTTTCCTGGTGAATATGAATGAATTTATTTCCCAACCATGTGTAGCATGAAAGAGGCCTCAATCTCCCCTTCCAATCTGTTGAGAAGGAAATGAGCATAGAGGGCTGGCATATCGACTTTCAAAGCCATTTCTGGAAACTGCCTGAGGAGTGGTTGTCAGCAAATTATGAGGATAAAAGAAGTCAAAACTGTTGTTTTGACACTGTATTACTTCCAATGGATATCATTTAGTAAACAGCTTTTTTAAAGTCTAAAATCTGAAATAATACTTTTTTCAGAGAATAATTAAAAGTAAAATAGCTTATGTTACTACTCTCCAACTAAATCCAGGCGTTTTGGGTTGCAGATACTAATCTAAATGATCCGTGTATCCCTGCAAGGAATCTCTCCAAGGAACCACCACAATGAAATTAACTCTATTTCATACGTCACAAAATTAGTTCAGTCCTGAAAATAAAGGAGGAGGAAAAAGCCATTCTTTCACTTGGTATATAAAATCTACCATATCATTCCAAGTAAAAATGAACTGAGAATATAATTACTGTTTATAAAGCACTTTCTTTTTCTCAAAGTTCAAAGTGCTTTAATTAGAAATGTTTTCACAACTATGCCTCTTTCTGAGTGCTACATACTTTTTCTCTTACTGTAGTTTTTCTTTCTCTCAGTGAGTCAGCCCAGAAAAAGCCAAAACTGAACAGAAAAATAACCATCACATAAAATAAGTTACAACTACCACACAGCATACCTTTCGTAATGAATTCAATAACTTTCTCAATAAAAGTAACAGGGAGAGATAGTTTTAATCTTCAAATTCTACCTTATTGATTTCTCTACAACAGCATTTGCCTAAACAAATAATCAGGACTTTGGCCTGATAATTTGGCTGGGACACCCACCACTGCAAGCAAAGGGGAAAAAAAAACATTTTTGATGGCTCATTCAAATGGAAAAGCCATATATCAGAAGTTATTGTGTAAAACCTCAGTACTTGTGATGGAAAGCACAGTCTGGCAGAACACATTTAATTAGGATTGGCTCTTTAAAACACTAAATACTCAGTTATAATCACATTACAGCTTTGTCTTATAAAGAAAAAAACACAAGAAATTTCAAGGTCAACCAACCCTTTCTTGCTTTTACTCTTTTTTTAGGCACCAGGGGTAATTAAAAAGCTTGAAAATATAAGAAAAGACAAGGTCAAAGAAGGATAGCATCAAAAGAAAAACTAAATAAATGTTACATTTTTCTAACTCATAATATTAAGTATTCAACATTATCAGTAATTCTTTTAGTGACTATCTGAAGACTCTATTAAAACCTAAATAGCAGATTTCATAATTTATTTAAATTAGAAATCTGAGTAAACTTCTAAATCACTATAACATCATTGGCTTTTTCCAAAACAATTTTTTAAACAAAAGTTATCTTTTAAATATTACTATGTAATATTCGTTATCTAGTAGTGACCATTTTTGTGTTCCTCCCAGGTGCCTGGCTCTCTCTACACTTGCTCATTTGATCACCTCAGTATCCCTACAAAGGAAGGCATTATCCTCATTTACCATGACTAATACGAATCACTAAGAAGATAAGTAGCCCAAAAACACCTAGCTGAAAGACTGCAGGGCTGGCATTCAGTTCTAGGTCTGCCTGATACCAATAGCTAGTCTCACACCTGCTCCTCTTCCATAATTCTAAAATCTAGAGCCAGTCTCTCCAAAGGTCAATGTAAATGGTAGCCTCCAAAATCAGAAAAGAAAATAATCTGTTTCTGGTTGTTGTTAAGATTTTATTTTTAAGTAATCTCTATACCCAGCATGGGGCTTGAATTTACAACACCAAGATTTACAACCCCAAGATCAACCAACATGCTCTACTGAGCCAGCCAAGCACCCAAAAAGAATGTTTCAATCACAGAATTACTTTTGGGGGGGGGGCTCCTTAAACATCCTGAAATGCCCTTTACATACACCCCTAACATTTGCGAGGTTGGGATAGGCTGTAAGTGACCTGCTTTGGCCACACCATAAGCAGGATTGTGGTTTAAAACAAAGAATGACTGGCACTGAAAGATGTCTTAGCTATCAACCTACAAGAGACCAGTGGCCTCCCACACAGAATTTCAGCAAGGGGAATTCCAGCATGACCTACTTAGTACTATTATGAACTGAATGTGTCCCTGTAAAATTCATATATCAAAGCCCTAACCCCCAATATGATGGTAACAGAAGATGAGGCCTTTGGGAGGTGATTAGGTCTATAGGAGGTCATGAGGGAAGAGCCCCCATTTGGGGATTAATGGCCTTACAACAAAAGGAAGAGACACTAGAGCTTTCTTTCTCCACCCTATGAAAATATAGCTTGACCATCTGCAAGCCAGGTTGAAGGCCCTCACCAAAAATTAAATCTGCCAGCACCTTGATCTTTCCAGCCTCTGGTACTGAAAGAAAGAAATACCTGTTGTTCAAGCCCATCCAGGCTATGGTATTTTGTTAAAGTAAGGTGATCTATTTGTCACCACCACACAGCTGGCTCCATCACATCACAAATCAGAGGGGTAAGGGTCTTCAGTCGTTTGCTTTGCAGAAGACCTTTAATGATGTCGGGGAAGGGGGGATACTCTTACAGAGTAAAGAATTAAGTATCAACTGCTTTACAAACTATAACTAAGACTACCAATAGTACTGGTATCTTTGATTAAGTGAACGTTTGAAATATTTATTAGAATTCAGGTTAGGTCAGCATCAAGTCTTTCTGTATTAAAATCTTTGGCTAATTTTATATACAAACTATCAAAAAGAAAATATAATCCTTTCAGTTAAATTAGTGAATAAGAAATGATCCCATAGCAATGGTTGTCAAGGCAAGTTCATTTAGGAAGCAAGGAGAAATCCCCTGTGGGCAGTATCTATTTAACAATCAAATTTTCCTTTCTGACTGTCACTGGCCAAATTCTGCACCACATAAAATGACAAGCCAGTTGGAGAAAGAGCAAAAACATGGCTGGTGTTTCAAAACGTTTTTTACATAAATTTTAAAGTATGAACAGACCAAAAAGATATTCTCTTAAATTTTTAAACTGTCTTACATAAGTTTTTCAGAGACTTTCTGACCACTCATTTCATCTAAATTATTTTTTAACAAGGAGCAACAGAGCTCCAATGCAGGTAAAGAAAAAGTTATTTACATGAGGAAAAATGGTGTATCATTTTAGAAGTGATTTCATACACAACACCTCATTTATTCTTCAAAATAACCTGGTAGGAAAAAAAAATCTTATTTATCAGCTTTAGAAAGTAGGATAGTGAGATTCAAAGAGTTAAAGAATTTGTCTAGGATCCATGATAAGCTGGGACTCCATCCCAAATCATCGGAGTCTCAATATCGAGCTCTGAAAATCTCCCCTTACCCACAAGGACTTCCAGGAATGCCAGAGAAGTCCGCTGAGAGATGCCTGTGCTGTAATCCAAGGGCCCCGGTGTAAACTCACAAGAGGCCGGGCCAGCACCTCCTGCCACTGGGGGGCTACGAGCTCCAGCCTCGTGAAGATCCTTGTGGGTAAGTCCTACAAGTCAGGTTCTGCGGAAACCCTCATGAACTCTACCCGGCCTGCTGCCTGGGAAAAACCGGCTACTGCCCTCACCGCTAATCCTCCCTGGGATTCCGGGAAATGAAATCCAGTCTCTGTAGAAAAGTCACAAAATCCCTAGATACCTTAATTTCCTTGGTTATTTTACACGTGCCACCTACAGAAATGGCCTGCGTTCCAGAAAGGAATCATAATGCGTCCATGCGGCCTCAATATGGTCACAAGGACACGACCCTGATTGAAGGTGGAAGCCCGAAAACTGTGTTTAATGATGATCCAGAGCTGAAAACAAGTGCAAATCTTATCTACGGCTGAAATTATGGACTATAACACACCTAACAAAATGATATTTGAGATACACTGAATGTTGTGTATATAAAACCTTAAGGGGGTTAGACAGGACATAAAACTATAGGCATAGCAAAGAGAAAGATGATGAGACTAACAAAAATTCATTAAAAACTGAATATTATCTGCCAAAAGAGTTAACTGAGATTTTGGTGTAGATTAATTTTTTAAAAATGCAGTGTCCAGAATCCACTCCAGTCTGCGCTGGAGTACTGCAGTGACGGTCAGACTTCAGGAAAAACTGGGTAAACTGATAGAGCAACAGAAAACAATGACGAGAGCAACAGAAAGAAAAACCAAGATAATACAAGAGGAGGAGGTCAGCTGAAACCATCGGAGCTGCTCACAACATGTTGCCCAGCAGGTAACAGCATTGGCTCAACGGTCTACAATGCTGGGCCCTCAGCGAAACGGATCCAAGCACAGGGAAGGGACCTGGACCACGTGAGTGGTGCTAAAATGGACCGGCTACATCAGAATCATCCAGAAAGCTTTCTGAAAATGGATACGACCCAGTCAAAGCACAGGTGTAATGATTCAGAAATTCCAAGGTGTGAGTACATGCATGCGCATTTTTTAAGAAGCACGCCAGGTTGATCACTGACGTTTGGAAGGCACTACAAGCCCTTTATCCTCGTTTCTCCTAATCTTCGAATTCTACAATTCATTAAAAAACACCACACTTGGTGCGCCTGAGTGGCTCAGCTGTTAAGTGTCTGCCTTTGGCTCAGGTCGTGGTCCCAGGGTTCTGGGATAGAGCACCTGCTCAGCGGGAAGCCTGCTGCTCCCTCTCCCACTCCCCCTGCTTGTGTTCCCTCTTTCGCTGTGCCTCTCTCTCTCTGTCAAATAAATAAAATCTTCAAAAAAAAACCAAAGACACATTAATTAAAACCGTAGCACTCTTTCCTAAACAGTAAAGCGACGAATCAATTGGTGCCTCTTCCATTTTGCCAGCATTTTAGAGATATATCTAAACCAAAAAGCTATAAAGAGGAAGAAAATCATTTTTTTCTTGTACTGCAAAATTATGAAAAGGCTTGTTGACATGTATTACTATTACAGGTACTCCCAGGTAAAGTAATATATTAATGCATGACTGATTCTAACCGCCACTTTCAGTGAATGACATAAATCACACTTAACACATCTGAAAACATTTTTTTTTTAAAAGAACAAAATCCACACAAGTAATTTTCATTACTCTCATTAACTGGAAAAAAAAAAAAACTAACTCGTGGTCATTAAAATATATTAATAATTCCTCCATTCATTTACTGGCTTCTATTCAAACATCATGGAAGCTCTCACCAAATATGCAGGACCCATAACAAACAGAAAGGAGCAGGGATGTGCTGCATGTTGGAACGGCTAGTCTGGGATACACAAACTGAGAGCAGCCTAGTTACAAGAACACCTAATTGTCAAAATTCAATTTTGGTGCAACACAAGTGATACTGTATTAAGAAAGTAGATTTTTAAATGCAGAGGAACTCTCCATTTCTTGATCTTGCTGACAAAGAAATAAGCATCTGTTTTTAAGGGTAGTTCAATATTTAATCTACTCAAGTTGATAAGTGTACTGTAATTGTGTAAGAGGTGCTCCCTTTCAGGAAATAACACATCCAAGTATTTAGAGATAAAGGGCCATGATGCATGTAATTTACCCTCAAACGGTTAAAAAAAAAAAAAAAAGGTGTGTGTGTGTGTGTGTGTGTGTGTGTGTGTGTGTAGAATGAAGGAGGAGGAGGGAAGGGATACAAACACAGAACTAACAGGATGAAATGGTAATACTAAATCAACCTGGATAAAGGCATAATTTTTTGTAATACTTTTGTTTTTGGAACCTTTATACATGCATGAACTTATTTCCAAATAATTTTTTTTTAAAGATCATGAGACAGATAAATGAGAAAAAAAAAAAAACAGCAAAATGTTGATCATTCTTAAAGATGGATTATGGATAGATGGTCATTCTCCCAACCTCTCTACTTCTATCCATCTTTGAAATTTTCTACAATAAAATGTTAAAAAATAAAAATAAAGAGCATGTGAAATTATGTATGTAAGTTAGCTACTAAAGTGACTGGAAAACAGAAGACATTTAATAATGACAGATGTGTTATTATAAACTGAATTCACTCTATCTAGAGTGTAGATGAGTTACTAGCGTTTAGTATTTCTGTACGTGCAGCAAGTATTTACTGACAGGCCACAGATGTAAGGTGTTCTGCTGGAGACAGCAGTGAATGCGCTCACGTTAAGTCAAACACCAGCTCACACACTCAGGACTCAGGTTATGATGAGAAAGGACAGGAAAACAAAGGTTAAGAGTCAAAGGAACTGAGTTCAATTCCAAATCAACAACACCTCTTTCCTAGGTGATCTTAGAAAAATCTTAACTAGGAACATCTCTTCATCAACCATACTATAAAAAGGTAAAACCATGTATTTGAAAAGGTTGTTATGAGAATAAAGTGAGATACACGAAAAGTGCTCTATAAACTCTCAAGGGTTACTCACATCTTGGTTTTCGTTGTATCGTATATAGAGGCCAGGTATGGAGAATGAGGTCTGTACACAGTAGTCCATGGCACAAAGAAGAGTTAAGCATGCCACAGCAGGGGCACCTGGGTGGCTCAGTGGGTTAAAGCCTCTGCCTTCGGCTCAGGTCATGATCCCAGGGTCCTGGGATCGAGCCCCACATTGGGCTCTCTGCTCAGTGGGGAGCCTGCTTCCTCCTCTCTCTGCCTGCCTCTCTGCCTACTTGTGATCTCTCTGTCAAATAAATAAATTAATTAAATCTTAAAAAAAAAAAAAGCATGCCACAGGGGAAGAGCACACCTGGCTAGGAGAGAAGAGGAAGTCTTCGTGGGGAAGGTGGTACTTGAGATGGCCCTTAATGGATGGATGGGCAGAATAAAGTCAGAAGGATTCTAAGTGAAAGAGATAATCCAAGGAAAGACACGAAAGGGGGAGAGCGCTAGGCATGTAATGAGTAACAGAGTTCTTGCTAGAGTCTGGGAAACAAACAGCAGAATAACCAGAAATATATCTGAAAAAGTGAGACTAAACTGGAGAAAGGCTTGCCTAAGTGCTGCGAGGGTCCAGACGTGTGGTTCACTACTCAGCTAGCACAAGGAAGCTCCTCTTCCTCTCCCAGTGCCAACAAGACTTTACCATCCAAAACTAGAAAGTCTCCAAAATAAGGCGCTCTGTTTCAAAGGGAATTACTCAAGCAGCAGATACCAGGCATATACTGCTATGTAAAGAAACGCTTTCTACTGAGTTTCCAGAAAAAACTCAATCCCAGTGCAAATAAATTTAATCCAAAAGAGTTTATAATTTACATTTGGCTTTGGAGTTGTTTTTTTTCAGTGAGGAGCTTCCAAATCATATTTTTCTCAAGCCAAATTAAAGTAAGAAAACTCCTTAACTACCAACCAAAAGATCTTCAAAAGTGATCGCACAACTGAAGTTAAATTTCCTTGTCAACTTGATTAACTTTCATGGAATGTGACTTAATCTGAAATTACATGACCATATTTTCTTTTTCTTTCCCCCATAATACATAGCTGTGCTTTGGAAGAGAACACCCTTTTGCTGTTTTTTATAAAATTTTGAGTCGCATACTGTGAAACAATGAATAATCACTCTTATCATTACTTATACCTTTATATGAATAGATTTATGAAGATGTAAAAAGCTATATAAAATGTCTTGTGACTATTATACAATAAAAATCTAGGTCCATTTTCTTTACTTTTTTTTTTCTTTAAGATTTTTATTTATTTATTTGAGAGAAAAAGAGCACAAGCGGGAGAGCACAGAGCAAAACACAGAGGGCTGGATCCCAGGATCCTGGGACCATCACTTAAGCCAAAGCCAGATGCTTAACCGACTGAGCCACCCAGGTGCCCCCATAAGTCCATTTTCATGTCCTTAACTAATATTAATTTTTTTTCACCACCACCACCTCCCCCAGACTCTGAATATTACGTCTTTTAATGGTAAGGGGTAAGGCCATAGAATCATCAAAAGTTATATGGAAAATAATCTTAGCAATTATCCATCCTGACCTTCTCATTCAGTAGACAAAGAAACTGGAAGCTGGGAAAATTAAGGGACTTCCTTCTGGTACCTTGCTAACTAGGTAGGGCCGAGGTAAAGTGTAAAAGCTCTTTGGCACCTAGTACTAATGACACCACATTACCATACTGGACATTATTCTGATAACACATAACTCCAAGAAAAACTAAACATAACACACGAATCTATGTTTGTCCTTATAAAAAAAAAAGAGCGCAAAGTATTGCCTTTGTTTTGAAGAAAGCAGTTAATGAACTTATACTACCATCTCTTCCCCCAAAATTTTCAACCAGGGGCATCGGGGTGGCTCAGTCGGTTAAGTGTCTGCCTTCAACTCAGGTCGTGATCCCAAGGTCCGGGGATCGAGCCCCACATCGGGGTCCCTGCTCAGTGGGGAGTCTGGTTCTCCCTCTGCCTCTGCCCCTCTCCCCTGCTTATGCTCTCTCTCTCTCTCTCTAATAAATAAAAATCTTAAATGAAATTTTAAAATCTTAAAAAAAAATCTTCAACCACCCTGAAATATTGGAAAATATTAGTTTTTATATACTTATACCAGTTTAACGATGGAAAAAAAGAAAATACTAATGGATTATGAAGCCTTTCCACGGGATGAAAGCAGCCATTGCTGTGCTGCCTTCAGGGACCATGAGGGTGCCAGCCTGGTACAGCCTCATCATCTGAAACGAGAGCAAGTCAGAGCACGAACCTCAGCAGGCCCGGCTTTCTAGGGAGCCTGCTCATCACCAAACACAAAGCAATGAGGGAGCACAAGTGTAATTCAAACCATAATATTAAAAGAAATCAAGGGAAGACAAACCTAGAAAGCCTGGCCCACAGATCAATTCCAAAAGTCAACAGAGGTCTCTTAACCCAAAGATGTTCCCAAGACCACTACCAAGTCCATTATCAAACAGGACTACATTTTCCTATCGTACTGATATTCCTTCCGGAGTGCGGCAAGCACGTCACAGCCATAATTTTGCTGTGGATTTCAGCCCTGGGTAGCATTCCTTCAAACAGCCCAAAAGTGCACGACATGGTACGCATACACTGCTAGTTTAGGAAGAGTGCCTTTACCAAAATACCAGTCTGCTTTTTGTTTCTCCTTTAGAAAAAAGCAAAAGTTCAGTTTCTGAGACTTCACGTGCCACAGACCCGCCCCACTAACACCAGGGAGAACTGGAGCTAGACTCGCCACCCCTCGTGTCTTCATGTTCAACATCGTGAAGCAGAAATGAGGCTTTACTGTTGGGTGGGAAAGGATTTTCTGCAGTTAATGAAATCTGCTTCCAATCTGATAAAACCCACATTTGTGCCACTTCAGAATTTAATAAAAAACTCTTCAAAATGTGCTAATTTGTTGCTGAGCAAATGAAACCTTGAGTATAACAAGAAAACTACACCTAATTAGCCATGTAAGATCTTAAGCAATAAAGCCTCTAAAATAGCATGATTTCCTCAAAGCACAAGCAGTAAAAACTTCCTAAGAGCTTAATCGCATTTATCATGTGCAGCTAAAATTCATACGATGTGCAGATTTACAAACATTATTCTTGAAAAACGGTGTCTTACAGGTAAACAATTATTTGCATACATTTCACTGCATCAATCATGGCACTAAATGGAAAAAACATTTTAAATTACTTCCAGTATTTCACATTTAGCCAGCTCCACAGAGCCAGCAGTGGTGGCCAAGTGGACAGAATTTCTTATGACAAATTAGACAAACTCTGTCTACAACAAAGAACAGACAGAATCTGATTAGACTTACTTGCTACTCCTGATGCGAGCCCATAGAGCAGTCCTCCCCCATCTGACTGCTGTGGGAGCACATGTGCTCCAGGAGGGGGTGGCTTTTCTTGTCTGATAAAGTTATACAATAAGGTTTTCACAAGTTTGCTGGTATATGGAAGACTACACAAAAAGAAAAAAGAAGAAAATCAAACTCATGGTTATGGAAGTCCCCTGATTTTGTATAATATCATCTATATAATCTATTAATAGCAAAGGGATTAGCACAATTCAAAGAAATGTAGCACTGTCACTTAAGAGGGAAGGCTGTGGGCTCTGAGATCAGACTTGAGGCTTAATTTTGGCTTTCCTGTTTCTATGCCATAGCTGTTGGTCAAATCACTTCAACTCTTGAGCGCCGGTTACATTACTGGTAATCTGTGTAACAGGTGACAATATTATAAATTCAGTGTATTATATAGTACCTGGTACTTGAAGGGAGGTAGTAACACAGAATCAGTAGGGAAAAGCAAGAATTAAAAAGCAACAATATAGGGGCGCCTGGGTGGCTCAGTGGGTTAAAGCCTCTGCTTTCGGCTCAGGTCATGATCCCAGCAGGGTCCTGGGATCGAGCCCCGAGTCGGGCTCTCTGCCCTGCAGGGAGCCTGCTTCCTCCCCTCTCTCTGCCTGCCTCTCTGCCTACTTGTGATTTCTCTCTCTCTGTCAAATAAATAAAATCTTAAAAAAAAAAAAAAGCAACAATATAAAAGGCTACATATTTTAAGCATGAAATTATTCAACTTATGCATGCATATGAAATAAATATATATTTCTACTCTTTCAAGTAATGGAATGAGAGAAGGGAGAGAACGCAGGTGAAAAAGGTACGTGTCCACAAAGTAAAGTGATAAATCAATTCCAGCAATCTAGAGAAAACTCTGTAATAGACTCCTGAGCCAAAGTGCAGGCTCCTTCTCTATTACCAGTGATTTGCAAATATGTTGCAAACAGCCTTACAGGATTCTGTGACTGTATCACAGGTACAATCAAGGGAGCAAGAAGGTGCCACACAGATAACCCAGTCAGCAAGATGTGAAAAAGACGAAGCTCCTCCCACTCCCTGAGAACTTTAATTGAAGCTACTTTATTTGTAATTGTTTTGCATTCGCCAGTTCTGTGAAGAATGTGTCCACAGAAGACACGTGTGTGTGTGTGAGTGTTCACGTGTATGCATTTTATCTACCCCAGTCCCATTAGGAGACTGTAAGCTGCCACTCAAGAGCAGAGCTCCCCCGCCACGTGTGCTGGCACGTAGTTAGCGCACAGTAAGTACCGTGACTGCATACAAGTAGGAGCAGTCAGCTAAGAGGCTGCTGGACTAGTTCAGACACAGGGTGACCGCATGGAGATGTGGCAGTTTTGACAAGACTGGTGAAAAGGGGAAGATTTGAAATAATTTCAGTGGACAAGCAGGACTGGCTGAGCATGCAGACATAGAGAATGATGCAGAAAAAGGAGAAAGAGGGCTTCAAAGTTTCACTTCTAGAAAGAAAACACCAGAGACGTGAAAAGCCGTGGAGATGAAAGGGGCAGGGAGGACAGACAGCTGAAACAGGAAAGCAGAATTTGGTTCCTTGTGCCTTGGGTTTGGAGTGTGGACAGAATCACAGAAGGAAATGTCTGGCTGGACAGCTGGGACAACAGCAAGGTTAGAGGACAAGACCAGAAATAAAGATTTAGACACTAAGAAGTAGAAAAATGTAAAAGAGAAACGTACCATCGACCTTGCATCAAATACTTGTGGCTGATGCTCTGTCGCAAAACTTCCTTGTGGAAGAGTTGACAAGAAAGGAAAACCACCATTGTTGATACAGCTTCAACTGAGATTTCATACGTAATATCTCTGGGGAAATAGGAAACAAATAGAACAATGATACCATTGGAAATTAGGATTGCTCTTTTCTAAAGAAGCTATACATTTAAAAACACAACCTAAATATTCAACGTGTTTCTAGATTATAAAGAAATACTAATACATTTAACATAAAAATTAAGGGGTGCCTGGGTGGCTCAGACAGTTAAGCCTTTGGCTCAGGTCACAATCCCAGGGTCTTGGGATTGAGTCCCACATCAGCAGGTAATCTGCTTCTTCCTCTCCCTCTGCCTGCCACTCTGCCCATTTCTGCTATCTCTCTGTCAAATAAATAAAATCTTAAAACACACACACACACACACACACACATACACAAATTAAGTAAGCAAATATATGTAGCCCTTTCCCAGCCATTAGCTCTTGCACTTGGGTCAGGCATCCCATGACTTTCCTACTTTCCAGTTCCCATCCTCCGCTGAATAGCAAGTCTCTTGGTGTATAACGGAAAGCGTTACCAGCAGTGTTCAGCTTGAAGATTCACCCTAAAGCTCTATGTTCATCCTTGTTTAGTTATAATGCAGAACATATTCTGGAATATGCAGAGTGTCAAACTGAAGAGAAGTCCCCCAGTGCAGGAAAGAAAACGATGCCTTTTCGCGGCGATAATCACTTTACAATGAAAACAACGGTATATCCTAACAACCTCTACCTATACTGTCTGCTGCCTCAAGGCCAGCTCTGCACGGTCAGCAAAATGTGTACAGGGAACACATTATACCTGTTTTATTAAGCATGTTTCTCCCAAGATCATCAGCCCCCTTTCAGAAATAAATCTTAGATCAAATAAAAAGGAAACAAAGTTTTGGCTGAGCAGGAAGCACAAACAGGAATAAATGCCTCGAGAAATCTTTAGTTATTTCAAAAGTATAACATGATTTTCAGGGGGACGAGTAACAGATCAGGAAAGTGGAAATCTCAACCAACACAGCAAAAAGAGTAACAGCTCCAAAGGAATATAAAAATATTGTGACACAACTGAAATACTCATGGAAAGTCCCCCCCATCAAAAAACACTTAACACCTATTTAAATGAGGCTCATTAAGCAAATTAAACATGACTTGATTCTAGAACTGGGCAAGTTTAAATTCTGCAAATATTTTAAGGAATTATTGCTGATAGAAATCTCTTTTAAAAATCAAGTATATGAGGGCACCTGAGTGGCTCAGTGGGTTAAAGCCTCTGCCTTCAGCTCAGGTCATGATCCCAGGGTCCTGGGATTCAGCCTCGTATCTCGGGTTCTCTGCTCAGCAGGGAGCCTGCTTCCCTCTCTCTCTCTCTGCCTGCCTTTCTGCCTACTTGTGATCTCTGTCTGTCAAATAAATAAATAAAATCTTAAAAAAATAAAGTATTTGAAACAGAAGAGGTCCAGGCAATTGATATTATGTAATGAATAAATCTCAGTTCTACTCAGAAATCTCAGTCAAAAGTATTATAGAACAATTCCCTCTCCTGACAGTTTCATAAGTAGTGTTGGAAATATTAGCCACAAAAAACACAACTCTTATATTCGTTCTTACTCCTTGAACTGAATGAAAGACAAGTCTGACATGTCATGCTATGATTCATTAATTCTTCATAATGCTGATCTGACTGCTTAGAACCCGAAAGATTTTGCATCACAGTTATCATTTATTCATATAGCCCATGCCTGTCAGAAATCCACTCTCAATGTCAACTGGCTAGGCTTTTAGCTAGGTCAGGGCTTAAAGCCAAATCCTGAAGAGCAAAATATCTTGCTACAGGGTAGAGCCTACCTAGATAGGTGACCATCTCCAAGACATTTGATAATATATTCAGTTACTGCATCAATAATAAAGAATCACCTGCAGTGGTTTCTAATTTATAATTTAACATCTTTTTCTATGTCCCAAATCCAAATTCTGTAAAGCTATAGGAATGAAGGGTAGAGGGTTTCATGCTGGGAGGCAGGGAAAGCAGACAGCACATTAAGAATATTGTCTCAACAGGACATTTGCAGTTTCATATCAAGCTATAAACCCATTCCCAAAAATTCCTAAACAGAACTAAGTGGTCCCCCTTATGTGCTTCCGTAGGTCTACGGATAAAAGTTCTATTAAATTGTTTATTACATCGTACTCCACTTTGTAGGTCTTTCAACAAATATTTACAAAGACCTTATTCTTACTATGTCTAGACAGGCATTATGTCCCATATTAGAGACACATCCATCAACAAATAGATAAGGCTCCTGCCTTTTTGGAGCTTACAATTTAATGGAGAAAACAGAACTCAAGAAATAATTACACCCAAAAGGGTCGTAAAGAAAGAGAGCAAGTTACACCATGAAAGGATTATAGGGGATTCTGGTTGTAGAGCTCTTCTAAAAAAGTGACATTAAGTTAAGCCCTAAAGCATGACTGGCAAGCAGTTACATGCACATGAGTTTCTTTCCTTTTTTTTTTTTTTTTTTAAGATTTATTTGTTTGAGAGAGAACATGTGCACACGTGCAAGTGGGGCTCCTTCTTATGACCCATGAGATCCTGATCCGAGCCAAAATCATGACCTGAGCCAAAATCAAGAGTTGGACGCTTTACCAACTGAGCCACCAAGGTGTCCCAAGACAACTCTCTTTTACACTAGAACACACGAGATTCTAGCTAGGATCCTTCCATTTTTTAGTTATTTGTATTCCCAACTCTAGTACATAATAGACACTCAATAGATTAATGGACAGAGAGATCTTTTCTTTTTTGTGAATTTTTGAGAGAGAGAGAGGGAGAAAGAGAGAATCTTAAGCAGTCTCTATGCCCAGCATGGAGCCTCACACAGGGCTCAATCTCACAACCTTGAGATCATAACCTGAGCTGAAATCAAGAGTGGGACACTTAACTGACTGAGCTGCCCAGGTGTCCCAAGACCAAAGGATCTTTAATGCTCTGATTTTTATTGGAACTGACTGGGTCTTCCTGAATAGACTCATGAACATGGTGGACAAAGCATATATAATTTGGAATAGCAAAAAGGAAAAAATGTGTAAGTCCATGTAATACCTGATCATAATACAAAAGAAGAATGATTGCAAACATAAAGGGAATTTCGTGAAGGACCACGATGCTGCTGATTGACTGAGAGGGTATCTTTTATTCATTTTTCTGACCAGCATCATTTATCAGCAGTAAAACAAAAGACACATAGGATGATCTGAATAGAATGACTTAATGCCATGAAAATAATAATTCTACACAAATTAATCCTAAAGTTAAGTCAGGAACTTTTTTAGGAATGTCCTCAAGTGGCTCTAAACTTTTTATGGAAGAGTAAACAAGAGTAAACAAGGCCAAGAGTGAAGAGGGGCTTTCACCACCAGGTATCGAGCCATGCCACGCAGCTGTAACAATAAAAACAGCATGGTTATTTGCACACACACACACAAAACAGGCAAATGAATGAAACCCACCTAAGAACCAAACATATGGCTCACACCTGTGGTGCAGGTGTAGACAACACACAACAAAGACGGATCCACGAATCAATGAGGACAGAAGAGACTACACGGAGGATGGTGCTAAGAACAACTGGCTCCTTTACAAAGAAAACAGTGATGGGTCCCTATCTAACAACACACTCAAAGCTCCATTACAGATAGGTTAAAGACCTGGATGTGAATGGTAAAGCTAAAGTTAACACAGGAAAACATATGATGGTTAAGTTTGGGACATAAGCCACATGGAAGGACTTCTTAAAAGCCTGAGAGCACAAACCATAAAGCCCCAAAATGCACTTAATCACATTAAAATTAAGGATTATTGCTTAACAAATGAAACCTTGGACAAAGGTAACAAGCAGATGATAGATTAGAAGAATAAGAAACTCCTATCTGGAATGTTACAAACAACTCCTGCAAACGGCCAAGAGAAAAACAAGAACTCCACTAGGAAAAAAGGGCAAAGTATATTAACAGTTTAAAACACTGTGATACCCTTTTCTGCCCTGGAAAATATGAAGTATTGGTAGGCATATGGTGATATATAAACCCTCAAGTAGTGCTGATGGGAATACTAACCAGAGCAGTCATCCTCAGACAGCAACCTATGACCCAACATACATATATATGCCAAAGAGAAACTCGCAGAAACTGTTTGAGGACTGTGGTAGGCAAACTCTAAGGACCCCAATAAATCCTGCTTCCTGCCATTGATATGCCCTTGTGTATGGCCTCCCCTTGAGTGCAGCCTGAATCTAGTAACTCACTTCTAATAAACATAAAAGTGAAAGGATGCCACTACCATGTGGAGGTAAATTTACAAAATGACCATGGTTTGCGTTGGGCACCCTCTCTTGCCTTTCTTTTCCTATTCTTTATTTTCTCTCTGCGGTAAGCCAGCTACCTTGTTGTGAGTTGACATATGGAGAAGTCCACCCAACAAAGAACTAATAAAGGAAGCCTCCAGTCCACAGCTAAAAAAACTGAAGTCCGATTTCCCTCGAGTAACTGAATCCTGACAACAGCAAGTGGGAATCTAGAAAGCAGGCTCTCCCCCTCCTAGATGAGGCTTCAGATGAGACCACAGCCCCAGCAATGAGCTGTAAGCACGTCGAGAGATCTCGGAGTCACAGGCACCATGCCGGCTGCACCTGCACTCCTAACACTGGGCATGAACCCTACTTAAAAACAAACAAACAAACAAAACCCATGTACATATAACATTTAGTTGCACATATATATAAATAAACAATGCACTAAACTCATTTAAAATGGCTGTTTATAGGAAAGGACATCAAGGAATGGGAATAAACGGGAATAAGTGAATGGATTAACACCAAATGCTGGGAGCGATGGGCCTCACAGGAACCAGTGATGATAACGACCCTTGAAGCGAAGAATGTGATCGACTCAATCCTCTGCCTGACGTGTCCAAAATCAGGGACAGTGGAATGAAGGGGGCATCAGAAGTCGGACGTACAGAAGTGGGGAAATGCTTTAATTAATTCAAGAAACAGAGCGTGTGCAATAAACTGTCCCACTGGAGCCCTGTGAAGACTCAAGGAAAACAGTGACCGAAGGAATGGCAAAGAGCAACCAGACTTGAATGACACGGAACAAATGAAACTAGCAGCACTCGGTGACAGACCGGATGCTTAAAGCGGGCAAGAAAGACGAAGACTAATCAAGAAAGACAGGCTTCTAGATTTAGACCTCGGAGACAGTGATAGCAACCTAAATCAAGAACACTTTTCTTTTTCCATGAATGGATGTTGAATTTGGTCAAATGCTTTTTCCACACTTACGGAGACACCTCATATGGCTTTTCTAATTTATTCTGTCAATGTAGCAATTTACGTTGATTGAATTTCAAGTGTTAACCATATCACATTCTTCAGGTAAACCACACTGATGATGATGTATTGCCCTTTCCATATGTTGCTGGATACAACTTACTAATTATTTTTTTTAAAGATTTTATTTAGAGCGCCTGGGTGGCTCAGTGGGTTAAAGCCTCTGCCTTCAGCTCAGGTCATGATTTCAGAGTCCTGGGATCGGGGCCCCACATCAGAGTCCCTGCTAAGCAGGGCGTCTGCTTCTCCCTCGCCCCCCTTCTCATGCACACGCGCATGCTCTCTCTCAAATAAATACATTTTTTAAAAAATAAAGATTTTATTTATTTATTTGAGAGAGTGAGTGCTAGCATGAGCCAGAGGAGGGACTGAAGGAGGAGGAGAGGCAGAGAATCTCAAGCAGACTCTGCACTGAGCGTGGAGCCTGACGCGGGGCTTGATCTCATGACCCTGAGACCATGACCTGAGCTAAAACCAAGAGTTGGACGCTTAATCAACTGAACCATCCAGGCACCCCAACTTACTGTTTATTTTTAAGAGATTTTTCTCCTATGCTGATAAAAGACAGACGTCTGTAATTTTCTTTTTATGTAATGTTTGTTGGGTTTTAATATCGGGGTTAGGCTAGCCTCACAAAACATTATCCCATCTACTTTTGAAACATACTTTATGGAACTATTTGCTTCATGACACGCCACTAAGCAAAGACAGCAGAAGATTATGTACCATATGAATGAATATATGCATGCAGATGCTAACAGGCAAAAAATTTAAAAAGCCACCCTGAGAGATGAGATTATAGGACCATTTTTATTACTTTAAACTTTTTAAATGGGAAGGGCATGAAGAAAATGAGTGGGAGACACATTTGCTCCAAACTGATTATCTCTGTGAAATTTCCTGGGAAAAAAATTTCATAAGTAATAGTCTGAGGATAATATCTAACCTCGTTTTGACCATAGGTCTTCTTAATGATTCCTCTCTCTCTCACTTTACTGCAAACAGTCAAAGTAACAGAGACTGCAACTAGGGAAAAACAATCCAACATGAGTATCTTAGTGCTTGCGGACTGCAATAAAACTAACAGAGACTGGGCGGCTTACAAACAAAAGACTCTCTTCTCACAGATCTGAAGACTGGAAAGTCCAAGATCAAGGCACCTGCAGATTCAGCGTCTGATGAGAGCTACCCTTCTGGTTCACAGACAGCGAGCATCTTTTTGCTGTTATCACACGGTGGAAGAGGGGCAAGGGACCTTTCCTGGGTATCTTTTACAAGGACACTAATCCCGTGCATTAAGGCTTTGCTTTCATGACCTAACCATCCCCCACCTCCCCAAATACCATCACTTTGGAGGTTATGAATTCGGGGAGGACATAAACATTCAGATCATAGCAGTAAGTTAGCCACACTTACTGTATTAGTTAGGGCTCTGCAGAGAAACAATCCACAATATATGAAGAGATATATACAAAAAGAGATTTACTATAAGGGATTGGCTCATACAATTACAGAAGTTGCGAAGTTCCATCACAAGGCATCTGCAAGGTGGAGGCCCAGGAAAGCCAGTGGTACAGTACGCATCAAGACCCAAAGGCCTGAGAACCAGAGAAACCCTGGTCTAAGTATGAAGGCCCGAGAATCAGGAGCACCAGTGTCCAAGGATAGTAGAATACGGATGTCTTAGCTCAAGCAGGACAGCAAATTCACCCTTCCTCCATCTCTGTGTTCTACTCATGCCCTCAACAGACTGGATCCCAGCACTGGTGAGTCTGATCTTTTTGACGAAGTCTACCAATTCAGATGCTAATTGTTTCCACAAACATACTCATGGACACACCCAGAAAAAATGAAATCATGTTTGACCTCTGGGCACCCCTCAGCTCAGTCAAGCTGTCACACAAAATTAACTATCACATCTGCGCATCAAAGATGTAAGGTAAACATTTAAATACTGGCAGAGTGCATGGTCACAGATCGTTTAAAAGCATTTAGTCATTAAAAGCATTTAAACACTATTTGAAAGATTTTACACCTAGAAATACTGTTCCTACAGAAGAAACAAACGCATTCCAACACTCACAGGCACCTCTAATTTGTAATAACCATAAAAAGCAAATACATACTTTGGTAAAAAACTTTTCACTCAATGTAAAGCTTGGTGGCAGAGCACACACAGCATTTGCAATTCCTATTCACAAAACAGCCTACAACTATGAGCTAAAAACCAAGCTATTCCACATGTCAACAAACCATTTAATATGAATAAAAATATAAGATTTAGAGAAACAAAAAAATTACCTAGAAAGAAGAGCATCTAGCATCTTTTTATGTGTGCACAGAATAAAAAGCAGTTTAAATATATTACAGTCACTCAGATTTGATAATGACTGAGAATACAATGATCTTCCTAGAAGAAATCTACTGAGGAGACAAGCAGGCATTTCTTATTTGTAAATCACTGTTATACAAGTTATAAATGGACTTCATCAATATGATACTAAAAAGATAGTGAGATACATACACACTGTTGGAACAACTATATAGCCTTCTAAAAGGGGAAAAAAAAAAACCAAAAGCTTGAATCTATATCTCAGACCCTAAACTAAAAGAAATCCCAAATACATCAGAAGTTTAAATCTTAAAGGAAAAAAAAAAAACCCTATAGGACAAGATGGAAGGTTCTCTTATAACATGCTTTATAGAAGGCCTTGCCAACCATTCATTCCAAATATTCACTGAGCACTTATTATATGCCAGGCCTCCTGGAGCTTATATTCTAGAGGGGCAGGCAAATAAATATGCTATATAATAAACTAAAAGGTTATAAGTGCTCCGAAGGAAACAATCAGTGCATGAAGGCTGGACAAGAGTACCTGGTTAGGGAGGAAGGGTAAGGAATAGTTATGCTAAACCACTATAAAGGAAGTCCAAAATCATCTTTTAAACCAGATCAAAGTTCATTTCTCTGCCACTTAACAATCCGATAAAGCAGGATCTACTTAATAAAATACAAAGGCCATGCTGGAAAGGAAGTTCTGTCACCCTCTGCACGTACTTCCAAGTTTGTTCCTGCTATCATTTCCCATCAGAGAGAAGGGAGAAAAATCACTCCAAGGCACGTCAATTCTTTTTAAGTAATACAAATGTTGTATATATCACTTCCTGGGGTACACGTGTATCTCGACCTAGCTGGCTAACAAGGCTGACCAGCAACACCTTTACTTGGACAGCTTCTGCCCAGCCAAAGTCTAATAAAGAGGAGGAGAATGAATATGGGGGGCCACTGACAATCAATCAAAGATGTGTTACAATTTAAAAAAAAAAAAAGACTCAACATGAAGTTGACATTTGAGCAAAGACTTGAAAGAAGTAAGGAGGCAAGAGAAGGGTCTGCCAGAGAGAGGGAACAGCACATGCAAAGGCTCTGAGCTAGAAACATTTTTATTTAAGGATATTTAGCATATTTAAGGAAGCCAAATGGGGCTAGAATGAAAAGTGCACGAAGGCAACCAGTGGAAAAAAGGGCCAAAAAGGTCAGCAATGAGCCAAAAAGCCCATCCAGGAGGCCTAAAAACTGTAAAAGACAGATAAATTCAAATTCTTAAAAACCGTGTTTAAAACTTTATTATGGCAAAACAAAAGCATACTATAAGCCAGTTTAAGTCAAAAGGCAAATTTAGAAAAACATATACTTTAAATTCATGTCACAAAGAACTAATCTTCCTAATATAAAATGGATCCTAGAAACAGATACAAGAGGCCCCAATGTGAAAATGAGCAATGGATAGGAGCAAAAAAAAAACCAACGTTAATAACTCTAATGTCCAACAAGAGGGGAATGATTACATATAATTTGATATTGCCTACCACAGATCATACTGTTGTTGGGTTTTTTTTTTTAGAAGAATGAGAAAGGATGTAGGAAATTAGATAGAGCTCACACGCAAGGCGAATGGGAATATAAAATGATGAAGCCTCTGAGGAAAGTTAAACAATTACCAGATGAATAGCCATTTTACTTGTAGATACATGCCCAGTCCACCCAAAACCTTGTACAGGAGTGCTCGGAGCAGCATTATTCGTTATGGCCAAAAAACAGAAACAACCCAAATGTTTACCATCTTACAAATGGATAAACAAAATGTGGTGTACGCATACAATGGGATACGGCTCAGTAATAAAAGGGAATGAAGTACTGGGACTTGCTACAACAGGGGTGAACCTTAAATTCATTGTGCTAAGTGAAAGCAGCCAGACATAAAAGACCACATAGCCTAGGTCTAAGTCCATTAGTAGGAAACATCCCAAAAGGGCAAATCCACAGAGATAGCAGATTAGCTGTTACGAGGGCCGGGCAGAGGGAGAAATGAGGAGTGGTTGCTCATGGGTACAGGGTTTCTCTGCACGGTGGTAAAGATCCAAAATTTGATGGTGATGACAATTTCACAACTTTTGTGAATATACTAAAAACCACCTAATGATATACTCTGAAAGGGTAAACTTTGGGGTAGTTGAATATTCTCGTAACAAAAATGAGAAAGCTCTTTAAATGCATGTGTACAGAAGCTGCCAGGATAGACTTTCAACTGGAAAAAGAGGAAAGTTCAAAACAGTATGTACAATTTCCCACCTTTTGTGTGACTGCAGGGAGAAATAAGATTCTGTGTTCATAACCACATCTACGTCGCATGAAACATCCTCAGGAAGGACATGTAAGACACTAAGCACAGTGGTTCCTTATGGAAGCAAATGGGACAGCTGGACAGATGGATGACCAGCGTAGGCAGGAGACTGTTCACATATATTTTCGTGCGTTTGGATATTTAAGCAATATGCTCTAAAATTAAATTAATCAAGAACTAAAAATAGAAGACTGTCATAAATGTTAAAATTAAACTTTTCTTGATTCAACTCTAAGGACATATTGAAATAAGAGCAAACAAAATTAAATCAGATTGTGGTATGCTATAAAAGTCACTGAGCCAAAATCAGGAGACCCAGGCTCTGCTTCTCAGCTCTCTATTAAACTCATTCTTTCAATTTCAACAAATAATCCCTTTGGGTCTCAGTTTTCCTATTTTTAAATAAGTACATCAGGCAAGATGATCTCTACTGTCATTTCTTGCTGTAACTTTCTATAATGCTCAAAAAAGGGAATTCAAGGCAATGTTAGACTTCTGTGAAAACAAAATCTAAAATGTATTAATTGGCCTATCCTAAATGCCAAATAATCAGGGAAAAGAGCCAGACAGGCCAATACTTGAAAGAAACCAAAATGCTACCATGCTGAGTGTGGTGGTTTTTAGAAGATGAAAAATGTTTTAAGCCAACAGATCTTTCTTGTTTTAATGTCCTTGTATGATCTTCAGAAGATTTTCATCACACAATCGCCAAAACAAAGTCAACTTTAAAAAGCCAAAGTGTTGCTCTGGCTGCCATATTATCCCAAGAACTTTCCACCATCTGGGCTGGAAATGTCCTAAAACAAACTACTGTTGGAGCAAGTTATTAATTTCATGTGAAGAAAAAAAAAAAAGACAGGCGCCTTGACCTTGTGCTGCTCTGCTAAGGCAGAGTGGAACACTTGGATAAAGACAAAAGCCTTCATGAAATGGGTGTTAGTGTTGGCTAAGGACAAAGTCAACGAATATGGAGGAAAAAAACATCCTCTTCTGACTTACTACTGGGTAAGAAACCGGACAGTATGTAAATGGAACATAAGTTTAACGAAAACAACAGACAAGTTCAAAGGATTAAAACCAAAATTTAGAAATATCAGTGTCGGGGCGTCTGGGTGGCTCAGTGGGTTAAGCCACTGCCTTTGGCTCAGGTCATGATCTCAGGGTCCTGGGATCGAGTCCCACATCGGGCTCTCTGCTCAGCAGGGAGCCTGCTTCCCTCTCTCTCTCTCTCTGCCTGCCTCTCCGTCTACTTGTGATCTCTCTCTGTCAAATAAATAAATAAAATCTTTAAAAAATAAAAAAATAAAGAAATATCAGTGTCATGCCACCAGAGAGAGTGTGAAAGTGAAACACGAGGGAAGACTAAAAAGTGGTAGAATGTGTTAAAGATACCGTCAGTGGTGGTGGTGGCTAGTTTTCAAAGGTAACAAAATCAAAGACATGGGAATGCTTATTGTTTATAAAAGTCTTAACAGTGGAACAGAAAGTGCCTGGAGGTTAGGAATCAAAAATCTGGATTCTGGTCTCAGAATGGTCACTCACTAGCTCCATTAGCCACCTTCCCTGTCAACTTCATCATATGTAAAAATCAAGGGGGTGGATCAAATAAACTCAATATCCACTCCACATTTTCAAGATTTCTCAAAGAACTAATGTTCTACATCTAACACTGCATCAAATGTATCAATAAAAATATAGCCACATATCTTCCTGAAATAAAGTTCAACAAATTGAGTTTTTAAAGATAACCATAAAGATGAAAAATTAGACTGGATTGATAAGATCCATATATAATATTAAAAAAAGATGGATACATAATAATAAAGCAAATATACCAAAATGGTCATATGAGTGTCCATAGTGCTGTCATGCTAACTGAAAATGCTGCATTCGTAAAACAGAGGAAACAATCAGAGGAAAAGAGCTCTCAGGAATTAAAAATGATCACTAAACCTTCATTAAAAGTTAGAAATGGCTTCTGAATATATGAAGAGATGTTCAATTTCACTTGTAATGAGGAAATATATATATAAGTATCATACTATGGGGACACCTGGGTGGCTCGTCAGTTAAGCATCTGCCTTCGGCTCAGGTCATGATCCCAGGGTCCTGGGATTAAGCCCTGCATCGGGCTCCCTGCTCAGTGGGAAGCCTGCTTCTCTCTCTTCCACTCCTGCTGCTTGTGTTCCCTCTCTTGCTGTCTCTCTGTCAAATAAGTAAATAAGATCTTTAAAAAAAATAAATATATATAAGTCACACAAAAAATTAAAAAGAAGAAAATTAACTCTTTGTGGTAGAATTGAAAGTTTGCAATTATTAGTGTACTCTGCCACATTCATACTTTGCCATTCATGTATTAATAACAGCAAAAGAAAGTAACAAATGTATTCTGTACCAGTCTTGGCTTTATAAGAGTAAAAACTCTTCCAAGGCAGAGTCAAGTGTTTTCAGGGCCACCTACGAATCCTGCAAACTGACCTTAGGAAAGTCACTTCCCTTCTCTGTACTTGAGTGACATCATATATAAAATGAAAGGACTAGAATAAAGAAAAGCTGAACTCTAGTCCTAAAAACCCAGTGCTCATCTGGCCCTAAATAGCCCATAACCTACAACAGGCAAACACAGGCAAAATGACAGCCAGGATCCAGGACCCGGCTCTTGCGGCTGCTAGTCTTTCTGTCACACCTAATGCCGGGAGAGCACCAGCCCTCCTGAGAAGCCAGGCACTACAGAAACTTCCTTCAGCTTCCAGATGAGTCAGCCTTGTTCTTTTGAATCTCTCACATCCCGAGTCCTATGCCTACTGGACTTGTTAGTGAGCTACTGCTACTCTTTTATACTGAGAAATTTAAAATAGGAAAATTAGCTCAGAAAGCAAATATATTCAATGTTTCTGAGTACTTAGTATGGGTAAGACAACACACTTTTATAATCCTAAAGCATTTTACAATTTACAAAAGCATCTTCAAGTGCACTGCTTTGGTCCCCAACACAGTCTGAAGCAACACAGTAGGCAGGGAGGACACCAGACAGAGGAGGAGACGCTCCCTCTCGGCCCCTGTCCCCTCCACGGCACTGAAGGACACGAGGTACGTACAGCCTGGCTCTTCCTCCAACAGCTACAGAAGTTGGTCTCCAAACTGAGGCACTTCAATTTCCTTCTCTAAAATACTGAACAGCTGAACTAGATGTCTTCAAATGTCTTTTCCAAGAAATGAGTTCTGATCTGTTACCCCTACTTTCAAAATGAGAAATCGGAGGTGTGGAGTGACATTGCCGGTTAGGAGGAGAGCCAGATTCGAGCCCCATCTTCTGCATTCAGAACCAGAGAGGTTTTTCTCCTATTACAGAATACTTCTACACTTCTTAATGATAATCATGAACAATAATTCACGAGTTCTGAACAATCTGAGCATGTAACTTACAAAATCAACTTTTTTTTAAAGATTTTATTATTTGACAGAGAGAGACACAGCGAGACAGGGAACACAAGCAGGGGGAGTGGGAGAGGGAGCAGCAGGCTTCCCGCTGAGCAGGGAGCCCGATGCGAGGCTTCATCCCAGGATCCCGGGATCATGACCTGAACTGAAGGCAGACGCCTAATGACTGAGCCACCCAGGCACCCCTAAAATCAACATTATTTGTAGTACTAGGTATATTTAAGTCAGACTTCAATAAACATGTAAAGGTCTGCATATTTTTAAAAATTTAACTGAGATCCTCCCCTCCTCACCACACCAGAAATCAATTTTCCACCTAAAATGCTATTGTGAACTTAATATAAAATACTGTCTTGGCGTATGGAAATGTTATCACCTTTAATTCAGTGCTTGTAAGGACTTAAATACCTCCCCTGATTGAACTAGAAAGCTATACTAGATACTTCCCTTCCAGCACCTAAAACTTAAACGCTGACTTGCTTTAGGCACCCGCTCTGCAGAGGCTGCATCTGGAGGGTGCTGAAGTATCAACAGGCATTTTTCCAACAGTTAAGCCCTTCAAGGCCAACCCAGGTCCCTCCAGTTCCTTCATTCTCCTCCATTAACCGTTCACGGCTTTTCACATTCTTGAACCACCTTCTCACGGTTAGCAACAAGAGTTTTCAATGTTCAAATTTTCCACAGTATAACAGTGAAGCCAACGTCATAAGTTTACGGGTTGAATCATAAATATGCATTTCCTATCATTTTATTACATTTCAGAAACCCTATGAAGAAAGCAAATCTCATAAATAAGATTCTTAATCAGTTCCATTCCTCCCCAAATACTTCCAGAATGGATTTTAGAGAAAGAGTATATATATATAATATATATAATATATAATATTAAAAAGTATTATATAAAGAGTATATATATAAATATAAAAGAACATATTCTTTTACATCTTAATAAACAGAGAACTCTAAATGTAATCAAACATTTAGTCCTTCTAAAATTCAAGGCTCAGGCACCTGGGTGGCTCAGTTGTTAAGCCTCTGCCTTCAGTTCAGGTAGTGATCCCCAGGGTCCTGGGATCAAGCCCCGAGCAGGGCTCTCTTCTTGGCAGGAAGTCTACTTCTCCCTCTCCTACTCCTCCTGCTTGTGTTCCCTCTCTCACTGTCTCTCTGTCAAATAAATAAATAAAACCTTAAGAAAAAATAAAGTCTCTGCCCCGTCGAACAACACAGCTTGTCCGTCCCTAATTTCCCACAATCTGTCTGCTCTACTCAAACTAAATGCACTTGTGATTCTTCAGATACATTATTTACACCCAAGAGGTCCTGAGCAGGCCCCTCTCTGGCTCTTTGCTGACACAGTCACTACTAATCACTACAGTTCCAAATGACTCTCGAACTTAGGAACAGTTCCTCCTCCTGGGCTATCTTTAAGGATTTTACTCATTTGTGAGAGAGAGAATGTGCACAAGTAGGGAGAGAGAGCACAAGCGGCAGGCAGAGGGAGAAGCAGGCTCCCTCCCCGCTGAGCAGGGAGCCCGATGCGGGCTGGATCCCAGGACTGCGGGATCATGGCCTGAGCCAAAGGCAGATGCTTAACTGACTGAGACACTCAGGTGCCTCATGGACTATCTTTCTATATTATCTGTCCATCTCTAAGCTCCAGAAGCCACACCTTTCTTTGTCTAGGGCCTAGTACCTTACAGACAAATGCCATAGTCCCAATATACGTTTTTCAGAATGAACTTAACAAAAGAGAGATTATTATACTGTTAAGGGAAAATGTAAGGACTGCTGAGCTATAAAGCTGATTGTCCCTACACTACATAGTCCTGGAACACTCAACATTTATATAACTCATCTACCACTTCCTCAAATACTGCTATTTGGAAATATCTGAGGATATTAGTTCTCAGTGTTTCTGCTTCTATAGCCCCTTTCTATTTCTCCTGTCTATGAGACACCTAATTTTTATAATACAATATACCAACTGGAAAGGGTTCTGAGCCACTGCATTTGCAATGGAACGCGCCTTAGCACTATACTGTGTTTCTGTACAGACTAGATGACGACAAACAAACAAAATGCTTTAAGCGCACTGAACAGGTTGTGCCCCTACCATTTTACTCAGTCAACAAATATTTGTCGAGTTCACCACATGCCACGCCAGCCTGAATACTAAGGGTAACGGCAGTGAGCAAAACCAATGCAGGCACGAAATTAGTCCTTGTTTTCACAGTCATCCTTCTAATGTTATTTGAGAAATACAAGCAAGAGAGATAACAGACAATGTGCAAAGCCGTGTTCAGGATAAAGACAACGAACAAAGCAGATGACAGAACAGAGAATGAGAAGCGTGGTCCTATGTTAGGGTGGTCTGAGCAGTTATTCCTGAGAAGCAGACCTCCCCTGAGCAGAAGGAAGCTTGAAAGTCAGGAAGGAGCCATGCAGATATCTGAGAGAAGATAGTCAAGGAGGAAGAAGCAGCAGCAGCAGCAGCAGCAGGGGCAAAGGCCCTGGGGACAGGGGTGGGTTGGTGTGTCCCAAATTAGCATGGACACCGATGTGGCTAAAGCAGCAGGAGGGAGATGGACAAGGTCAGCAGATAACAACAGTACCCCTGTACTAGAGAGGTAGACAAAGTCACATTACACAATTAGTCACACCCAGAAAAAGGCAGTGAAGACAATCGACTAGGAATGTCTCAGCTTTATCAATATAGAACTTATAAAAAAAAAAAAAAAGATAAATGTTCTGGGGCACTTGGGTGGCTCAGTAAGTTGGGATCTGACTTTTGGTTTCAGCTCAGGTCATGATCTCAGGTTCGTGCGGGATCGGGCCCCACATCGGGCTCAGTGCAGAGTCTGTTTGAGATTCTCTCTCCCTCTCGTGTTCGCTCTCTCTCCCTCTCCCCCACCCCACAAATAAATAAATAAATACATACATACATCTTTAAAAAAAAAAAAGATAAACATTCTTATAAAATTATAACTGAAAATCTGCAAATGAGGGCCAGGCTAAGAACTAAACGGTTGAGTTGACAGGTTGCTAAGAAGAACACAGAAATGGATGTCAGAGGAAGAGGCTGTATGTCTGGCCCGGGGCCAGCAGGATGGCCCACTCCGAGCAGACTTCACAGGGACCTGTTTGGAGTGGTGGCACTAGAGAAAGGGGCAGGACAAGAAATGGTTGACAAAAGTATCACCATATACAGATGGATGGCTCAGCTGCCGGGACCATCCGAAGCCCCGTCACTGAGCTGAGTCACCGGGGTCTCATTCAGCATCTCAACAGTAACACCGTGAGAACCGATCCACGTCACAAATTTTCTAAGTGTTGTGCTTTCGACCCTGGCATGCCAAACCACATTCTTTCTGTTATGCATTCTATTAGCGTCTTCATCTTACTTTATCCCCTCCCATGCACTTCCCTAAGATCATGGACAAGGTATAACAGAAACAGGCTTTTACTTCTGGCAGATTCATTTCAGCTTCAGTGGGATCAACACAATATACGCTGAAAAATATCAAGTGATGAGCCTGTGAATTACTTAATCTTTATTTTAAATATATAAATGCTGAGAAGTACGGAATTTAGAAAGGATTCCTAGAAGATGTGTATTTCAATCAGACTTTGAAGATTAGAATCTCAGAGAATGAGTATCTTATCAACACACCCAATCTTTCTGAGAAGCAGTATCTACTAACTACTTGAAAGTCAAGCTTTATTACAAGTGAATTCCTACAAATTCTGGGAGTTTATCTAAACCACTGCAGTTGAATGTTCTCTTAATAATAAAGAATCATTTCAAACTTAGTGTATAGATCTCTAAGTATCTGTCTATGCTCTTGGTAATCACTGGCTTCCAATATTAACGGGATGATTTCACAGCCTCACAAGAAATGTTTAAGTGAGTTCTGAACTGCCCTGGGTGGACACAAATGTCGCACTCCTCTTGCTGCGCACCTGCTGATGGTGCGGGGGCACGCCGACGTTAAACGTGCCGACGTGCCAAGTCTACTGTGAGACTGAGGACAGTCAGGAATGAGAGCGTCCCCACTTTTCAAGTTCATAATCCCCCTTTAGTCAGAAGCTGATCCACAACACTGCACGATGGTTATAGTAAATGAAATATTTAAATAGTAATTTGGTTTCACATGGAAACTGTTACCAAGACAAACCTTCTTGTAGGATGGAGTTCCAAGAACATTAAATCATGAGAAATTGTTTCAGCAGCTGGTTAAAGCTGAGTGTACATAATACAAGACATCTGGTTGTCTGTGCATTTTCAGTTCATTTAAAAAGTATAAACACATTAAAACACTGAAATGTTTGATATATTACAACACTGTCTGCTTGCTCCTCAAGAGTGTTTAAGTGACTGGTCTATTCACTGTATTCAAGTCTTACTTACCAGCTGAAGAGATTTACTACTTCCGTTCCCCTTAACTTCACCAAGACATTTTATTAACAAAGGAGGGGGGAAGAATGTCCTCACTGAGGATATATACTAAACCCCAGGTATTTAGTAATGACATAAACACAATAGAGATGGAACTATTTTAAAAAATTAAGTCAAGAACACATGAAGCATCACACATACAATGACAAGTAAACAGTAGACAATCTATGTGTTTCCCTTCCCACATCTGACCACATGTAACAGAAACCAAACCACAGTGGCTTAACCAAAATAAGTGTCTATTTTTTTTTTGCACTTAAGAAGAAATCCAAAGATAAACCATGTAGGGCTCGTATAATAGTTCCACGGCATCATTCAAATCCCATACTCCTGGGACCCTGTTCTTTGCATGTGGCACTCGTCATCATCGTTTCAAGATGGCCCCAGCACTGCCTCTGAATCCCAGGAAGGAAGAGAAGGGCAGCAGGCCAAAAAGCTGGAGATTCACGCCCTGCAAGCTCACAACTTCTGCTCACACAGCACTGACCCAAACCACGTCACAGGGCCACATTTAGTTCCCGTGGGGCCTGAGAACTAAGCGGGGCACACGATGGCCCCCAAATAATATTGGAGATGTGTCAGAAAGAAGACAAGGAAGGACATCAGAAATTCTAGTTACCTGTGTCTGCCACACGAGCTCCACCTGCATGGGACCCTCTCCCCTGTGCCCTTCGCCACCGGGTGATTCCTCAGTGGCTTCAGCCCTGCCTTCCAGGTGTGCATCAGCAGACCGACCTACCACAGGGCTTGGTGGTTCTCGTTTCTAAATCTAGATTACAATTCTGGATGCTGTACTTATGCACAACAGAGGCCGGGAGGCCGTCTTCTCACGAATACCTGGTCCTTCCTTTGTGGGCCACAGGCAAGCAGCACACATCCAATGATATCCCCATGTTCACAGCAATTCCATCATGATCAATCTTACACTCTTCTTCTTTATTCAAAAAATAATTCCTTTAGGGGTGCCTGACTGGCTTGGTCAGTAGAGCACGTGACTCTTGATCTCAGGATTATTAAATGTGAGCCCAATGTTGGCTCTTAATTAAGAGATTACTTAAAAATACAATATTTTAAAAAATAATAATAATTCCTTTAAAATATGCATTCTCCATGGGGTGATATCACTCCTAAGAGAGTGAAAACTGATTCTTCGGGGGTGAAAAACTTCACAGATATTATAATGATCTGTGGCCCTCCAAAGGGCCACAGTACATGAAGAGACATTCAGTGTATCTGGGGTATTCAAATTTCACTAGTGGGGAGAGGCAATTACAAAAATGTCTGAAAAGGCTCCAGAGAGACAATTTTTTTTAAAAATTGAGAGTAACTGCTTTACAAAGAACACTTTACAACATATAGGAATTGCGTTCACAAACTCTTCAACATGATCAGTCACCATCTTCAATATACAAAGAAGATAAAGCAAATCCTGGCTTGGCCAGAACTTACAGGAGAGGAATATCAGTGATCAACTGCATCAAACAACAGAGCAATTCTTCCAAAAGATCTTCAGAGTCAGAACCTGGTAAGACACACAAATTTTTTTTTAACAAAATATGAAATAGAATAGAGCTTTGTACAAATTCAGTCTTCATTCCTAATGAGAATAACAACTGTTATTATCACATAAACTCGGACTCTAATGGTGACCTCTAATAAAATCCAAACCATAAGTCAATACATACTACGATCTTCATTTAGTATAGGAATTTTGAACATTAGCTATTAATTATATAACTTTTAATGCGTCCGTCTCTTATGGTCCATGTAGACCAGCAGTTTTTAAATCTTATTTTATTCTGTGTTTTTTTCAAATGAAATCTTACACTGAAGTGAAATACATAAAACAGACAAAAAAAAAAAAATCAAGCTGCCCTAGCTGCTCTGTTTGAGTCAGTAGAATGCCTGTACCTCTTTCCCCCAGTAAATATCTGATCAAACACCAGATCTCCTTGATGGCCCTCAAAGCACCTTTTCTGAAGCTGTGGGGCTCCACAGATCACAGACTGAAACCCAGTGAGAGGGTTTCCATCCCTTTACAAATTAAGAGCCAGAGGTAAAATGGCTTTCCCAGGTCACAGAGTAAGTGGCAAGGGTAAGAGGCAAATTATCATTCCCGTAGAAATGTTTCTCTGTCCCAAACCGCTCTAAATGACGGTCTAATTTCCAAAGCCAACCAACAGCATGTGACTTCTGGCTTTGGACACTACTGACACCTATTCCTTCACGAAATTCTTATTCCCCTCGGTGCCTACAACACCTTGTTTCCAGTCTATATCTTCTTCTACTCATTCCCACAATCTGCCTCCTCAGAATATATCTTTCAACTATGGGCGTGTTCCCCACAGTTCCACCATTGACTTCCTCCTCTTCCCACTCCCTGTGTCCTCCTTCACCAATCATTACTAACATGCTGGTGACTGCTACAGCGACAGTTCTCCTCTTGGTCTCTCCAGTGAACTCCTTCTTATCTTTAATTGCTTCCTGGCCATCTCCACTTAGATGCCTCACTGGTACCTCAAACTCCACGTGTTCAAAACTGAACCCATCTTTCCCAGTACTTGAAACCCACTTATTGCTTCTTTCTACTTCCTTTTGGGGACCACATCAAGAACCTAGGGCCAAAGCCCAGGATACTCATGTGTATGCTTTTTTTAACCGATCTCTGGGTCCACTCGATTGCACAGCCTACCTCTCTGATGTTTCCTCTTTTCTGTACTCCTTGTCATGCTTTTGGTCATTATTTCATCATCTCGGTTCAGTTAACCCAGCCTACTAAATTAAAACTCACTCCTGAACTTCTTTCAACCTTCCTAACTAGTATTTCTACATCCAATCTTACTTCTCTCCAATCCAAACTCTAGACTGCTGTCAAACGGAGCTGACTAAACCCCCTCCTTCCCTCTCCTGGCTTACATCTTTTCAACTGCTTTAGCTGAACACTAGGTATCAAAAAAAAAAACTCAAGTGCTGTAAGTACAGGTCACCAGATGCTTCAAGACACAGACCCTGTACCTCGTTCTACCATGATCTGCCCCCCTTATTCACAATTTATATTCCAACAACACCTAGTGGCCTGCTGCATGCCATCTCAAGCCTCCTCAATAACATTCCCTCTGCCAAGAATGCCCTCCAACAATAAAAACCTGACTTTTTAAAAAGCCAAGCTTTATTCACCTCCATCATCCTCAATCTTCCTCTCCTCCATAAAACCCAAATCTCCTGCCTCACCCTGAAAAAAAATAATCACCTATAAAATATTTTGCCTTGTTCGTGTCTTTCATTGTATACATAGGTTACATTATACTATAATTTCTGTCTAGACGAGGGCAGGCAGCCATTGGACTCTAAACTTTTTTTTTTTTTTTTTTTTAAGAGTAGGCTCCATGCCCAGCGTGGAGCCCAGTGCGGGGCTTGAACTCACGACCCCGAGATCAAGACCTGAGTTGAGATCAAGAGTCAGACGCTTAACCCAGGAACCTCTGGACTCTGTACTTCTTGAGAATGACGACTGACAAAGAGCTTAACACATAACATATACTCAAAACGTGTTCGCCAAACCACACCCAGGGCCTAGTACAAATCTAGTGGTTATTTCCGAAGCATCAAAGGACTGGGAATTTCAAAGTTTAGCAATTCTTTTTTCTAGACCACACTATCACCTGGCATTCAGAAATTATGAAGAAATTCCTTCCTGACTTTTCATAAATGGAACTGGCACAGTAACCCTCTGAGAGGTGAGTACAGAGCTGGAAGAGAATACTGAATCATAAAAGCACCAATCAATGCTACAAAGAAAACATGGCAAGAACCAAATTCAGTAACTACATTAAATCGTACTCTAGAAGTGCCAGGCTTAGCTCAACCAGTGAGAAAACAGAACTTGGAAATAAGTAACACTGGTCTCTGAGGCTACACAATAAAAAGTAGACGTAACTAAAATCCTTCTCACTGCCAAAGTGGTCCGACACAACCCATGTGAGTCAATAACCTGCTCCAAGTTCATCTCCTGGCGTACGATACATACCGAATACAACCTGCTGCAGTGTCATCCCTTGGCTCATCCTACAGAATGCAGTGACCCAGACCCAAGTAAGGACATTTAAAATCATTCCTTCATTCCCTAAAGAATATCCCAGACCAAATCAGCAGACCATCTTAACAGCATATCCTTGTTCAGCCAAGTGGTCAGAAGTTTTTTAATTACGGCAAGTGAGGGAACAAATGCTAAGGACCAGAGAGGGTTGGATTTTTTTCCTTTCAGGGGTACAAGCATATCTCACCCTCAAATCTTAACACAGTGAAGAGGATTCTGTATTGTATTCCATGTGCCATCTAAACCAAGACTTCTGCCAAGATTACAGCTTAGGTCAATTAAAGAATATATTCACAGCATCATTATCAACTTAGTAATGAAATTATGATAAATACATTTCATACAAGTGAAATAGGCCAAAACTCTAACAACAAAAGACAAGAACAGGCAATCTCCAGTTGAAATCTCTATCAACTTCTATTACTAAAACAAAAACATTGCTACAGAATACCATATTCTTGGGGCGCCTGGGTGGCTCAGTGGGTTAAAGCCTCTGCCTTCGGCTCAGGTCATGATCTCAGGGTTTTGGGATCGAGCCCCACAAAGGGCTCTCTGCTTAGTGGGAATCCTGCTTCCCCCTCCCCCGCCTGCCTCTCTGCCTACCTGTAATCTCTGTCAAATAAATAAATAAAATCTTAAAAAAAAAAAAAAAGAATACCATATTCTGATTTCTGGGACTAAGCTAGAAGCAAATAATTGTGTATCAAGTGAAGAGTGACAAGATTTGACTGCTTACCAGGTCTGACATTAAGCAAGTCACTCATAGGGCATTCTTTTCCAAGCAACGTTTATATCACTCAGCTTTCATTTGAAGCCAAGTATCTTCCTTAGCGCCAATAAAAACAAGTAAATATAAACTCACCTGCCAAAAATTATAGTAACACTCATGCATTTCTCACAGGAAAGAGAATCTGAAAAGTCCTTGAAATCTTCAGGTCAGTGACAAAGTAAACTGAAGATCTTTGAGCAAAGGACTCTGAAGAGATTCAGTATGTTTAGTGTGAAGTTTTAAACCCACAGTTTTTCTCTCTTAAAGAGTTTTAAATTGCCTCTTACAGCTCCAGTCAAATACGCTCATATTTCCAATGTCAGCTTCTCGGAGATCATATTCATAGCTAACATTTACTGAGTACCCTCCTCTTGGAGAGGCACTGTGCCAAGCATCTCATTCTTCATGTCACATTAATCCTGACAATAACTCTTAAGGAGAAGGTATGATTATCACCATCATGTTACGGATAAAGAGATCAAGGCTCAGAATGGTCAGTTAACTTAAAGTAAGTGGCAGAGACTGGATTTGAACCCAAATACAGACTCAAAAAAAAAAAAAAAGGAAAGGAAAAAAAAAACTAAAAAAAAGAAAAAACCCTTACAAACTATTTTTAAAGTTGGAAAAAATCCAGTCGGTCAACCATGTCTCACTGAAGACCCCAAATACAAACCCCCAGTAAATCTGAGGGAGAGATACGAAATCGCCCATATTCATTTACGCATCAAGGTGATCTGTTACACATTCATCAACGCATACTGGAAGTCTTTGATTTAAATACCCAATTTAGAAATAGCCTCTAACAACGAATAAATATAAACTGTTATCGTATGTATTGTGCAGAACAAGGTCACTAAAATCTCCTCTATCTGGGCTTCCCCTGCTTTAAAGCCCTAAGCTTACTTCTCTCATCCCTGTGAGTGACACCAGGGGAAGGAGCAAGTGAAAGAGCAGATGATATCCATGGTCCCTTACAACTCCCGTCATCTACACGTGCAACTGAGTCGTTCAGCACCCATTCATACACACCACACTCTCCCTAGGGAGGGAACCAGAGAAGACCAGGATGCTGTTATAATCGAATACCTTCCACCAGAGTAGGAAGGGAAGGGAAGAGAGGGAGAAAAGAATAACGAAAAAAGCACTCACTCGAGGAAGAGGGAAAAAATAGCACTAATGGAAAACAAAGAAGCAGCCAGAAAAAAGAAAACATATGGGTCATTTAAATCAGGTAACATGGAAATATTAAAACACAGAGAGCTCATTGTTGCTTACTTTGCATGCACAAAGTCAAGCTGTTGGTTTCTAAATGCTGCTCAACTGTGCCAAAAACAAGTATTAAAAACATAATCAAGAAATACCAGAGCTATATTCCAAAAACAGGTTCCCCGAGTGCCTAAAAAGTTCAGAGCAAAACTGACTTCCTTAAGATGAAAGACACATAAGCTAGAGTGTATTTACTATAAACTTATACTCAGAAAACCATGGTAGAGTCTGTAATTGGCAGTTTCAATTGTGAAACTAATATTGGAATTACTCTAAAGGATTACAAAATCATATTTAAACTTCTAATGAGAAAAACTGAGTATGTGTCTATAAAATAATCATAAACGAAGGAAAGGCAGATGGACTCACTCTTTTCTAAAATTCAAATTGATCTACATTTTAATGCATTACAATATTTATAAGACTGTGTCCCACATATTCCAATAAAATCTGTAATAATTCTGGCTGTCTGCTATTATTGTAGTCAAATGGAAATGTTTCTAATTATACTCAAGGATAATACAGTCTTCCAGGTTCTATTATAAAATATGCCTTCTCTTTTTCTATGTTGAGCATAGTATAAAAACTGTTGGTAACAGAAGAGGGTAGAAAACAGTTTCATGGTACGTTGGAGAAAGTATAGAAATAGATTTTAGTAAGCAACTACAAACTATACAGAATATATACATGACAGGGTACTGTAGTGCATTACACATACTTAGATTCTAGGCCAATTTAAAGTATTATCCTCTTAAATCCCAGTTTTATTATTTTTCATCCACTCTGGCCACCATGCTCTCACTGTGGGTCGGCAAGGAAGGGAACCTGCCAGTCTTATTCAGGCCTGGGCCCAGGATTCAAGGGATCTGCTTCTTGGCCAGCTTCTTGACTGATTTTTATTTCTTGTTGAGTTTCTTCAGCATCCCAATGTCCACGTGGGAAATATCCACAGTCCCGGCCTCATCAAGTGCTGTTGATCCCCCAAAACACATACACAGAGAACTTGGAACTGGGAGTGGACTTAAGCCTGACAGTGCTGAGAGGCATCTGTCCTCCTGAGGGTCACTGTTCTTCAAGCGGATCTGCAGCTCCACCATCTCCCAAAACTTCTGGCACTCTCACAGGTCCTGTGCAGGACTTTCCGCACCAATCCATGCAGAGTGATGGAAGCTTTGCTGCTCACGGGGCCATGCACCACAATAACTGGAAAAGAGGTCTAAGATTTTTGAACCCTTAGGATTTTTTTGCTGTTGTTAAGTAAACTTTACATGCAATGTGGAGCTTGAACTCATGACTCTGACATCAAGAGTTGCACGCTCCATCGACCGAGCGAGCCACCGGCTGAGTTCCCTATTTTAGATATTAGCCCCTTATCAGATACATGATTTGGAAGTAACATCTCCCATTCAATAGGCTGTTTTTTCATTTTCTTGATGGTTTCCTTTGCTGGCAGAAGCTTTTTAGTTTGATGTAGTCCCACTTGTTTATTTTTGCTTTTGCTGTCAGATTCGAAAAATCTTCTCCAAGACCTATGGCAGGGGGCTTACACCAGGTTTTCTTCTATTAGTTCTAAGGTTTCAGGTCCTATGGTTTCAGGTCCTACATTCAAGTCTTCAGTCCACTTTGAATGAATTTTTGTGTATAGTGCAAGACAGGGCTCCAGTTTCCTTCTTTCGCATGCGGCTCTCCGATTTTCCCATCGCTATTACTGGAGAGACTGCCCTTCTCCACTGTATATATACTTGGCACCTTTGTTATAGACTAATTGGCCACATATGCACGGGTTTATTTTTGGGCTCCTTGTTCTGGTCCACTGATCTGTAATGCTTTAATGCCAATACCACACTGTTTCAATTACTACAGCTTTGTGATATAGTTTGAAATAGGAAAGCAAGCCTATCAATAAAGTTTAACGATTTTGTTCCACTGATAACAGAAAAGAAAGGGAGAGAAAAGAGAGGAATATCAAAAACACTATCACTTATTGTAAGGTGAAGAACAATTCAGGAGGTCCTAGAAGCACTTTAATTTTTCTGCAAAGACAGATGACAAATCTTATATGCAAAATATTTCAAAAGAATAAATCCATGCTTTCATGAGTCCTTTCTAGTGAATGGTTTCTTTCTTTCTTTTTTTTTTTTCATTACTCAACTAATGAAATTAAACTCTTTGAGTTTTATACTAAGACAAAAATAAAACAGAAACAACTCATCTACCAAGTTCAGGTTTACCTCTTGAGCTACAGCTTGCCCCAGACCCTAAGGATTAGTCCAAGCAAAAATAAGAGAAGAGTAAAACGCAGCTGCCTTGAGAGCCAAAGCACTTCGGCCATCTGAAAGAATTCAAAACTAGTTTCGAAAGTTTCACCTCTAGCGCATTTAGTTAAATGAATACCTCATGGGTTTTGAATATACTTCCAGAAAGTCTCAAAAAGGTTTGCAGTCAGGGACGACACCTGAGTGGCTCAGTCGGTTAAGTGTCTGCCTCCGGCTGAGATCATGATCCCAGGGTCCTGGGACTGAGTCTCATAACAGGCCCCTTGCTCAGCAGGGAGCCTGCTTCTCCCTCTGCCTGCTGCTCCCTTGTGTTCTCTCTTTCCCTCTCTCTCTGACAAATAAAAATCTTTCAAAAAAAATTAATAAAATAAAAACGTAAAAATGTCTTTGGCCAGAGGAGAATGAAAAGGAAAGTAGTTGGGACGTTTGGGTGGCTCAGTCGGTTAAGCACCTGTCTTCAGCTCAGGTCATGATCCCAGGATTCTGGGATTGAGTCCCACGTCAGGCTCCTTGCTCAACAGGAAATCTGCTTCTTTCTCTGCCTGGCACTCCCCCTGCTTGTGCTTGTTCTCTCTCTCTCTCTCTCTCCCTCCCTGGCAAATAAACAAAATCTTTAAAAAAAAAAAAAAAGAAAAAAGAAAGGAAGGAAATGAAAGTTATATTAGAGAAGTATGATTATGGATTTTTTAAAATTTCCATAAATATTCTATCTTCTACCACTTTTTCTCATTTTGATCTCTCAGAAGTTGGAAGTTGTTTCCAATTGTTCAGGATCCTTGATTCTCCATTTATTTGCCAGAAGGAGGCCAATGCTGATGGAAGCTCCGTGTGCACAGGCACCACCTGCCAAGTGGTGGCTCACACAGGAGGGTTTGGAGCTGTATCACGGAAGGACACCCAAACATCAGCATCTCTACATCTTTTTCCTGGTTTTGGTTCATTTTCTCCAGAAGTGTATGCATCAGCCTTCTGGAGGGAAGGGGATGTAGTGGGTACAACCCCAGTGCCTGCATTTAGAAGCCATGTCAAGATGCCTCACTCCTCCATTTGTAGCCTTTGCTCTTAGCCCTGTTCTCAGTAGACCACCCCTCCACGGCACCCCAGAGCTCCCATAGGAAGGTCCTCTTGGTTCAGCCCCTCGGAGAAGACATTCTAGTATTAACCAGGGAGGTGGTGGTCTCCTGACTGCACGTGGTGCTGGAGAAGAGCTGAGCGTCCAGCGGCTCCTTCAATCACTCCTCCAAGGTGTCTGCCTTCAGAGACACCTGGTACTTCCAACTCCTAAGCCTTTCCAGGGTTCTATGACAAGAACTGGCTGTTTCTTGGAGTTCTCCGACCCTAAAGGCATTTAACCTTCAGCTTTCACTATCAGTAGAGTTCATCATTACTCAACTTTCCAACTTGAAAAATGTTACTAACATTGTGTTCCCCTTTTCTGCTCTTTAAACTAATAATAAATTCAGGACTTTTTAAAAGTCCCTTCACTGATATTTTATCGGGGTTTCAGAATAAAGCAAAGATAAGCATGTGGGTTCAATCCACTATGCTTGAGAGCAATTCCTACAAAATAAAAATTTTAAAAATACATCTATATTAAACTATTTTATGCTGAGGAAATGTGGTTAAGCAAGCATTTTACCTGGACTCAACAAGTCTCCAGTCCCTTCTCTACTCTCCACAGAGCCGCGCTAACTAGCTGCCATGTGCGCCAGCTCTTGGCAGGTGACCGGGTCCTCCGTCCCCCCACTGCCCGCCCGCAGCGCTGCTGGCATAGGTGGCATGCTCCCGCAGCACAAACCCACACTCCCGCTCTGTGCTCTTCATCCTAGTGCCCCCCACATCCCTGGGCTTTCCAGCCAGCTCTCTTCCCCTCTGTGTGTGTGTGTGTGTGTGTGTGTGTGTTTGTGTGTGTGTGTGTCTGTGTGTGTGTGTGTGTTTCTATCTTCAGTCTCAATTTCCAAAGACTTCTTCCCTCATCTAAAAAAGATGTAAAAATATTTGTAAAGAAACTGTAATTGCCTTCCACTGGCGACAATATTAGTAGAGTAGTTACTCCACAGAGGCCTCCTGTACAAAACAACTAGTTCTTGGCTAAAATACACTTTTTAGTGCACTGATGGGCTTCCAGAAAGTAGAGGAAATCTCCAGGGACCCTTGCACCATGACCAAAAAGAACAACCACAGGCGAGCAGACTGTGGCTTGAATCCACAGTAAAATGCTGAGCAGTAAACAAACCCAGAGGGTAGGGTGACCCAGACGATGAAGGCCAATCCCAAGCTGCCATTACAAAGGCGTGCCGCCAGCTTGCTACTGGGGAGCTGAACCCCAAGTGGTCGCATTAAGCCAAGAACCTCTGAAGGAGGTTAAGTGGCCTCAGGGGATGCAGTCTAGATCCCTCTAGAAGCAAATGCAAATCCCTCCTTTATTTGGGGCCTCAGATTAAGATGAACAAACAAAAGCTCACAATCAACATCATCAAACACATAAAGAAACAAACCACCATAGTGTTTGTGCAAACAAATTACAAATTCATATCCCTAAAAAAAAAAAATCATATCCCTAAGAACTTAAAATATTGGAATATGAGATACAAAGCCTATCAGTTACTACCTTGGGGTAATGGGGGATGATCCCAAGACAGAAGGCCATACTCACATTGAAGGCAAAGGGAAAACAGACAAAATTTTATAGTACTTTATAGTTTTGCCCAGAGCTAGTTTTGTCCTCTTTGACTATGCTCAAAGGCATGCACTAGTGGAAAGAGTTATATTTACAAAATGATACAAATTCCCTCTAGCAAACAATCTGCCACCACGCATACAGAGCCTGTGGGGAAATGTTCACGCAGGACAGTCTCACGAATTTCTATTACAAATGGGGAGCTTACGAAGAGTCACATGACCCTCATGTGCCGGCAACATCCACTTCATCACAGCAGAATTACAGTGAATGGAACCAAAAAAAGGCCTCAAATTCCTCAGCTGACTTTGCTCAGCTGTTTGTAGGTGGTCCTCTGCTTCTGTCAATTCAACCTCTGAGCAACCTGTACTACTGTCTAGTCTCTCAACCCTTGCGCAGTATCCCACGTGGTCTCCCACACATCTGATTTCAAGATTCACATTCTAAATGATAAACAGATGTTTTTAGGTACTGTACAGTGAGCTTTTTTTTTTTTAACCATTTAACAGTATCTATGTAATCATTTAATTTTATTACTTCTATAAATTATAAAAAGACATTAAAAGAAAATGTAAAAAGGACTTAACACCAGTGATAAGTAGGTATCTCAAACTAACAACATGTATGACTAAAATGAAAATAATTACACATGCCAAAATGGGAAGTCTTTAACCTCAAAAAGATATTTACTGGACTTAAAACTGGTGGATCAACAGCAGTCTCAACTGTAAAGGAAAAGAATAAAGCAAAACAATGTGTATAAAATCCTGAAGTGCTAACTCCATATAAAAAAAGAGGACAATCTGTCAGTGCACAGACAAAATTACCAGTATCAGACCTCACAGATGGCTCTTTTGGTGAGATAAACATGTTGATAATGTGCCCCATGGCTGAAAAGTGTCATTTTTACACTGCCCTCACTTGAGGTTATGTAGGATGTACAACAAAACCATGTTTCCCGGGATGCCTGGGTGGCTCAAGCATCTGCCCTCAGTTCAGATCATGATCCTAGAGTCTGAGGATCAAGCCCTACATCCAGCTCCCTGCTTAGCGGGGAGTCTGCTTCTCCCTCTGCCACACCCCCATTCGTGTGTGCGTGTGTATGTGTGTGTGTGTGTGTGTGTGTGTGTGCGCGCGTGCGCATGTGTGTGTGCTCTCTAATAAATAAAATCGTAAAAAACAAACACACACCATGCTTCTCAAACTGGGATATGAGTGGAGAGCATGGGTTCAAAGAGGGTCCTTCTGGGCCTCAAAATAAATACAGTATATCTCTGAAGTGCTTCAACTTACTCAATAGTACGTATGACAAATAATTTTATATTAACACAATGTTATTGTATTTATTTTAAAGTACAATGGAAGCATAACTGTTTTGACATAAAGCCGAACAAAGTGCTGGGTTTGCAGATTCCTGGTTGGCTCAGCTCTCAGGCGCCATGGGGTAAACATGGACTCCGTTCTTGCAGTTAGACCTTCTGTGGAAAGGTCTGCAACTCCCCAAGCCGGGCCGCTCTTGGCACTTCCAGCACCACAAAAACAAAGCCTAGCCTTACAAAATTAACACATGCAAGACACAATTCTGATTAAAAGCTCTGTTTAAACATCAGTATATGCTTAACAAATACAGATTCTCACAATAGTAAATGGAACACATTTATTTCTTAAAACTCAAAAATCAACATATAAAGCTGTAGGTAGGCAAAAAGCCTAAAGAGGGCAGAGTTGTGTTTTGAAAAATGAACCCAGGGATCTCAGGAGCAACACTGCCTTTACCCTCAGAGACAAGTTAGCATGAAGGTGGGATGCAAAATACTATATTCCCCATATTTCATGTAAGAATCCCATTCTGCCCTTCTACTCCTTGGTTATAAGTTTTAATGCTAAGAAATGAAACACCATCTGGACAACTACAGACCTTCCTAACTACTGGCAAAAAACCCCGTAACACAATCCCAGCAATATCATGAGAGAATGGTAACCTCTCCCCGTGTCTTCAGAAAAAGACCACACATTTCAGCATCGTAAAATTGTCCTTAAACGTTGTATCTGATCAAGTAGTCCCAAAGACCCAGAGACTGTTCTGTCCTATGAAAGTCATCTTTAACATTTACAAAATCTGCGATTCTGATTGGCTGTCTTCCTTAATGCATCACCCTGGTAATAAAACCAAAGTTGACATCTTTGTTTTCTGAAAGGTATACTTGTGGTTTCTAACTTTATTTTCCATATTCATGGAAGTCCAAAGCAAATAAAAGTTTCAATCCTACTTGCTTTCTTATATAAAAAGAAAAAGGAAAAAAAAGAAAGAAAGAATTTCTGAGTCTTGGCTTACTGTAATAAATATAGGAGGAAAAAAGAGTGAGAGGGCCAAGTCATTTAGAAGTGAAAATTATAAAAAGAAAAATAGAATTTTCAAAATTCTACTTTTATTCCTCAAATTCTATCCTTCCCTGTCACACACGCTATCCCTAGAACATCTTCAAAGGCAATACTTACTGTAACTGCCGGGAGATTTTTCTTCGTAAGTAAAATGAAGTTGCAGTTCCTCCTCTGACATCTCACAGATGAACACTTTCAGCAAACAGCAAATAATAAACAAAGCATTGTGTGTCTGCCAAATGAAGAGGTGGCTGCAAAGGAAAAACCAAAATCACACGGGAATCCATACTGAATCAAGAGCATGAGCGCTACCTAGTTCATTTCTCACGCATTTTGCCCCTTCTGCTTGTAATATAAAGACAAAAACTCTATCTCTTCATGGTTCGTGATTTATTACACTGTTCCAGTTTCCTTCATGTTTCATTCTCTGTATTTTAGTGAGTCAACCTAATAAAAATATTTTCCTTAGGCATGACTGCCCATTGTTCTGAACTTCATACTTGTCCCACACACAGGCAGTTCAAGGAAAAGTGAAAAAAAAATTTTAAGTATAATAACAGAAAGAGAATATATGCAAGCACCCAACCAAAATTTTAAGTAGGGCACTGTTAGCAGCCCGTACAATACTTGCTACTTGTATTAGTAACCATGAACTCGAGAGAAATTTTAATTTTTAATTTTTTAATTTTTTAAATTTAATTTGTTTGGAAGCAAGGCAATGAACCATTTCTTAAGAGTCTGCCATCCAAAATGGTTTTAAAAAATGGTTGAGTGCATAGATTAACCTTCCAAGGTATCAAATATAAAATTATAATACCTATGTTACCTATAGTGGAATTAAAATAATAATATAATGTCTAATCTGAGCCTTTTTTCATCTACGAGGAAAGATAGAAAGGAAATAATGTGGAATGAAATAATCTTCAAACTTAGTCATTATTTAAACTAAATATGAGCAGTGGCGATAATGGAGAGGAACTACCTTTTTAAATAATAATTACATCACTATTAACCTTAAGCAATGTATTTCTGAAGACTGTCTAAAATACTGAAATCAAACAGATTCCAGAATTCATAATCCCACCACAATGATTTGGACAGTAAATTATAACCTCTCTTTTACTTTTTAATAATGAGAATTCCTTTACAGCTTTCAAAAGACTATAATCTATTTCTACCAAAAAAAAAAAAAAAAACACCTCATATTTCTAAATATAAAGAGAACATGATTTAATCAGTCAGCTTACTTCTGACATTCTGCTGAAAGTTTTAGTTCTTTGGTTCTAGAAAGGAAGACCTTAATTAGCGCACCAAGGTTTCCTGTTCGAGGGTTGTTTACAACTGCAAGAGAAGATAAGGTTTTTAGAAAGTTAAAATTAACTGAAATCAAAGTGAACATATTACAGCATTTATAAAACCAAGTTGTCAAACTGAAGTTGCTCCACAGACAAACCTTACTGTACTTTCAATCTAATTAGGAAAGATAAACAATGAGAGAAATTGCTGCTTGGTCTTAATTCTGAACCAAAAATGATCTGTAAACTGAAAATGACAGACACAGTATGAGAAAGTAGCCAATTCATCTCAGAATTCAAAATAATATTTGATATATAGTCAATTTATACACATATACATTTTTCTCTTTAGAAATGCAAATGTTAGGGACCTCTGGGTGGCTCAGTCACTAAGCATTTGACTCTTGATCTCAACTTGGGTCTTATTCAAAGGGTCATGAGTTCAAGCCCCATGCTGGGCTCCAAGGGCGTGGGGGAAGGAAAAGAAAAAGAAGGAGAGGAAAGGAAAGGAAAAGAAAGAAAGCAAGCAAATGTTAAAAACACAAAAAACAAAAAATGATCCCCAGTATATAGAATACAATAAACTAGAATGGTAAAACTCTTTTCAGATAATCATAAATCATTCTAACGAAAAATAAACAGAAACATAAAGCAATATGGCCAGGGAGAAGTTATTTGATCAGAAAAAATTTTAAAGAATTTGTTTTAAAAAACTTTTAAGTTTAAAGGTGAGCATTTCGGCAAATACAGCCAAAGAATCAAGCAGATACTGTCATCAGAATCAGAAGATCTGATCTCTAGATCCAAGTCTATAATTAACGGAATATTAAAACTCAAGTTACTTTTCTTCTCCAACCTCACTTTTCTCATCAAAAGAAACAACAGGTAACAGACACTGACTAATATACACTAAGTGCTTAACACACATCAACTCATTTAATCCTTAAAACCAACTATGGGATACAGATGGCCCTTCTTTTCACTACATCTGTATCTTTGGGGTAAATATCCAGTAGTGCAATTGCAGGGTCATAGGGAAGCTCTATTTTTAATTTCTTGAGGAATCTCCACACTGTTCTCCAAAGTGGCTGCACCAACTTGCATTCCCACCAACAGTGTAAGACGGTTCCCCTTTCTTCACATCCTCTCCAACACATGTTGTTTCCTGTCTTGCTAATTTTGGCCATTCTAACTGGTGTAAGGTGGTATCTCAATGTGGTTTTAATTTGAATCTCCCTGATGGCTAGTGATGATGAACATTTTTTCATGTGTCTGATAGCCATTTGTACGTGGAAAGAACCAAGATGCCCTTCAACGGACAAATGGATAAGGAAGATGTGGTCCATATACACTATGGACTATTATGCCTCCATCAGAAAGGATGAATACCCAACCTTTGTAGCAACATGGACTGGACTGGAAGAGATTATGCTGAGTGAAATAAGTCAAGCAGAGAGAGCCAATTATCATATGGTTTCACTTATTTGTGGAGCATAACAAATAGCATGGAGGACAAGGGGAGTTAGAGAGGAGAAAGGAGTTGAGGGAAATTGGAAGGGGAGGTGAACCATGAGAGACTATGCACTCTGAAAAACAATCTGAGGGTTTTGAAGGGGCGGGGGGTGGGAGG